>NC_056764.1:12236666-12548333 GCF_018687715.1 Carya illinoinensis | reverse complement strand
GCTTGGGCTTCTTCTCCCTCGAGCATTGGGCCTCTTATTCTTCACGCCGCCCATGGGTCGAGTGTGCTCTCAGCTCGGAAGGTATATAGGTATCTCTCCCAATTAGGCCCAGCTCGGTGGGAGATTTTACATCCCTTCCACACATCTTGTGTCACCTATCATCCACCACCAACCATGTTACACCCTTGAGTGAAGTAGACAAAGTTGTTGTTTATAGATAAAGATTCTCAGATTTTTTGTAAGCCAACGTGGCACTAACACACCAGCTTGTGAATGACTTTTGTAAATGGTGTTTGTGGCTCTAGTAGTTTTCAAACGAAACAATTTTCAATTCAATCCATACATATACAAGAATTATACAGGGCAAAGTAGATAGATGTATTTCTTGCAATGAGGCATATACAGAGCTAAAAAAAATTGTGCCTTGGGACCGAGCGTAAGTATAGAAATACAATTGTATTTTAATTATTTAGAAAAATTATGGGAAGAAAATCTTTAAAAAACTGAGAACAGTTTTTGCCCATAGTCAAGTAATGAAGAACTAATAGTTTTGTTGAATTCTTGCGCTTATTGCATGGGATATGAGCCTTGGGGGGTCGTTATCTTTGATTTAATTATAGAATCAGAAGGAGATCATGTTCCTAGAGGTTGTCTCGATTGCTCATGTGGACCTTCTGTGTTTATTAACACAGTGGTCCTTACCCACCATGACAGATGGTTACTCCTTATGCTGTTCATGTGCAAAGAAAAGTTATTTTTCAAGAGAAAAGTTATTTTTCAACTTGGATTTTATCATCCCAAATTACATCTATTGGTGTTGTACATTTTAAGTGGGATTTAAGTGGTGAACGTGTGAAATCACTTAAATATGTCATATCAACAAGTCATAACAAGATTTAAAATACAGAGTAATATTTAGTGAGTTTTGATAACTGTGTCTTGCAAGTACTGTATTTTTTGTTGGTTGTTCAACAGTCCAATTTAAAGGGAGTGGGGGGAGAGGGGGGGTGGGGGGAGACCTCCTCTGTTCAACAAATTATGTCCGGATGTTACACTAAATTGTTGCTTACCGGATCGAACTGTGAATATGTTTAATCTAAGTAGTCTCTTATGTTGCACTTTTGTGGTAATGGTAAGGGCACAACTTCTTTTGGCACCTATTTCAAGTACCTGAAGCAAATCTCTCCTTTGGGGTTGATGCATTAGATATATAAATAAGTCAAGGAATATAAGATTTTCGAATCTGGATTAAAAAAGTGGGAAGGAATATAAGGTTGTTGTACTGTGTCATTTCTGAAATAAGTCAAGGGTCCACAATAATTAAGCCCTGTTTTTGTATATTGTGGTGTGAGAAGTTAGAGCATGTTACTAGACATTAAACTGAAGAACAGAGCTCAAGACAATTTGCATTATTACAGTGTTCCAAATAAAACATAGAGTTTTGTTTTGCTCATGTTGTGCCACATCAATCATTCACGCATTAGATAACCATAAATAAGTTTAAAATGGCTCATGTTATCAATTTTTCAAGCTCATCATCATGCGGGCGTGCGACTAGTATTGTTAAATGGTAAGAGCCGCTGCTGTCCAGTGATCCTATTCTTCGGTAATACATGATGTTGTTAAGGGCTAAATGTATATAAATCAAATAACATGGGTTGATTTCTTTAGGATTTCTTTAGGAAGCTTTGCTCGTCCAAGAAGAAATTCTTGCATAACGTAGGGATCTTAAAAGAAAAATGTGGCCCCCCTTTTTGAACCTTTCACTAGCTGAGGCCCTGAGAATAACTCTTTTGCCAACAAACGTTTCATATCCATTTCATTCAATCAATTTAATAGCATAGCCATAGATATCTAGTGAACGTGCGTCTCTTAACTATTTGAAAGGACCAAAGCCTTAAGAGTGGTAGGTGATGAGGTGTCCCATAGTGGGTAGAGAGCCAAGTATTCTGAGCGGGCTTTCATCTAGTCATGTGTGCAATTTTATCCTAGTGTACAGAGAGTTTGAATGAGTGTGTGGTTCAAGTATTCTAATCATAGTGTTTCTGTTGAATATTCCTAAAAGCTATTGTATTATACTCATAATAAAAGTGTTCATATTTTTTAAACCAATTGGCATCAAACTAACAACTTGATATCAGGGTCAGGCTCTAAAAGTTGTCTTAAGTTGTTTGTTTCTGAAGAGATTATTGTTCATGCACAATCTGAACTTGTGAAGCCTCTTAGTTTGGGACTACCCTTAAGAGTTACTGGATTGCACCATGTCACAATAGTGAATCTCCAATTTATTGTCTTAGTAGAAAAGCTGAATACTTGCACCAACTAGCAATTGTATGGAGTCATCTGCCGGGACGAAATCTTTCGGAGATTGTGTGATATGGCAGCTTGGAGTAGAACCTTAAGGAATTGAATTGGTTAATGTCGGGCAGAGAAGTCTAGGTTAAGATGTTGTCGTGGGCTAAAAAAACATGGGCCTCGTAGTGGGCTACTGAAGAATGAAGATCACAGGCCTTGTGATAAGCTGAATGGGCCCAGCTATATTAGTTATTTGTTTTGTTATACTTACTATTGTAAGGGCCTTAAGCCCATTCTGGAGCAAGGACTTATTATAATTCAGTATTTTCTAGTATATTAATAGACATATGAGTCACGCTTGATATATCTAGAGAATTATTGTACTATTACTTTGTGGAGGTGCTTTCCCTCGAAGAAAGCGTGCCACTATGTTACAAAAAGGAATTCAGTTATTTCCTTCATCACTCATTTACAACTTAATTTCTATAACATTCTATTACAAGTGGTATCCCAGAGCCCAAGTCCTGCTTTTCATCCTATCAAGGGCAGAAGGAACACGTTTGAAAGACCTTCAGGAAGGATTCACCTCCTTCAAGAAGTCTACTGAGTCACAGATGAGCACGTTTGGTGTGGAGCTAATGGCAGTGCGTAGACAAATGGAAGAAATGATGCAACAGTTCACCTCATTGGCCTCAGATCTGAAAAATGGCAATGTACACAAGTCACAAAACCTGAATAACAATGGGGACAAAAGTGAACAACAAATGTTACCTCATGCAGGTGATATCTTACCCCGTTCCATCCGGATGGAATTTTCCATGTTTGATAGTAATGACCCCCATGCCTAGTTGTACAAGGTAAAACAATTTTTAAAGTTCCATAATACATTTCCTGAACACCGTTTGAGATTAGTGTCCTTTCATATGGTTGGAAAGGCCTTAATCTGGTTTCAAGGCCTTGATGAGTCTGGGTTATTGGGTGAGTGGGAGGAGTTTGTCAATGCTCTCCTTATACGGTTTGGCCCTTGTAGTTTGGATGACCCTATGGAACAACTCACTAGACTAAGGTAGGTGGGAACTATCGATGAATATAAGTCTGACTTTGAACTGCTTGCTAATTAGGCGATTGTCTGAAATAGATAAACTTAGTTGTTTTGTCAGTGGACTCAGTGATGATATTCGTTTGACGGTGAAAATGTTTAATCCTACAAATTTAATCACAGCTTATCGTCTTGCTCGTATCCAAGAGGAAAAAGTACTCCTCCATCAAAAGCCTTCCACCCGGTCTCCCTCAATCTCCTATACTGAATCAGCAAACACTAAATATAAACCTCCACAAACCCAGCCTATCATAGAATCGAGCCCCTCCTTCAACAAAGCTGTAGTGCCTGTCCATAAAATCAGTCCAACCCAAATGAAACTAAGAAGAGAAAAAGGCTAGTGTTATCACTATGACTCTAAATGGCACTCAGGCCATCGTTGTAACAGTCCTAAGTTGTATTTGATTGAAAAGGTAGAGGACGATTGTGACGAGTCTTTTGAGGCTACTGGCCAACCCTCTTACCAGTCCACTTAAAAAGGGTCGTGTAATGAGGAAAAGATTCCACAAAAGGTTTCTAAAATTTCATTGCATGCCATCATTGGTTCTAGGAACCCTAAGACTATGAGGGTAAAAGGCAAGATTAGGAGTCAATGGGTGGTAATTCTTATTGATTCAGGAAGTACACATAACTTCCTGGATCCAGCAGTTCTATCGAAAGTTCACATTCCCTTAGTAGAGGAGGATAGAATCAAGGTTAAGGTAGCAAATGGGGAGATGGTGACTAGTGAAGGTAAGGTCACGGGTGTGAATGTTTCTATTCAAGGGTCCTATTTTTTGGTTGATCTGTATGTTCTTGTATTGGTTGGCTGTGATATGGTCTTGGAAGTGCAGTGGTTGCAAGGTTTAGGCCCAATCTTATGGAATTTCAAAGAATTAACCGTGCAATTTACAGCTCAACAAGCTGATGTTCAGTTAAAATGGCTCACTGGCAATATGTGGATTGAAGAGGGTCCCATTCACAAAGGTAGCTGATTGGGGAGCAAGGGCATCCTTTTGCAATTCATTGAAACTACAGCCAATCACCAACCCAACCAGCCCCCAGAAAGTATACAGAACCTCCTCAACCACTATTCCGACATTTTTGCCACCTCAAAAGGTTTACCCCCCATCATTCCCATGACCATGCCATAAATTTGTATCCCAGAACCAACCTCATTTCCTTTTTTTGGTTGATCTGTATGTTATTGTGTTGGCTGGATGTGATATGGTCTTGGGAGTGCAGTGGTTGCAAGGTTTAGGCCTGATCTTATGAAATTTCAAAGAATTAACCATGCAATTTACAGCTCAACAAGCTGTTGTTCAGTTAAAATGGCTCACTGACAATACGTGGATTGAAGAGAGTCCCATTCACAAAGGTAGCCGATTGGGGAGCCAGGGCATCCTTTTGCAATTCATTGAAACTACAACCAATCACCAACCCAACCAGTCCCCAGAAAGTATACAGAACCTCCTCAACCACTATTCCAACATTTTTGCCACCCCAAAAGGTTTACCCCCCCCCCCCCATCTTTCCCATGACCATGCCATAAATTTGTAGCCCGGAACCAACTCTATTTCTGTCCGTCCCTACAGATATCCTTATTTTCAGAAGGATGAGATGGAAAAGATTGTGATGGAGTTGCTGGACTCCGGGGTTATTAGGCCCAGCTAAAGCCCTTATTCCTTACCTGTTTTATTGGTGAGGAAAACGGATGGAACGTGGCGTTTATGTGTTGATTATCGGGCACTAAACAGTGCCACTATTAAGGATAAATATCCTATTCAAGTGGTGGAAGAGTTGCTGGATGAACTACATGGTGCTAAGGTGTTTTCCAAGCTTGACTTACGGTCAGGTTACCATCAAATACGGGTGAAGCCTGAGGACATACCAAAAACTGCTTTTCGGATACACGAAGGGCACTATGAGTTTCTAGTTATGCCATTTGGCTTAACTAATGCTCCCTCCACCCTCCAGAGCTTAATGAACCAGGTTTTTAAACCATATCTCAGAAAATTCATTTTAATTTTTTTTTTATGATATCTTAGTTTACAGTTCAGATGCAGTAACTCATATGAACCATTTAAAGATTACTTTTGATGTTTTGAGGCAACACCAGTTGTTTGCTAAAATGAGCAAATGCACCTTTGGCTCAAATGAAGTGTCATACTTGGGCCATCTCATTTCTATCCAAGGTGTCAGGGCTGACCCGGAGAAGCTAAAAGCAATGTTAGATTGGCCTATTCCATAGACAGTGAAAGATTTAAAAGGCTTTCTGGGCCTCATTGGGTATTACTGAAGGTTTATAAAGGGGTACGGGGCTATTACTACTCGATTAACAGACTTGCTGAAGAAAGAAAATTTTAAATGGAATAGTGAAGCACAAGCTACCTTTAACAGCCTGAAAATTGCAGTGACCCAGCTCCCTGTCCTGGCATTACCAGATTTTCAGTCACCTTTTGTAATCGAGTGCGATGCCTCGAGGGAGGCCATTGGTGCAGTTTTAATACAAGCAGGGAAACCAATAGCCTTTTTCAGCAAGGCTTTGAAAGGACGGGCTGTGAGTTTGTCAACTTATGAAAAGGAACTTTCTGCACTAGTTTCAACAGTGCAAAAGTGGTGTCCTTATCTGTTGAGCCAGGCTTTTGTGGTCAAAACTGACCATCAAAGCCTCAAATTTTTGTTGGAACAAAGAATAGGAAGCACAATGCAACAAAAAGGGATTTCTAAGTTGTTGGGGTACGATTTTGTAGTGGAATTTAAGTGTTGCAGCAGATGCTTTATCTAGGCAGAGGGAGAATATCACAGCAACACTATCTGTGATATCTTTACCTAGTTGGGACTGGGTTGATGAGATTAAGAATTTGTATGCAGGAGACCCTATTGTACAGGAATTATGGAAAACAAATCAAGATGGTGACTTAAACAACCCTTATACAGTGAAGAATGGACTGCTTTTATACAAGAACAGAATGTACATTTCAGCTAATCAGGGCCTAATTTAGAAGATACTTGAAATCATTCATAGCAATCCTATGGGGGGTCATATGGGGTTTGACAAGACCCTACATCGATTAAAAAGGGATTTCTATTGGCTTGGCCAGAAAGCTGATGTGAAGGCCTTTCTAAGAGAGTGACATCTGTCAAGTGGTGAAGGTGGATAACTCTCTCCCTAGTGGGGTTCTACAGCCCTTGCCCATCCCCTCTAAGCCATGGGCAGACATAACGATGGATTTTGTTGAGGGGTTGCCCAGTTCTGAAAAATTTAATGCCCAATGGGTGGTGGTGGACAAATTTACAAAGGATGGCCATTTTGTTCCCATTTGTCATCCCTACACAGCTAAGATAGTGGCCTAACTCTTTATGAAACACGTGTTTAAACCACATGGAATGCCACAGTCCATCATTTATGACAAAGACCCTACTTTCATTAGCAAGTTTTGGAAGGAATTATTTTCCTTACAAAGGGTTCAACTAGCCTTTAGTACTGCTTACCATCCACAGACAGATAGCCAAACAGAAGCAGTCAATAAATGGGTAGAAAATTATCTAAGGAGTTATGTAGGGGACAGGCCAAAGGATTGGGTTCAGTGGATAGAGTTGGCAGAATGGTGTTATAATTCTAGCATGCATGCATCTATAAAGATAACCCCATTTGAAGCATTATATGGGTACAGCCCTCCTAAACTAAGCAACTACATATCGGGTACAGCTAGAATTGAGGAAGTAGAAATTACCTTGAGAACCCGTGAGCAACTATGGCACCTACTAAAACAGAACATTGTCAAGGCCCAAGAACGGATGCAAAAGTATGCCAACAGTAAAAGGAAAGAAAGAAATTACCAAATCAGAAATTGGGTTTTCCTCAAACTACAGTCCTACCGACAGTCTACAATCAATCGATGCCAAAACCTCAAGCTTGCACCTAGGTACTACGGGCTGTATCAAGTGGAACAAAGGATTAGGGAGGTAGCCTATTGCCTAAAACTTCCTACTATAGCATAGATTCACAATGTATTTCATGTGTCCCAACTCAAGCCTAAGCTCAGCTAGGGAGTATTACCGCTAACTACACTACCTCCTATAGACGATAAGGGGATCATCAAGGCAAAACCGGAAGAAGTGCTACAAAGGAGATTAAAGAAGGTGAAAAACAAACCTGCCGTGGAGTTATTAGTTCGATGGCAAGGACAAACTGAAGAAGAAGCTTCGTGGGAGCTACGCCACCGTCTATGTGAAGATTTTCCCCACCTTGTGGGCAAGGTTTTCTGAAGTGGGGGAGAGTTTTGATATGGCAGCTTGGAGTAGAACCCTTGAGGAACTGAACTGGTTCCTGTCCGGCAAAGAAGTCTAGGTTAAGATGTTGTCGTGGGCTGAAGAAAATGGGCCTCGTAGTGGGCTGCTGAAGAATGAAGATCACGGGCCTTGTGATAAGCTGAATGGGCCCAGCTATATTAGTTATCTGTTTTATTATACTTGCTATTGTAAGGGCCTTAAGCTCATTCTAGAGTAAGGACTTATTAGTAATTCAGTATTTTCTAGTATATTAACAGACATGTGAGTCACGCTTGAGATATCTGGAGAATTATTGTACTGTTACTTTGTGGAGGTGCTTTCCCTCGAAGAAAGCGTGGCACTCTGTTACGGAAATGAATTCAGTTATTTCCTTCATCACTCATTTACAGCTTAATTTCTAGAACATTCTATTACAGATTGTGGATGGTAGCAACATTTACACCATTGCTTGTAGAAAATATTGAATTAATCTGAAAGTGGTGAATTAAAATCGGAGAGACAGTTTGTGATCAAGAAAACAATGAAAAAGGAGATGCTAGAAGACATTCAAAGTATCACTACACCTAAGGAAGCATGGGACATACTCAGCGCTTGTTTCTCAAGAAAAAATTATATGACCGCAGCTGAGGAAATTATCCTAGTTGTATATGAGGTAGGGGAGTAAATTATGAGTTTGCATGCGTGGACAAGAAACAGAAGAATGACACAATGGATTTATGGCATGCAAGATAGGACATGTTATCACCAACTGAATGTTACGATGAATAAAATTCTACATAAAGGTCTTCCATAGCTCAAAGTATAAGGACATATCATCTATGCAGGGTGCCAAAATGGAAAAACACACCAATTACAATGTCAAGAGTAACAAAATAGCAAAAGAACGATTAGGGTCTGTTCATTCTAATGTGCCTAATCGAGTGAGGAAGTAGTTATTGGTATATAGGGACTTTCATTAATGATTTCGCAAGGAATAACAGGTATATTTTGTGAAATAAAAATATGCAGTGGTGCTTGCAAAGCTTGAGGGGTTTAAAAAAGAAGTCAAAGGTGCAATCGGAAGGAAGGTTTAATGTTTTTCTGCACATACATCAAGGGGAGAGTACATCTCTAGAGTTTGATAACCATCTGCGAGGATCACATACATAGACAACTGACATGCCCAAACACTCTACAGTAGAGCAAAGTGGCTGACAGAAAGAACCATCCCTTGGCAACAACTTTTCGAATCAGGTTGCGTGCAAACAAAGAGCCAAGCTGAGTTTGGGCAGAATGAATGAGAACAACTCATGTGATCAATAAGCTACCACAAGCAATGATCGGGGTCATCTCACCCTACCAAAAATTGAGCGTCAAGCCTACATTTAGTTACTCCAAAGTATTCGGTGATATATGTTTTAAGTGTTTGTATCACATCTAGTTTTGACAAGGAAATTCGATGTATTTTTAATAGATACAATGAGAAAAGAAAAAGGTCGAGATGATGTAACCCCACCATTATTCATATTTCTAAAACTTTGTTTGATGAAGTATGATCCCAGTGGTCAATTTAAAGTAATCACATTGTCATACTCAAAGCTGCCCAGGGATAAATCGAGTGTACCACTAGGGCTGTAAAACGGTCGGTCCGGACCGAAAAAACCGACCGAACCAATCGATTTGGTCCGGTTCGAACCAGACCGAAAAATATAGGGTTAAGGTTCGGTCCATGATTCCTTGGACCGAACTAGTTCGGTCCGGTCCACAGTCCATGATTCCACGGACCGAAGTGGACCGGACCGACCGAATTAAAAATATATATTTTTATTTTATATATATTATTTTATATAATTAATTATGTAATTTTCATCTAACATATTCTCATTTATAATATAAAATTTTAAATATGTAATTACAAAATAATATTCTATTAATTAAGTAGTGTATATCATCAATTAATTATAACCAATTCATCATTAACTAATTACTAACATCTACATCTATATCTAATTAAAGTTATTAGATAAATGTTTTGTAAAATACCTAAATTGTAAGTAAATATAAAATAATTGGTAAATTATAAATTAACCAACCTAATACCAATTCCCTGTTATGTATATATGTATATAGTATATATATATTATAATTTATATATAAATATAATTTAGAATTTAGAATATGTATTATGTATGTATATATAATTTATAATATGTATCATTGACCATATAAAATTTCTTTTTAATGAGTTAATTACATAATCTATATTAATAATTTACTTAATTTTAATTTAGTAATTTAAATAAAATGTTTAATTGATTTATTTAGAAAAAAAAGAATAAAAAAGAATAATTGAATCGGACCGACCGAATGGAATCGGACCGAATGCGGACCGACTAGATGCTTGAACCTGTCCGGTCCGGAAAAAATGATAGACCGAATCGGACCGGACCAAACCCGACCGGACTAGACCGTTTTCGCCCCTATGTACCACCATGTTCTTAAGCTATGGTCCATGGATGAACATGTAGCCCTAATTGGTGAAAGCAGCCAAGAATAATTTTTTTCATAAATTTGCTAAATAGTAGCAAACATGTGGCAAATAGGAGCATATAGAACGTAAGACAAAAGGATAGAGGAAGGTCAATCGCCACCACAACTTGAAAGGTTGTCAAGCAGACAATAAAAGCCAAACCCTAAGTATGCTAACATAGCTCTATCATTGAAGAAACTTACAGAATCCACAAGCTTAACATTGAGAAGGATAGAAGATCAAGACTAGCTAAAAGAATAGGTGAAGATGGAATCTATTAGGGTAGAAAATCAAGACAAGAACAGGCATGTTATCAAGGAAAGTTCTTTCAAGTTTGTCAAGTTTTGCTAGCCAGATTATATGACTACTCATTCAAGGAGAGAAGTCAGTGTTGAGGGGGAGGGTTAAAAGGGAGTGAAAGAGCAACGCTGCCTTCTCTAGAAATTCCTTCATTTTCAAAGCTTCTCAAATAACCAACTTAACGTGTGGGTTAATATTTGCTTTCTCACCTTCTTTCAATGACTTATAGCCTATAAAAGGGAGCTTATGCTCCTCTTTCATATGTCAAGCACCAGGTCATGTGAATGTGTCTTTAGCAAATGAATGATTTTCAAAATTGATGGAGCATAGTCAACTTTGCCAATATTTATGACTCTTCTCAATCGAAAAAGATAACAGCCCAGTCATGTTCACCAAATCCAATGCTGAAGTCAAGTCATGGAATCAACGAGGAAAACAATCAAGACAAGCAAAAATTAGTACAAACCATGAAGACACCCAATTGACATTCAGCAGGTGGGTTTATAGCTGGAAAAAAAAATAAACTATATTGCAAAAGCAACAATGCTCATGGAAAGAAGCATTGCAAGTTTTAATTATTTGAACTCAAATTACAACACAGGTGCTCCTCACTCGTTGGGCAATGAAACATGCTTGTGTGCATGTACATAAGATCGAAGGGTGTGAACCAACGCCTTTAAACCAACAAAACATCAAATATCTATAAACTGCATGGGAACTTACAAGATAACGAGGTGGGGGGAACCTAATCCTCAATTACCTCTGATTTCTATCTCCCTGTGGCTGTTGTTCAAAGATTGAATTGGGTTCCTATCACCAACCATGATTTCTCTGCATCCCATCGCTGCCAAAGTTGCCAAACCCCGATGCTGAAAATCTGGGTCAAAAGATTTCTCTCTCCCTATGGCTGTTCAACAATTAAATTGGGTTCCTTTCACCAACCATGATTTCTCTGCAGCCCATCACTGCCAAAGTTGCCAAACCTTGATGCTGAAAATCTGGGCCGATTGGCCTTGGATGGTCCTTCGGACATCAAAGATCCAGAATGAACCTTGATTGCTTTATTGGACGATTGAGAACTTGAAGCATGACCGTCAGCATTTAAAGATGAGATCTTATTACCCTTAGTCGATGGTGTTGCAGGAGACCTCGAGCTTTTTTTCGATTTTCTATTAGAGTAATCACCAGGATCCTCTGCTATCCAGCCACCTCTGCGTTTTGATTTTTGGGGTGTAGTAAGGTCTCCAGGATCCTCCAGTATCCAGCCACCTTTCCGTTTTGATTTTTGTGGTGTCGTAACACCTTTTCCTTCATCTCTGGTTTTCTTCCTTTTACGAACCTTACCAAGATCAAAAGGAATAGATTTGAGTTCCGAGTAGCCTTTCTCTTCTCTGTGAACTCGCAGAGTTGGGGCTGAAATGTTCCAACTCCTCTTGTAAGCCTGCAGAAAGTCAAAATAGCAAACTTTAATTGATATTAGAAACACAATATTTTACAGGGTGAATAGAAGCCATAGAGAGGGGAGGTGCAAACTAACACCAAATGGATAAGAAGATCTCACTTTAACATTACTCATGCATTCACGGGCAAAATGTCCCCCTTCACCACACTTGAAGCATGAACCAGGTGAACCTGTACCACTGGCTTCTCCACAAGCCTTTGCACATGCCTATTGAAATGAAATCCCATATTAAATGTTAAACAAAAAGGCTGCTTCAAACAAATAGGCAAAATAAAAATTTCTTTGCATTTCTAAAAATAGGAACCGTGGTGCCTATGTCAAAAAGTGAGAACATTTCATGATACAATATATACCAACAGATCCGAGATGCTATCAAAATGAAAATAAATAAATCTCAGAAATTTCAGAAAACATGGAAAGTTACAAAGTAATGACAATTATTTATAGATGCCCAAATTCCTCATCAATCAAAAACTACATACTTGCTCAAAATAAAAGATTTAACGAAGCCGAAAAGATAGTTTCTAAAAATAATTTGCCAGTGTACTTCCACAAAAGCTCTAAATCCAACAATCACAAGAAAGAATGAATTAATCCTAATATGAAATAGAAACTCTCACTTGCATTTCAACATAGGCCAGCCATGTCCCATTCCAACAAGGTAAAATTTTTCCAAAACTAGATAAAATGTTTCGGGCTTCTGAAACAAATAGTCACAGACTTAAAAGTTCTTGAATGAAACATTATATATATATCGTTGACTTAATATATCATGAGAAGTTACAAATTTAACAAATGCACCAATTTAAGTACATTGATCTCCAAAATTTGGTTGATCGCTTTGGTCTTTTCTTATCTTTATTTCCTTGTGTTTACATGTTAGTGATGAGATAACTCACAAACTTTACTTATGTGGGAAGAGGGACCAAAATTTCTTTATATAGTGTGTCAAAAGTAATTATAATCATGCAGATTCATAACTTAAATAAGTTTTTCTTACCTTCCTCTAAAACTCAATAGCCTTATATGAATCCATTAGTTACAAAATTAAACATGCATAAGTTAATAAAACCAAATCATGTGTGTTGGGAAAACTTTGACTCTTTTAACATTCAGGAAGGTAGATAGTTAGTTATCCAACATGATGGGAATGAAGATGAAAGTGAACAAGAACAAAACTCACTAAATGCTAGAACTTTTAAAATATATATTACTAGTTGATGAAAAATACTCTATCTAATTTAACTATTATTTTTTATAAGTACCCCATCTGACAAAGTTAATATACCTTGAGCAATTATAAAATAAATAAAACCTCTGAAAGGGTGTCAATGTTGGCACTTTAATCTCTAAAATATTGGTTGAGCACCGTGATCTTTTTTCCCCTTGGTCTCTTTTACTTTTATGTTAGTGATACGAAATGTCACAAACTTTGATAGAGTAAAGAGAAACCAATAGCCCTTTATCTAATATGAAAAACAACTCTAGTCATCAAAATTCAAACCAACGGACAATTTAGCTTATTTTGAAATTTAATAACATTTAGGTATCTATTGTTACAAAACTGAAGTCATAACACATGTTAAGAAAACTAAAAGGCTAGAAATTTAAATAAAAATATATTAGTTTAGTTAGATGTAATATTTATTTTTTACTAATGTCTAATTTTTTCAAAAAAATTACTAATTTAGTTAGATATACTTTTTCATTTACTTTTTTTTTACAAGTATATTTTTTCATTTAATAAGTTTAACATAATGACATATTGGCTAAATTTTTATTTAAATGTACAATAGTTAGGGAGTGGATGACTTGGCTTCATAAGGGCACTTATCATTTAACAATAAGATAATTGGATTGTAGATCATGTGACTTTATAGGAGCAAATTTTTCTGATTTGAAAATTTTATAGAATATAAATAAGATTATATTACACAAAACTGAAACACCAGATGAAAACAACAGAGACAAGATTGCTTGAGCGTGTCATTCTTCTATTTTTGGATCAGAAAAGATGAGTTCTATTAATGAGGGAAAAAAGCATAGCCCAAGTACAAAGGACATATACAAGAGCAACAACACCTATGCATTATTATCTACATGAGCTTATCATTCTCATGCGAATAAGACAATTAAGTGTTTACTTTTTGATAAGACAATACGTGCTTTTTTTTTACTTTTTGATAAGTAATGAATAAGTGTTTTTAAGTAATGAATAAGACAATTAAGTGTTTTACGATTCTCATATCAACTTCTGTTCAACCATATTCCAGAAGATAAGGCAACAAGCAAACACAAGCACACTTGCATCACCCAAAAAGGTAGAGTTCATTGAAAACATAGCATATAACTTACCAGGCCAGTATGGCCCCATTGACCACATCTGTAACAAGAAATTAGTCTTGGGTTAGTATTAGCAGAGCTGACACAACATAAATGGCCAAATCTCTTGCAGATGTAACATTGTATTCCCTGATTAAGCAAATAAGAGAACAAAACATTAACTAATGACCAAGAATTTTAGAATTCAAACCAATTTTTGTTCAAATTAATATGAAATAAACCTCTAGCAAATAACAGAAAAATGGCATGTAAAAAACCTTGAGATCATCAGCTGAAGGATCATTCCTACATGAAAACATATCATGTCCAGAATCTCCACATTTTAAACAAACTTTTGAACTTGGAGAACCACCTTTGTGCTTTTCTGGACAGTCTTTAGCTCGGTGGCCAGCATTTTTGCAGATAAAGCAATCTTGTCCCTACAAAGAAATCAAAAGGTGAGTAAAAATGCACTATATATGCAAACATGCCCATTCGCACATGAGCAAACTTGTCTACACATATACACGTGCATGTATTGCATATACATATAACTTAAGGGTAAAAGCACATCTGCGTGCATTCAATTTTTCTCTATTAGCATTTCTGAGTGCACACACCACACACATAGGACAAAACTAGGATTTAAGCTTTTTTTTTTTTTTTTTTTTTTTTTTTTGATAAATAAACGGTTTTATTGATCAAAGAAAGGCAAAGCCTGAATTACAACTCTGATGCCCCACCCAAGTAGGCACATTAGAGGCAAGAAAATCTTGAAAGGCCAGGATTTAAGCATTTTTTTATAATATGGAGGCAAGGTCATTCGGATATGTTTTGAATGTAAAATAATTCAGAGCATTTCAAACCAAGAAATGGGCGAGGCGGCTTAATTGAAGTTCTGCCCTTGCCCAATCACTCAAGTGTACAACGGGATGATCATGAAAATGATGAAGAAAACAATAACTATTAGTGCAGAAAATAATTATTCCAATAGAAAATTCAAGTATTATCCAAAGATACACCACTCAAAAACATTATAAAGAGAGAGAGAAAAAAAAAAAAAAAAAAGGGCTCAATTCAACTTGGGCATGTTAGAGAACACCTAGAGGCTAAAATCCTCTAATATAATCATAAAAATTAAGTGAAGCTTCAATTCCTTTCCCATGCACCTTTGAACATTGCCTTGATGCGTGCTCTAAACTCCCACAAACAAAGCATGGCTTCCTTCTCTTAACTGTCGTACAGTTTGCTGTTGAATGACCTTCTTCCCCACATTTAAAGCATGTTCCCCAACTGCTATCTGGAGGATCAAAATACCTTGGCCCCCTCTGAGACCATGGAAAAAACAGAAATAACAAAGTAAGCATTCATATGTAATTGTATTTTCAATATCAATATTCAAAGCAAATATATAAACTCACAAGAAGCTTCCGGAACACAATGTTGTCAGTTATTTCAACAACATTTGGTTCCACGAACTCAACAGGATCAGAGGCATTAACCACCTCTTCCTTCTCTTCGTCTTTTGCAACAATGACCTACAACAATATATATGAGCAAGTATGACCCAGAGCAAACTCGAATTCTCGTGACTTTTCTGAAACAAAGAACTAAATCACGGAAGCCAAAACTAAATTTTGTTATGTTAGGAACTTAATAAATTCTATTCCTCAGCTCCCAAAAACGATATCCCTAACTCAAACTAGACTAAAAATAATAATTCATTCAAAATGTTGGACAACGGAGAATTTAAATTTGGAGCACCTATAAAGAAAACATTTAAATTTTCTCCACCTAAATTTCTTGATCATAAGAGCATAAGATGGCAACCTTTTGTCGGGGAATTAACATACTAATCTTAATCCTGTAAAAAAATAAACCCTCGTAATTTTCCGAGCAAAACAACCGGTGTCTGAGAGAAGCCAAAAAGAAAAAGGCGCTTGCAAAATTTTTCATTGATGCAATATTAGCCGAAAAAGAACAGAGCCAGAGATGTAATGTACTCACAGTCTTATCTGCAGTTGCCGTCTTCTTAATCTTCTTCCTCCTCTCCCTCTTCACAACCTTCCTTTTCCCCAAATGTACATTAACCGAACCAACAGTTCCGTCACTGCCACTGGGGACTTCAAAGACCTCCTCCTCCAACGCAGAAGAGGAAGACAACGCGACAACACCAGAAGATCCACCGCCACCATTATAGCCCTGAGTTCCGTCCGGAATGGTATCTTCCGCAACCAGCTTGGCAGCACGCGTTAACAATGCCTTCTCGACGATCTTCAGGCTAAGATCCTCGTTCGCTTCCTCGTCGTCGTCGCTGCTGCTCAATACCACCAAAGAATATGAAGAATTTCGAGCATCGTCTGTTTTGCCGTCTTCTTCGAGATCAAGTTTCGCCTTCTGCCTCTCCATCCTCCCCATGTTCGAAAACCCAAAGGAACCCTAACGGGCAACGTAATTAGCTATCGTTGTAAACTAGCCAGTAAATTACATTTTATATTTGCGAGTTTAATAGAGCGCGTACGGAAACTAAATAAAAAACGAATTAAAAACAAAATATACAAAAACAAAATAATTAAATAACTAATAAATATTTCAAAGGTTTATGTTACCAACAAAGATGCAGAAATAAAAAATAAAAAAATAAAAAAATAAAAAAAATCATCCAAACAAAGGGGTTCTCATCAAACAAATATTACATATTAACAAAAATTATTTATCCAAAAATAATAATATAAGGGCTGTAAAAATAAATAAAAATAAAAATGGAGTAGAGATTGGATTTTATAATTTTAACTCATAAATATAAGAGAAAATAGAATGGCAGAAAATAAAAAAGAAAAAGCGTTTGTCACATGGTAGAGACATGAATATATCTCGGAGGGCCGAGTTTGTACCATGAATGGAGAAATGATTTTTATAACTTCTTAAATTTAAATAGACAAGTCAAGCACATGTTCTTAAAAAAAAGTAAATTTTATCTTAAAATAGTATTAAAAATTTATTATTTATTAGTGAGACTTATTTTTTTATTTTTGTAAAAAATTTATAAAAGATTTGTTTATTTTAAACTTATATTTAGGATTATTCAATTTAAAAATCTATCAAGATCCTTAGGCCCATGTCCACTAGGCCCATTATCAGACTCAACCCACTAGATCAGGTAAGGATGAGCAGGCCTAAGTATCATCATTGCCAAACCCATATAACCAATGAAAGTTAGCCTACAATGTTATATCTAAAATGTATTAAAAATTATTATTTATTTGTGAGATCTACTTTCTTTTTCTTTTCTTTTTTTTTCTTTTTTTCTTTTTTAAGAATTTGTAAGAGAATTGTTTATTTTGAACTAATACTGAGGATTACTTAATTTAGAAATCTATTGAGATCATTAGGCCCATTCCCACTAGGCCCATTAGTAGACCCACGCCCACTAGACCATGTAAGGATGAGGCAGGCCCTAGTATCATACTTGCCAAACCCATATAGCTCTTGAAAGTGAGCCTACAATTTTATACCCAAAACCTACTTGCATTACACTTCAGCACAAGTCTAGTTCTACTCTAATTACAAGTCACCTATTCCTACTCCAACCATAACTCTCAAGTCAATCCCAACTTCTAGGACAGCTATGACTCTAGGATTGGTTTGGATTTAGAAATTAGATTAAATAGTTTTAGATAAAAAATAAAAATTGAATAAAATATTATTATTATTATTATTATTATTATTATTTTGTAATTTTAAAAAAGTTAAATTGAAATGTAAAAATGTTGAATTATTTATTATATCTTATGTCAGAATTTAAAAAAATTGTAATGATAAGATAAGATTAAACGCTTTATGAATTCAAACAAGGTGTAAATCACATTCAAACACTATTAAACCCACAACATTAAGACGTATACACCCTCCAAATTCTATTTATAGACCTCATAAGAGAGCCTGCTGATCATTAGATGAGCCCCAAGTAAAGGCCCCTCCAAGGCCACAAAATTCTCTTATATGTGTGCTAACCAAAAACTCTAAGCCCCGTAACTCTTGCTATAATATTCACACCATACCCCAAGCAAGAAGATCAAGATCCAAACCATTTATCCAAGCCGTTTACTCCAAATCGTGTACTTTAACCCAACCTTAGGATCAATCTCTTCCTTTAGGTAACTTTCTCCCTCTCTCCTTTTCTGTTTTAATGATAGGTACGTTAGATAAATGTCATGAGATCATATGAAGTTAGTAAATTTCGGATTTCATAAAGGGCTTAGAATTAGGTTTCTGGCATTAAAAATACATCTTTATACACGTGATTGGACAACCATACATATAGGATAGTTATTTGAATAAAAGCATACATGTTTGAGGAAACCCACGATTTTGATGTTTTAAACATAGGGACAGATTTTACAAAGAGATATCATGAGCAATTCGAGTGACATGTAGTATAGGCTTGTTTGAAGATCTTGGAGTATATAGGTATGAATTATGATGAAAGATGATGAACTAGCATGATTAAAGTGATCTACCAAAACTTAAGGGCAAATTGAATATTTAAAACCTTAATAGGTATTCGGATAGTGCAAGTAGAGACGGTTTAGTCTTCAAAGTGATCACATGCGAGATTATAAATTGATGTGATTACATATTTATTTAATAGGAAATTGTCATAATGCGCTAATTGATGTCCAAAGTTGCAAGGTAAGTAATACAATCATGCCCTTCATTATCACAGATATTTTTAAATTATGTAAGTAATATGATCACACCCTTCAATGTTACACATATTTTATAAAGTATGTAAGTAGTATGATCATATCGTTAAGGTAAATGACGTTTTAAAAGTGCACATAGGTATGACTTTTGTTGAAATCAAATTTTTATGTACCAAGCTATGATATGATGAAAGTGAATTTCAATGTCAAGATATTATATGTTTTTATTTATGATTACGATAAGTTATGTCATTATATGTTTTACATGTATCATGGTAAGAATGATAAAAGATAAGTTATGAAAGAAACTTCAAGAAAGGCTATAAAATATGCATTGTAACAATATAGTTATAGGTGAATTTGCAAGTGATGGACCTAAGCGTGATCTACCCTAGTATGTTATGATAAGTTAAGTGGTTTCTTTTATGGCCACAGGCAATGGAATTGGTGGACAACCCTGCCCACAGAGGTTAAGGTGTGCTAGCCATTAAAAGAACAGAAAGATAAGTTCAATGCGTTGTGTATAATACATGTTACATATTTTTATGTTGGTATAGGTATTAATTATGCACGTTTTTCAAAGAGATCCTATATTTATATTATTTTCATTGCATGATATTGTCAATATGAAAAAGATATTGCAGGATGAAACTTGACTTGAGGAGACGAAACAGCTAGATAGTTTATGAGATATTTAATTTTTATGTTTATTTTAAATTATAGAATCTTTTATACTGGGCTTCTACGTAAATGATTTTAAAGGTTAGTAGTATTTTGGGTCCCTAAATTTCTAAAAATTATGTTATTCTTAAATCTAGGGGATGGATTGTTACAAGAAATTTTCTGATTTAATATGAATTTGGTGGTGGAATTCTTTTTTCTCCTTTAGTAATTAGGTCAATATGAAGCTGAGCTCCTTGATGAATGAATCTACAGCCGAGACTAAACACCTCAAATATCTAGAAATAATGATGTGCAGCATGAAACTGCTATTACTAAATTTGAACACTTCATGTGTTATTTACTGTTGGATTCAAGATATCTGGATAATGGGGCATTGATAATCTATGGCTATGGGCGGTGATCTTCTAAGAACAAAACCACGTGTTGTTGTGGAAAGGTAAAATTGGCATAGAAACTGAGCGGCAGCTAAGGTTTTTGGTTTAATTTTGTTTTATATATATTTTTTCCTTTGGAGATCTATTCATAATTTTGAATTAATATTATTATTAGCGTTCAGAGAGTTACGATCTATATAAACCAAATAGAAAGAACAAAACAATAGTCAATTTTTATTAACTCATTGGTTATGAGTTACACTGAATTCAATCCTATATACAAAATATAGATTCAGCACAACAAAGAAAGTAGAGTACAATTTCTAGAAAGAAAATTAAAAAAAAAAAAATTGAAAAAACACATTGCTAGTGGACTGACCTAAAAAATAAATTTTGAGGCTGAACTCAGCTGATGGACTGTCATTTGTGTAATATCAGCAGACACACCAAAGTAATGTTACAGTTGAAATAGGATAAACGCAGGGGTACAATCTCTGACCAAGAACAAAGACAATTTTTGACTATGCGTGTTCTGGGTTGAAAGCTAAGGCCTCCTGGTAAATCATATCCTTCATTTGCTCCTCTTCCAAGGGTTGTTGCTCAAAATCGAAGGAAAATGGCTCTGAGCAGACTGGTTCATCAGCTACGTCATGCAATCTTTCGAAGTAAGGATGGGCCAATGCTTCCTCAACTGTCCAGAGGCAACAAATTACTATCAGACAAAATTGCATCTAAGGGAAATATGACATTAAACTCAACATATAACTTTGAGGCATGTCTTCTGCACTTCAATTTAATTCCATATGACAACATAAGGACCAAAGACAGCCAAAGAGCCCTCTGCCTATAGAGGATCACTTGATGAAGTAGTGTCACCGTACAACATTAATTGTGTCAAGCACTAAATTCTCCCAGATCTAAAGATGAAAGCATGACTTTAAATGCATAATTCTGACAATTTGAAACATATACAAGCAAGTTTGGGTTTGTCTGTGCATGTGGATAAACCTTGCACAGTAAAATATTAAAGAAAGAGATCCCTCTAAATGGGTACCATAACTGGGGACAAAAATGAAGGTTCCATAAACTGACTCCACCCTCATTTTCCTTGTCTCTGCTTCTGGTGCTGGCTTTCAAATTTTACTTAGTTCTACTGATATTTACAAGTAAATAAATGTCTTCCGTGTTTGAGAAGTCCAACATGGCAACTATATAGGTGGAGACGATACCCTAGATATAAAAACTGCTGCTTATATACTACACTATACAGGCAACTCAGAAGCTCCCTTCTACAAAATGTATGGTAAAACCAATTACGATGTATAAAATAGCAATAGCTACAGCTTGCAAATCTTTACCAGAAAAAATTATGTTACTTCCGTCATAAAAAGCCCTTAACTTGTCGCTAAAATTCTTTATTACTAGTGATCGGTTCTAAAAGAATTAATGTGGCATCCACTTCTACTTTGATTATTCAAAACTAAACAGATAACCGATCGAAGCTGTACATGATGCAAGTGTTCTGATCACCAGCTACCAATTTCAACTGCTTCTCGTTGATCCCACGAGGAAACATGTTCTTTTTCATTGATACACTTTTTATTCTTTGCTTTGACATCATCAACACATGATAGTAGGGAAACATATTCTTTTAATTGCTCCATTTTTATTTCTTGCTTTTACATCACTTACAAATGAATTTATCATGCCACTCTTTACTTATAGTGCCTTTGACAAGTCCAAGGAGATGGCATTCTATTCGGGGATGACACATTACTACCATGCTTCTCAAGCTATGATCCATAGCTTCTAAACAATAATCAAATTGAAAACAAACATTTTGATGTTAATCCCAAAGCTATTAAGGATCTAAAGCGATCTAATGAACAGCTTATGACCTTTACATGCCGTAGAATGCCTAACTTGGTCCGGCAGTAAGTTTCAAGTAACTAGTGAACCTCAATATGGTGATTGCCTTCTCTTCGGAGATGATTGATGAAACTTATTTACACCAACAATGATACACTAACTAACAAATAATAAATTTCAGCAAGCCAGGAAAGCATGAAAAATGACTAACATGGGATAAGAAAATTACCAGTAATTCTTTTAGCAGGATCAAACGTTAACATTTTCTCCATAAGATCAATGGCCAATGGATTAACATGTGGGAAAACAATGGCTAACGGCTGTCGAGGATGTTGGGGCAGTTGGCGAATATATCTCTTTGTATCCTCATTCCGAACAAACCAAAAATCAGACTCGGTTGGTGTCCCAAGGAGCTGAAGAAATCAGAGCATGCATAAGCACGTATATCCAGCACAAATCACTTACAAAAAATTGATTTATAATTCGTTCCAATATGGCATTAAAGAAAAATAAATTACAAGTAAGAAATTCTATTATAATTACTCAAAAACTTTTGAATCAATCACTAAACACAGTAATATACCATAGCATATTAAAAATAAATTTCCAACTCATGGAAGCAAAGTAATATACCATAACATATCACAAACAAATGCCAAGTCATGGAAGCAAAGAAGCCAAGCAAACCAAAGGAAATGTAGCTCGCCTATATGTTCATAATAGTTCCAAAAAAACCAGATATGTGTAAATTGAAGCATGATCAGCTTCAGAATGGCAAGGATGGGAGATTTCACATAATGTTCATCTACTCGGATATTTAAGTGCAATTTGCCTTATTGAAAAGCTAAAACCAGAAAAGGAAGTTTGTAATAATAAGCATATTAAGTTTGATTATTTCTTCTTCTTGAGTTTGAACCCTAAACAAATACTTAAGATCAAAACAAACTACTGAAGTTGAAAATGGTTTGCTTAAAAATGTAACTTGTCCTGATGTGCCTTTTTTCCCTCACCTCTATCAACAAGCGCATCTGATGCGCTTGATCTCTGCCTGGAAACAAAGGTTTTCTATTCATAAGCTCCAGAAAGATGCAACCTACAGACCACACATCAATGGCAGCAGTGTAATCAGAATAGTTCAACAGTAACTCCGGCGCCCTGTACCATCTGGTGACAACATATTCAGTCATAACCTCATTCTCTGCAGTGGGACGGGCAAGACCAAAATCACATATCTTAAGGTCACAATTTGCGTTCAGTAAGAGGTTGCTGGGTTTCAAGTCTCTATGAATAACATTCGCAGAATGTATATACTTCAGTCCTCGAAGAAGTTGATACAAGAAGTACTGCAAGGAACCATCATGAAATTAATGTCAGTTTCAAATATAGAAAGAAGAGTATAATCTAGACTGCTGAGGTGCTATTCCGCTATACAATTGTGAGACTCAAAAGCAAAGTATGGTACCTGACAATGCTCCTCTGATAACCTTTGATTGGAGCGAATTATTTGGTGAAGATCAGTATCCATGAGTTCCATGGCAATGTAAACATCTGTGAATTCTCTCCGTAAAGGAGGAGGAACAACATCTCTTAAGCCTATGATCTGTATTACATGCAGAAGATTCTACTTTACCAAATCCGATGATAATATAAGACAGTCATATATCAAATCTATTAAAGTCCAAAACCTATAACTTGGGCTGAAGACAAATGTTTCATAAATATCAGATGTAGTATAAACTGCAACTTTTCTTGTGGTATAATTAAAGTTTATAAATGTGAAGTGCTCTTTACACTGCTATTTTAGTCACTTGTAAGTTCATCTTTTAGACAATATTAACATCAATCTCTTCATTATGTCTAAAGTGAACTCAGATTATATCTAGGTCCCACACATATTAATTCACGCTTATTCGTCCCTACAAGACTAATACAGTATTTGTAGTCTAGACAAACTGTATGCAAAGTCACAACGCTCCAGGTAAGTTTATTTGCTTTTCAAAATTGACCCAGACCAAGATATACGTATCTTTTAGTTTCTCTAGAATCAACCAAAAACTTGAATAAAACTAATCAAGAAGAAACATTTTTCACTTGTTTCCCTTACATTTTCATGATCGAAATGCCGAAGCAGCTTAATCTCCCTGAGCGTGCGCTTCGCGTCCATGTAGTTATCGAAAGCGTTCGCTATTTTCTTCATCGCGACCATCTCGTTCGTGTCCGAATTCAACATTGAGCTTCGAAAAACAAAATCAACCACGGAAATAACTTCAAAATACAATCCAGCCAAAACAAACCAGACTAAAACGACAAGAACAAAAAGAAGAAGAAAAATCCGATAAATTACCATACGATTCCGTACGCGCCACGGCCCATCGGCATGATAGGGGGGCGGTACTTGTTGGTAATCTCGAAGAGGTTCCCGAAAATTTTGTACTGAATAAACTGACCTCCGTGCGTCGGAAAAGACGGGAATTCCCCGGAATGACCGGCTGCGGTGATGTGCGTGACGTCAGCCATCTCCAGACTCTCTCTCGCTCTGTGTGTGTGTGTAGAGAAAAAAAAATATACCTCTGGCTCTCTATGCGAAGCTTTATGGCTCTGAAGGCTGAGTAGAAAAAGTGTGAGGACGAATAATTCAAAGGAAAGAGAGCGAGAGAAAGCGTTTAAATGGAGAACCTGAGACTGACTTAAGTCTATCCCCGAGTTCGGAGCAGATGCGAGGAAGGAGATCGGAAACGCGCGAGAGGGAAAGAAAAGAAAAAAATAGTAACAAGAAACAGCAACACAGCGCGTTTGGACAGGCATCGAGGGCTGAGATTCTAGCCGCCTCTAATCGACGGTTGATATTAGCTCAATATGTTCAACGGCCATCTTTCTTTAAAGTTTAAACGACCATGCTATTTATTTAAAAGTCAAAAAACAACGAACAATTTTAAATAATTAACTGAAAGGGCTTTAGACAAGTGCTAAGGATTACGAACCGTCGGATTTAGTTGACTTGACGCCATTTGCTTGATTGAAATATTTTCAATTACGTAACCTTGTGATTTGGATTAGACACAAAGGATTAGCAGATATAAATACAGAATGACCCACTTCATATGATTTTATTTTTTATTTTATAATTTACTTCAAATGATTTTCTTTTACTTTAAAAATCTAAACTCACATTTTAGGAGACCATTCATCTAAGATACATGGCAGAAAATTTTGAAGGTTTATGTTGGGTTGACGAAAAGTTCAGTCAAAAAGAGGTAAAGGTAAAGGGCGCTGTCAAATCCATTGGTCCACCTCTACGCACTCAATAAAACTTTTTCTTGGTCAGATGCATTAAAGTTGAAAAAATATAAATACATCTTTCCCCACATGCGGTTTCCATTACTGTGTACGTAGTCATATGAAGGCTAGGGGCAAAGGCACAAATTCATACAAAATATTATGGGAAACGTTTCTTAATTTGCCATCAAACGAAGTCCCTACCTTGAATTAAAAACACCCAAACCAACATGTTCATGATAAAACTCTTATAAACAAATCTCACACGCAAAGTTTCATTTTATTTAGGCAAATCTCAATAATGTCATTTAAAGTAAAATGGAGCACAATATAGTTATAAAAAAATAACAGTCACAAAAATATTTTATAAAAATAAACTCTCAAACTAATATAAATTTATGTAATATATTTGTTCTTTTTTTATAATAAAAATAATTTTATAATTTAACTTTTCGCATCAAATCACGTTGGCCTATATATTTATTTTTATGAAATTTATTTCTAGTCAAGATATTTATTAGTTATAAAATGGAAATTTTAGGCTTTCCATTACAGTTTTTCCATCCTGAGACAAATTGCATCAATGATGATGAGATTAATTCGCCAATCCTGTGCAAGATAGTCCAAAAATATTGAAGTGATGTATACGCTAAAAATTGAAGTGATTTATACGATACTTTGGAGTTCTATTTTTTGAGTTCTCTGCTTATTGTCACTAGGGGTGAAACAATGCGGTTGGTTTCTTGGTCAGCAGCGATGGAATAAAACTTCATCTGAGAGAAGAGAGAGAAACTGTGAGAGAAATCGAACTGGAGAAGAGAAGAAGAGGGGAGAGGGAAGAAATCGAACTTAATTTGAAATGACCTCGTTTGGTTTAATTAAGAACAAACGGCATTGTTTCACTTAAATATTTTTTAATATGTTACGTGTAAAACGATGTCATTTGATTTAAGACCAAACGACTTAAATCAAATTACATCGTTTCATTTATATTTCTTTGTATACATTTGGTCTAAAATAAAGCCGTTTTATTTAAATTTAAATAAAACGATGTCGTTATATTTAAAATATATTTATTTATTTATTTAGCCAGTTCGACAATTTAAACCATCGAAACTGAACTGATCTTTATCAATTTGGCCGATTCCGTGTTTCAACAATCGAGCCAATTTCATCTTTGTTGTACAGCCCTAATTGTCACTCCTAGTAGGCTCATGCAGATTGCTTTTTTTATTATTATTATTTTTAAATAATCGCAGTAAGGTATTGATCCTCCAAATGCTACATTAATATCAAATCTATTGATGTCCTTTTGGAGGAGGTTTGCCGGTTCAAAGATTCTTTTGTGTTCTGTTAATTCAAAATGCAACTTAAAATGAAACAAGTTGGAGATATATAGAGGAGGACAAATTCAAAATTTGAAACTATGTTAGAAAGAAAAATATTATTTTTTTATTTTAAATTTTATCATTTCTTATTATATCCTTTGACGTGACATATTTATTCTAATTTTATATGTCAACCATTAAAGTAAATATTCATTAAAAAATGTCACATCAACAGGTACAGGATTTGGAATGATAAGACAAGAGTAGTCCGTAGTATTGCTCTATAGAGAATTATTCAAATTCGATTAAAACAAAAACAGGTCAAGTTCTAGGGTAGAGTTTTCCCATAGAGTTTGTCCATTAAAATTTGTATTTATAAACTTGTTTATTGACACATCGAATATACGACTGATGTAGAAGTCTTTCACATAAGCTATTAAATATATATATAATGAGTATAATGTCAAGTAGTATATTGATAAGAATAATGTTAAGTATAAATTTTAAATAGATAAATTACATGCAAGTCTTTTGTAAAAAAGTAAGAATATCGAGACCATTGCCATTAGAGCTATGGTGTACTCCAAGTGAGAATCAAGTGCATGACAAAGACCATAATCAGAATTGAGAAAGGGCAAATGCATTCTCATCAAAGTCGATAAGTATGCTAGTTCTGTATATGGGGTTTGGGTTGTTAATATTTTAGTCCTTGTACGGCTCACGAATGGAATATATGATACCATATATGGTCAGCTAAAAGGGTGGAACTCTTAAGTTTGGTACATCACTCGGAATATACTCCGAATTCAATGGATTCCCACTCAATTCCTACCTAACAATAATATATATTCTATAATAATAATAAAAGTGGTTATCGTCTACGAATAGTAATCTATGTTTGATGACTACGTAAGTTTTATCTTTCAACTTTAATTTTTCTCAACTTTCAGAATTTGGTATATATATATATATATAATTCGGTTGTGTTTTAGGAGGAAATGTTGGTATTCCTATGACTCGTGTATTTATTTTGCTTTGCCCAATGTTATTTTGAATATTTTCAATCTTGGTTTCACTCTGCATGTTGGTCTAATTGCCCCTCGTTTTTATAAGATTTTTTCTTGTATGGTAATTTCGGTTAGTTTGAGAAGAGGATATTGGTATCCATGATGCCACGTGTATGACTATGGTAGAAATTTTGAAATTGCGTGATTATCTCTGCCGAAAAAATGTGTGATTTTTGCCAAATATATCCCTAGTTGTGCAGTAAGAAATATGCCTTCGAGGCCCTTTTGTTTGTCTGTGGTTGAGGACTTCATGCCTTCTTTATGATGCCTTTACAGTTTACACTGCTTTTTACTTCCTTTAGAATTATCTCTTCCATTTTTCTATTTCTCACGCTTCACTTCTTTTTTCTTCACTTCTTTTTTTCTCGTTCCATAAATTTCTCAACTCTCTCAGCTATGAGATGCTTCCTCTCTACATGATCCCAAATTGTTCTCACACCAAAGAACTTGGAACCCAACTCTTTGACTCCCAATTTTTCTATCTTCAAATAGCCAAGGGATCACTATTAGAGGGACCTTTGTGTTCGAAACAAAGCCATTGTTTTTTTTTTTTTTCTCATTTCTATTTTTTGCAGGTGTGAGTGTGAATTTATGGGTCCTCACGGAAGGTGATAACACCACCTTTGCAATAAGAATACCACTAGGTCTAACTGTATCTCTTACTCCTCAAATTTCGAAACTTGAAGTAGTATTAGATCGAAGAACGACTCCAGTGACCAAAAAGCCTTTAAAACCTCTATCATTAAATTGTTCTGGTTCGGTCAACATGTGTGTTTGCATCACTACAAGAAACAAGCTTATTTCCGACGAACATGTGCCGCCGCAAATACTCAAAATATTCGCCGCAAATGCTTATTTCCGGCTAAAATTAATTGCCCCGAAGTGGCCAGAAAATTTGAGCCAAGAAAGATTGTTTCCGGCTGTAGGAGGAACTGACAGAAATATTTTACTATTTCCGGCAACATTTAGTCGCCGCAAAAAGTATAAAATCCGCCACAAATACTTCTGACGACATCTATTCATAATTTGTTTTTTTTTTTTTTTACCGATTTTTTTTTCACGTTTTTTTTTTAATTATATTAGTTTTTATCCACTCATATCAAATGATAAAATGTGTCTTTTTCTCACAAGCATTCTAGAATTAATTGAAATTTTATAGATTTCATTCTCTACAATTAAAATTTTTCTTGGCCAACAGTAAATTTCTCAACATAAAAAACTCTGAATATCACAATACAATAATGATTTTGTTTATTATTTATTCAACAACTTGAGATCAGTTTGGCATTGTTTCTTAATATCACCCTCATTATTTCATTACAAAGAAACATATAGATATATACAAGTATTCATGGGAAATCTAGCTATTCTAAGAGCCAAGTGCCTAAGAAAACCACTCAAAGGAGTATTAAGTTATTTCTTCTTCCACCTCTTTAGAAGGGAGGGAAGGAGGCAACATGATAAAAGTCCTATAAGCTGAGATTACAGAGAGAACAATGAGACACCAAAGAGTCAAGGCATGGAGAACTAAAGCTAGCTTCATTCTACTGCAAAACCTTCCGTAGGACATACATGCTTCATTCCATGAGATTTCTCTATCACCATTGTAAGCTAAGTACAGTATCTGCAAAACTGCTACCCCGGATGTGACTATTAAAGTAAGCTACAATCTGCACCAGAAAAATAATTGCAAAAGAAAATTGCTATTAGAACCTTTTTTGAAGGAAGATTTCAATGTTTATTTTTTCTTCAATCTGTATGGAATATTTTAAAATGCCAAAATTTATGTTACTCATCATCCACATACTACACACCTAAAGCAAAACAAAACATGTCGACAATGTTTATTATTAGTCCTCACTGCAATTTCAGGTAGTACTCCAACTTGACAATATAATGAATATCTACAATAAAGAAAAACTCCAATGCTATCTACTTTTAAACTTGCATAAAGATATTCTCTTCTGAAGTAAGACAAATTGACTATATATAATTACTGAAAATTTTGAACTTGTTACTAATAAGTTGGAAAGGACGTTTCTGGATCACCCTTTAGACTGAGTGGAGCTAACGGTTCTAACAATGACTGTGACGCCCCCAAATTCCGTTTGGGATCGGACGGACATTTGAAGCGTCGAGACATGTAACACAAGGTTACCTGCCCCCGTTCATGACATATAAGATGCAATAATCCTAACATGCATCTAACATTATGCAATATTCGCAGCGGATAATTTTTTTTTTTAGCAATACTATGCACCAAACTGAAAATATCTCAATACTTAAAACATACTTCATACATAAAGATCCATTGAATAACTAAGATCACAGCACTATTCCAAAATAGTTATGATCCAAAAGTACTGGAGATGCAACTCCATCGTACAAGTAGTAATTTAACTACTATATTAACATTAACGACGCACCGTCGTTCAGTCGACTGTGTCTAGTTGGTCAGCTCCTGATCCTCCTTCAGGTCCTGTAACAAGATCTACCATTCGGGGGGAATGGTAGTTGGGACTACCACAGTGAGATTTGATTACAAATCTCAGCAAGTTAACAAAAAACTTCCATACAAACTAATGATGCATGTATGACAGTAAAAGCATAAATGCATAATCAAATTCATAAGTAATTAAAGCATAACTTAGCGTACAACATAGCATAATTGACATAGCTTAAATTGAATCATGAACTGAACTTGACTTGACATGAACTTGATCTGAAACTTGACTTAGCATGAACTTGCTCTGAAACTTGAATTTAACATGAAAAATACATACTCCACAGTTGTTGTGGCCCCATGTATTCTACGTGTAAATACATACTCCACAGTTGTTGTAGCCCCATGTATTCTACACAAACTTGACTTAACATTAAAAATACATACTCCACAGTTGTTGTGGCCCCATGTATTCTATACATCACTATGCAGTTAAATACATACTCCACAGTTGTTGTGGCCCCATGTATTCTACATAAACTTGACTTAACATGAAAAATACATACTCCACAGTTGTTGTGGCCCCATGTATTTTACGCATCACAATTGTAGTTAAATACATAACCAACTTGAGATAGTCACATTTCGTAACATGGCATAACATATAACAGACAACATATTTAACATGACATATTTGTAATGTATAGTAATACATGACAGAATATATTGTGTAACAGATAAAAATTGATGACAGAATAAATTCTGTATAATAGACAATTACATGATAACTTGGCATGGTATGACATATATGATAACATACATACATACACTGTAATTCTTTTACTTAGCACACATACACAGTAGACTGCTAGTAAGTTAAAAGTTAACTTACCTTGATCTCCGCGTTTCTTATAAAACTTCAAGTGCGATCATGAGGAACTGTAATTAGTGATTCTAAAAATTAGAACTAAATCACTAATAATTTGAAATATGGAAAAATATTAACTTAAAGAGTAAAATTTTCATTTTACTCTCTACATGTGGGAAATTGACCGTTTTACCCATAACTTAAGGATTTTGCATACTAACTTCAAAAGTTTCCAAAATTTACATTCCTCATGTAAATTTTGTCCTAAACTTAAATATCAACTCATAAAAATTTAAAACAAAACACAACCATGAAGAACACACTATGGTCGAAACATCCATAGGCCATTTCCCTTTATTTTTGTTGCAATTCCTTCCAACTTCAAAACTCATGCTTAAACCAAAATTTTGCAACAAACATCTTCCAATCCTAAGTTCAAAACCATACTTAAAACATCCATTTAGAAAAATCTAATAATAAACACCAAACTTTTTTGTAAAAAGATCCAAGCATTTGAATCACAAGTTTTGACCTTAAATCAAAACATCTCCAAGAATTTCAAAAATCAAATCTTACTTCTAACATATTCATAATATCATCCTAACATCAACCATGCTTTAAATCATCAAACTAAAGTCACCAAAATCACAAAATAACATTTGGAGTTTTTGGTTTTACACTTAGTCCAAAAACAGGAGTTTTTTCCTCAACTAGTTTTGATAAATCTCTTGATCTATGACTTATAAATATATGATCTTCAAACCAAACCATTACATGGTTTAAAAAGATGTCCTAAAACATATACAAGCTTCTAATTCAAGATCACATGGTTTAGAAATTAACCAAAACATAAATTTAGCCAAGAATATCCACACTTTGACTTATCTGAATATCTCTTTGCATAAAATTTCATATCTTTGAAACTAACATCAAATATCTTCAAAATAATAATATAACATGTATATAAGATGTTTAGGATCCTCCAATAAAATTATCAAAGTCATTAGAATAGGTTTAAACCACCAAAGAGTTAAACTTTCTCAAAACAGAAACTGTTTTTCCTCTTCCAGTTTCTAAGTTTCTAAATCTAAGAACATCTTTCATCAAAACCTTTAATCATGCAAAAATCCTCAACCAATAGTCACATATACATGTTAACAATACTCCATAAAAATTTCGGATCAATATCTATCCATTAGCTTGGTCAAAAACTCCAAACTATAACATATTCTCCAGTTTATCTCCCAGAATGACCTTTCTATAGTTTACACAATATTTGACTGACCAAATGATCTTCAAATGGGGCAAATAAGATATCCATGTAAACTAGACTAAAAAAGGAACAACTTATATGAAGGAGACTTTATGATAAAACACTTACAACAGCTTCGAAATGGGCGTGCAAAAGATCTCCTAAAATCTGTCCGAGAGAGAGTGTTTGATAATCTTTTATTAGAAGGAGTAATTGAAGATAAGTTCATGGGTGCTGGCTAGACACATTTATGGACGAGATAAGGGAGGTGATAAGGCTGGAGTTGAGAGTTGAGTGTGGTTTTCTCCTACCCAAAATATCTATAAAAGATTATCTCATAATATTCTATCCAATAATATCTACAAAAATCAACTTAAGATATTTTTATCTAATAATATCTATAAAAATCAACTCAAAATATTTTTACCCAATAATATTCACGAAAATTACCTCAAGATATTTCTTTTTATCCAATAATATCTACAGTTTTGAACAGACGTTTTGTCCGAAAATGTGAAAAAATGTTATTTCCAATCACTTGAATGCAAATGTTCTTACCTCTTAGCATAGGACTTTAGTACCTGTTCTATTTGTCAGTGTACATGCACTAACAAAATCCCAAGTGAGAAAATGGTTAAAAAAGAGTCAAAGAAAAGCATACAACTTTAGACAGCAGAAAGCTTTTTATTCAAGAAATCTCAGAACTCACACTGTCACTGTCCCATCCTCTTGTGAGCATCGTATGGCCCATTCAAGCTAAGGACTCTTATTGTCTTATGGAAATGTTTTTCTGCTTCAGACAAAATCTTTCTGCATTAGAAATTTGGTCTGCATTTTTTGGTTTTTGTGGCCATATCAATCTCTAAATCTTGAGAATAAAAAATCAGCTACAGTATCTAGCTCAAATACTATCTACAGGATAAACCATTGGCTGATGAGATAGATGTAAAGGCAATTGCTCGTGGTACTCCAGGATTCAATGGGGCTGCACAGGATTAGCTTCAGGACAACTACTTGGTTAATATTGCTGCCATTAAAGCTGCTGTTGAAGGTGCAGAAAAGTTAACAGCTTCTCAGCTGGAATTTGCAAAAGACAGGATCATGATGGGTCCAGAGCGGAAAACAATGTTCATGTCAGAAGAGTCAAAGAAGTTGCGGGTGTTTCCTTATGAGCTAGTCCAAGGTAACCTGTGGCTTATATTGCTGAAGTATGATTTTATATACCCATAGAATCACTTGTTCAATGTGTTGGGTTGAGTCTATTTTTTTTTTTTTATAAGTAGGTTTAGTCTGTTTTACAACCCATGGTTTTGAAAAAATAGAGCCTCAGTATATCGTTTGATTTTGCCATCTCAAATTTCTATATGATCTTTGATCAAGTGGATCAAAATGCTGGCATACCAATGACTTTAAAGCATGAGGCACAAGAATAGAAATATCTTCAGAACATATTATATCGTAGGTAGGTCATGCAGATGATATCAAACATCTTATTGCTTGATGGAAAAAGTGCAGTTTAGTGCACAAAGAAGTGAATATACTCTTATAACATGCAAACTATAGAATTGCATCTGCATGACAATAAACTCTTACAGTTTCCTGGGAATCATCTATTTAAAATACCCAAAAAGAAAAGGAAATGCATATTTTTTTCTGCAAAAGAAAGCATAGAGTTCGTAGTAGTAGTACTGGTGGCATGTGGGTGCACAAGATCAACACATGATGGTGTCCGCATTTACGAGGTAGCCAGCTAGGTTACTCATTGATTCAAGCTCTAGTTAATTTGGCAGTTGATGGGCTAGCTGCCTCCCAACTTCCAACAAGACTGTGAGACGTATACAGAAGTCAGTACTACTACTAATTATTTTCATAGATTTAATTGCTAACCCGGAAACAGAATTCTTCCAGCTTATGGGAAGTCTGTGTTTGTGATAGCAATGTTCAGATACCAGAGGTTGCAAAATGCCATGCAGAGATATATGCAGAGATCTTAACTTTCAGAGGGTTATGCAAAGGCCATCACCATGATTCATGGCAGTAAGAGTGAAGAAGAGATTTTGTCCTACTATGGTCATTTAATTGATGACAGGTGCTTAATAATAGATGCGTGCTCTCAAGAGGAAAGGGTTTGGATCATAGAAGTCCTAGATTTCATTGTAAATAGTCTGGAAAAAGATAAAATTTGTATGGTTGGAAATCATATGTAAAATACAGAGGTTATTTTAAAAAAAAAATTGTGGGATGAGTGACACGATTGGGCCAATTCACATCAATGAGCAGCCAAGTTCAGAAATGCAATCACGTATTGATGCTGAAGTATGTTTGTGGAATCTGGGGTTCTTGTGATTTATTAATAGTGGTAGACATACGTTTAGTTTATTTAAATTTCTTGCATTGGTTGTGCAGGTGGTGAAACTCCTAAGAGAAGCATATGACCGTGTAAAAGCCTTGCTAAAGAAGGTTTGTCCCTTAGTTCTCATCAGTTTGTAGTATTTTTTTTTTTTTCTTTTGAAAAATGAGAGCTGCAATATAAGAAAAAATATATTCGATTATCCCTATGGTCCAGAGGAGAATTGGCCATTCAATCTTGTAAACTAATCGAGACTGAAATTGGGAAAAGAGATATTTGAATGGAGAGGAATAACCAATCAATTTGTTTCTCTAATTCATAAGTCCAAGTGAATTCCAACCGATCCGAGTGATGGAGTTATATTTTTGTGGAGTTGAAAATCCATGAGATGTAATACCTTGAAATTAGATTCCTAGATTAATTAAATTTCCAAGCCAAATGCAGCATCAGTGCACAGCGAAGCTTAGACTACTCAAAAACAAATCGGACTACTCAAAAAAATAGAAAAAGAATAAACATCTAAGATAAAAACTACACAAATCGGAAAGCTGTAAGCTCACATATAGAGAGAGAGAGAGAGAGAGAGAGAGAGAGAGAGAGAGAGAGAGTAACCTTGGTGAATCCGAGTGAGAGTTAGAGAGAGAGAGCATGATAGATAAAGTCAGAGAAACTGACCGGCGACGACGAGAAGACGGACGGCGGCGAGACGACGGCGTCGGTGGCATCGTTTGGAAATCCCGTGAGAATGTTAAATCCCTAGAGAGACAGAGAGAGAAGGAGGGAGAGAGACGAAGGGGCGAGAGTGACGGAAAGGGCGAAGAAGTAATAAGGTTATTTAGAATAGTTAATACGGCGACTAGAAGTCGCGGTAATAAGTCATTTAAAAGGGCCAACGAATTTGTGGCAAACCTTTATCGCCGTAACAAGTTTTTAAAACGACCTACGATTACGGAATGGATTTTTTTTTGGCAAGATTATTTCCGGCGACCAAAACTCGCGGGAAAAAGTGTTTAATTCCGGCTCCTCTCCTAGTTAGCCACAAGATTTCGACTGAAATCAAGATTTTATCCATTTCCGGCTATATTTGTCTTGTAGGAAATAAAAATAGCCCAATCTACTCATTTTTTTTGTGGTGTTGACAGGTTCTCGTCTTGGGGCCAGCATTGACGCTCTTCAAGGTGATCATCCTGAGATGCAAAAACTCTTTGCTCGATGCAATGCAAGCTACCACTGCTCGCCCTAGTTTGAGATATTGTTGCTCGCCTCAATTCAAGCTACTATTGCTTACTTTAGGACAACATTCTTTGCTCATGTTGAATACCAACACTGATGATACTCGCCTTGAGTGTGAATTTTTTATTTTTTTAATTTTAATCAAGGGAGAGCACTCTCCCTTTCCACTCTGCTCACCTAATGGATGAGCTTCATGAATCACACTCCTCCCATACTGTTTGCCCATGTAGTTCTTTAGGTTGCTCGACCCAGGTTGCATGCACTCTTTACTCATGTCGGGTGCCAGCACCTTTTGCTCTTGTCTAGTGCCAATACTATTTGCTCACTTTAGGTGCCAACACTTATGCTCACTTGAAGCGTGAACTTATTCTTTCTCGAGGCTGAACACTCTCCCTTTTCACTTTGCTTGCCCAAAGGACGAGCTTTACTCCTGCGATGCTTGCCTTTGGGCAATTATTGTTGCTCTTTAGGCTACTCATCATTGGTTGCAAGCACTATTTATTCACTTGGGGTGCCAGCACTAGTGCTCACCTTGGACATGATTTTTTTCTTTCTCATGGCCGGGGAGCACTTTTTCTTTCTTCTCTATTCGCCACACTCATGTGGTGCTCGCTTTGGTTTGAGCACTATTGCTTTTTAAAATGCTCGTCTCGAGTAGCAAGCACTATTTACTTGCTCTGATGCGAGATGTTGTTGCTCGCCCTAATGCGAACTTACTGTTATTTACCCTAGAGTGAGCACTCTATGTATAATAATTCATAAAAATATTTTTATATTTAGATTTTAAAATACTATTATTATTACAATATAGTATTATTTGTTAAAAAAAATAGCAATAAGCTTCATCTTATTTTGTACAATAATTCATAAAACTACAACAATAGTAGTTGGACTAAAATTTTTATTATTTTACAAAGAGTAATGATATAAACTACACTATCATCATACTTTTATCTAATTATGTAAAATGTGGCAATCTCACCACCCATAGATTATCCTTTTCTTAAAAAAGAAATTACAAGTTGATAGATAATGCCACATCATCATAATGGGATGAGGGTGTATATAGAATTTCCTTTTTTTATACAATATAGAATTTCCTTTTTACAAAATGAAATTTATTGTTTTTAAATTTCAAGTTATGCATTATTGGTCTTTAAATTATCATATCTAATGTTTTATTTTCTATGGTAATGCATTTCATATTGATCTATTTATACTGCATTTATTTTAATTTTTCATTTATAAGAAAATTATTATTATTATTATTTTGGACATATCAAATTTGTCTTATAATAAATGGAGCAATGCATATCCTATCATGATTTCAATTTAATAAGTTCTAAATATTTTATTTGTTATGTATTCTATAGTTTCATATTCCCTATTTTTTTTAACTTGATGAAATGTAGGAATTTCAATCGGACATACATACCTTGCAAGTAGAATCCTTATTGTATAAGGTATTATGTATAAGAGTAATGTTAAATATAAATTTAAAATGTCTAAATCTCGTAAAGAATAAGAACTTACTATAAAAAAATATATATACAAAAAAAGTAGATTTTTTCATATAGATTTTAATTTTTTTTTTTAATAAGAGTAACATACTCTAAATTGTAGATATTATTTTCCCAAAAATTATATTCTTCAGCCTTTTATTTTTTTAACACTCCAGCCACACCCTCCACCCTGGCATTAGGAAATGACCAAAAAGGGCCTACTAAAGAAATTACCCTTTCTTAAACCTACAAATTGGCCTTCTAAAACATCACAGATTCACTAGTTATGAGTTTCCCTACTCTATAACGATTTCTTCAAACCGACGGCGTTACTGGCCATTTAACTCAACGGCGATGAGATTCAAACCGCTGCAACCCATCACTCGACGGCAACCCATCATTGGTCACTCAATAGCAATGACCTCAAATTGCGACGACGACTTCACTGAACATAGTTGCGTAGGACTGGGTTTGGAATTTTCTATGGTTACGACGGCGACTTCTTCATTGTACGTAATTATGCAGTTGAGTCTTTCTCTCAAAAAATTTCCGTAGATTTGGGTTTGGAATTTATTTGCCTGCTGAAGCGTGGTTTATATCCCTAATGACTTGTTCCTTCTAGAGGCATTTTCTCCCTATTATTCTCTTACGTTGACTTTTTTCCCTATATCTTCTTACATTGGCTGCATTTTCATTCTAATTGTCTTCAATGATTGTACTAATTTGATCCTTTTTGCCAAAAATTTCCAGCGGGACCATTTTCCTTTGGCAATTGACAAATTGAAGGTGGAGGAATTGAAGACAAATTGAGTTTTGATTATTTGCAAAACTACAAAATGGAACAACAAAAGTCACCAAAGAATTTGGATCAGCAATCAAGAATGCTACCAAGGAAAATAGAAAAATGAAAACGCATTTAACCTCATCGGAGTAAATAATGAAAAGGAACCATTAATGGAATGTCTCCTGTTAGATTGTTATTTGACAGATTTCTGCATTTGACATGGAGTGAAGACAATGTCACGTTTTTGTAATGTGCTCGATACTGAGGAAACCCATAACCAAATCCCCCAAAAAAAATAAAAATCAAAATCAAAAATCAAAACGCAAATGCAAGAGCTTCATGTTGTCATTGAAGAACTCTGTTTTCGTGGGTTGAATCTTCACATACTGGTGATGAGGATGTAATGCAACACTGGAGAACACAAAAGAATCTTCACTTACAGGCGATGAGGGAAACTTGTGCTGCTCCTGAAGGCTTTTGCCTTTTTTTACTCTTATGAAAGATAGAACAGGTGAACAGATGCCCTTATTAATTTCTTTTCTTTCTTTTTTTCGCTTAAGTCAACACAACGTACACGCTGGCGAGTGGCCAGAGTGTTAAAAACTAAGGCTGAAGCGTAGCACTCATCTTATTTCCTTATGCATGAATGATAAGCCAATCTACGACAAGTTCCCTTTGGTAATCAAAAAAGGAATAGGATGTATCTTACGAACAGGCCCACAAAACTCTCAGTCCTAAAAATGGTAGGTCAATCCATAACAATGAGCCCCTAAGGGCCCGGTCCCCATAGTTAGAGCAGGGATAAAAATTGCAATTGTACAGTTAATCCTACAAAGCCAGCATAAAGTATTAGATTAGGGTTAAACCTATTAATATAAGATGGGCAATCTAAAAGACGGAAGAATTCATCAACCTTCCCCACTTAAAAACTCCCTACTCATCATGCAAAGTCTATTAGAATTCCTCTTCCAAACTCGTCCCAAAAAATGGACCTTGTGTTGTCCTTAGACTCCACAATATTGTTTCGTCTTTCCTCCAATTCGGAAAATTAGATTCTGTTTATTATGGCAGGTTTAGAAGTAAGATAGTCGTTATAATTTTTTTAAATTCTCCCATAATATCTCATAAATAATTTAATTTTTTTAAATTTTAATTTAATTTTTTTAAAATTTTAAAATAATAATAATATTAAAAAATTAATATTTTAAACTTTTTATTTTAAATTTAAAATTCTCATCCTACTTTCAAACTTGTTAGTGTTTGGCAAGGGTGGAAGATAAAATAAAGCAATTGTCCCAACTCTTTAGACTCATTTATTTTTTAAAATAAGATAAGGTAAATTAAAATTAAAGATACAAATTAAATAAAATGTTACTAAAATATATTATTTTAATATTATTTTTATATTAAGATTTAAAAATTTTGAATTATTTTTTATTTTGTGTAAAAATTTTAAAAAATTATAATGATTAAATAAAACAAAAAAAATTTATGAAAGTGAGAGGCATACCAAAGGAAAATAGAATCATAATTATTCATTTGAAATGTGACATAAGATAAATCTATTGTTTACCGATGATTTAATTGTATTTAAATGACTAGAAAATAATACATATTATTTTAAAAAAAAAATTAGGTCTAGCTCATGTTGAAATAATGAGCACCTGTATGGCCCGACAAACAAATAGAAACGGGTAAATTGCTGAATCAAACACTGGAAATCATATTCCGAACTCAAGACTTGCATACTCTATTCTATTTACTATTTAGGCAGGTTTAGGAGGATGCGAGCATATTTCGGGGAGGGCCGATGAGAACGTCGAGGACATCGTTTCCTGATATCGCCACAAATCGTACAACACCAGGCTTATAAATATATATATATATATGCGCTTAGTTGTAAAAGGCCAAATTCTCAAGGATGATAAAATATTCGTAATGGCCTAGGGGACAATTAAATAGCTTAACATCACTGCCACAAAATCATGCAGTGTGGGAGTTTTGAGAGAGAGAGAATCATACACACAACGACTAATACTTGAATATTATTTCATTGAAGGATCAGTACCACAGAGCATTCTTTCTACCTACCGTTGATCATGTCCAACAAAACAAAGCAATAAACTAACCCCACTTTCATGAATCAACAACTTCCCGAAACCAAGTCTTTCATGAAATCAAAAACAAATAGGATAAGCAAGATGGTGCTGTCACCATCCTTTAGGTCCCATTCTTCCCAATTGCTTAGGCTTCAGCAAATCTGCAAACCAGGGCCAAGATTTCGGTCATACAACTTCACAGTTGCAGAAAATCTTCGAAGGAAACACCCACAATATCCCATAATATCTAAAAACCTGGACACTTACCCGAGCTCGGAGAGCCTCAAGTGGGCCTCTGTATAATCGGCAAAGAATGCATCTTCATCCTGAGAGCAAGTCCAACAGGAATTAGCAAATTGGCAACTATAGTACCATGAGAAATCTAATTGGCAACCTCATAAAACACATGTAGAAGTACATACCGCAGCATATTTATCAACAAGTGGACGGAAGACAGTATCACTGAGAAGTGCCTTGTCAGATGGCAACTGCAGGAGACCTTCCTTCTCACCACTCAGGAGCTCCCTAATAAAATTCAAGAGCAATTTCTAAGATGGATCCTTAGCTTTTTCAAAAATATCATCGTGAACGATACAATGCAATACATTAGACAAACGGAAGAGTCTGGCAGTGTAACTCACGTGAAGTATGTGTTATCAAAGATGAGAGGGTTGATAGTCCAGGGTCCCTCAAAGCCAGATCGCTCCTTGTGGGCCCTTCCCTACAAAAGGAACAAATCCAAAACAGGCAACAATTGAAAATCTTAACATGATAGTTCCGAAGGATAACTAAGGAAACCTCAGGGATCATCCTAACCAAAGTGTGTCCACCAGAAAGCGCAACAATGTCCTGATCACAGAGGCCCATTTGTTGCCCAAATACCACCCTCAAGTGGTCAGAACCTGTATCAATTGAAGAAGAGTCAAGAAACATCCTTCACCCCCAAAACCATATCGCTGAGCTGTGTATGTGTGTTTCTGCAATATATTACCCGATAAAATCTCAATCAGATCATCAAACAGAATACTAACCCAAAGTAGCATTTGGAAGACGTCCTTCAGGAGGCGGTTTGGGCTTGTCCTGAAAATCGGAGAGAGCAACTATCAGTTTCCAAGGAGGACCACATAATTTTACAGTAAAGACTCAATATAGTAAACATGGACTAAATCAAAATCTACATCGACAAATAGTACATAAGAATAAAAATAAACCACCAGAACAACTCATCTAAATTGATGGTTTATTCTGTCTCAGATAAAATACAAAAGGTAATGTTTCGTTTTTCTAATACGAAATACAAAAAGTTGACGTCCTGGGAAATTAACAATACATGCGATGAGCAGCTACTACAAACTATTTCCTCATTCAAGACCAATAAGAAATTCAAACTATAATGAACATGACTAGTTATTGATGTGGACAAACGATAGCTCAACAGTGAAAACATTCCAAGGAACGACAATAAACAGAGCACTAGTACTTCCATAGGCTCCTGACAAGATGCTTTGCCGAGAGTGAAGGGACATTGGCTTAAAATACAAAGGTCCACAAAGCTGCCTAAAAGCTCAATAGTTCACACTTCACACCACAAAGCCGGCCATATCAAATTGAAAACAATTCTTTCGTAGAAAAGCAGAGCTAGTCAAATCCCGTATCAAATATACATGGTTAAACATATCCAACGCGGTCTAGAAAATAATAAAACTCAATACGACACTCTTGACAAGACTATAATAGTCCCGACTAGATAGGTTTGGTGCACACAAGAAATCAATCATGTCAAAAGGAATGAACCATAACCATGAAACAATGGCATGGTAACTAGCATCTCAGGCAGACGAATCAGACTTATAAGACCGAAATATGTAAATGAAAACTCAAATAAACTCCAAAAAATGAAACTAGACCGACCTCCCGTCCAGGGTGGAAGGGGATCTCGGGCCCACCGGTGACTTCAACAGCAACAACGCCGGCTAACTGCATTGAACAAGATAAAAGAAATTAAAAAATTATTTGAGTAAAACAAACAACCAAAATTAGGTTACAGCAAAACAGTGAGAAATAATTAATCATTAATATAAAAAAGAACTTTGTACCTGGTAGAAATCAGCGTAAGAGAGGATGGGGAATTGTTGCTTAATAGGCTCCAAGAGCCTGACGGCGATGTCGAGGCCATTGTTGGCCGCGTGTTCGAGCTCGGCCTCTAGCTTCATCGTACCGAAGGGACCCCCCGTTTTTGTCTTAACGTCAAAGGTCCCAGCAGAGTGCCATCTGCACAAAGGATCATTTTACATACAGAGGTACACAGTTTATGGAGAGAGAAATAAAGAATGCGATCTCAAGAATTATAGAGCTCCTGTTTGAGTTCTTAGCGATAAAAATCAAGCGTCATAATCGAAAGTTGAAGGGACAGATCGTACGCGAGACGGAGCATGAGGGGAGCGCACTTCTTGTCCGCGATGAGGCCCCTCAGTTTTCTCTTGGCCTTCTCGACGGCCTTCTGGTATTCAGCGCTCACGGTGGGGTACTTCTTCACCATTTTCACGACTATTACAACGAAAAAAAATGGATCCGGTTATCGTCAAGACGAGACCAAAATGATTTTAAAAAGAAAACAAAAAACATGATCGGCGTTTGAATCTGCGATCCAAATACGCAAGCAAGAGTGAATCGATCGGAGTCTCCGAGATCCCCAAAAAATAAAAAAAGAGTAAGAAACGAACCTTGGAAGCAGAGAAGCTGAAGGATAAAAGTAAGATGGAGAGAGAAACCCTAGTTGGAGAGAGTGGCACGAGGAGGCCACAGGCTGGGATGCACAGAGAGCTTATAAAGGGGTGAAAGATAAAATGGGTGAGCTTTGTGGAGGAACAGAAAGTTCTAGTAATTCAATTTTGGGGCGTTGGATTAGTGAGGGCGTGTGGACATTGACGGTTGTGTGGACAGCTTTTTTTCTATTTAATTTTAGGGCGACAAGTCCTTCTTCACTGCTTCTGCTTCGCGGGGTAGGTGGAAGATTTTAAAGAAAATGATGGGCGACTAAAAAGTAAGCACGAATGAAGGTCAGGATGGTGCGTGGGTGACGATAACGATTCCACACACACAACATATTCTCGGATTTGCATTTCGGTTTTCGAGGAGTGCTATACGGTTCCTATGAAATGCCCAAAATAACCTCTTAATTCTGGATAAAAATTAAGGGATTGCAATTTTTTAATTCAACCAAAATCCGCATATTTCTTTGTTTTAAGTGATCACACTAGTGAACAATAGGAAAATTAGGGAAAGAATGGGAATAACACATCTAATTTTTATAGGGCTGGTTGTTCACGAATTATTAACTTCTGACATTTTTTTATTTTAATTTATGGAAAATTATATTATAAGTTTTAAAGTGTGCAACTTTTGTATATATTTTTTTAAAAATAAATTTAAAATTTATATAAAAAAATTTATTTAATAATAAATTCTATTTTTCTTCAAAATTGATGCACGTAACTTATCTATCCTAATATTGTATATGATATTATTTTTAATTTATTTGAAATTTTTATAATTTTCCTTATGTAGAAAGAGAGAAAATAATAAAAATCTTACAATATTAATGTTACCTCGAGTATTTACACCAACCACATTCATAATTTTTTAAAATTAAATTAAATCTCTAAAAATATTTTCCTTGAATATTGGGGTGGGATGGCTGGAAACATCATGCCAAACGTAAGGTTACTTTAGTCCTTTTATCTCCAGCCAAGTGAGGAAACTTTTCTAGAGTTCCAAAAATAGGCCGCTCGCCATGGTGTGAACGCGTTCGGCGTCAGAAGATTCGCTTCGAGCTTTGATTGAATCACATGCATACCATACCCATGTTTGTCACCGCTTCTAATTTGATTGGTCCACGAAGATACCTAGGTCGTTCAACAATCACGGGCCAGCCTATATTATCATCGGCTATTAGACAGATAGTCCAATAAAGACGTCCCACGTGCGTGGTGACTATTGACGAAGCTGTTACATTTCTCTCTTTTTTTTCTTTTTTTCTTTTTTCAGTTCCCACGTTGACATGGTTAGCAACGCACTTCGCGCCAGATTTATGCCGCTCCATACGTTGATTCGTTCAACTTCAATTAAATTCTCTCTTAAAACATAAAAATAACATAAACACAAAAATATTACTGTTCTCTTTATGTTTTTTTTAATTCTCAATTACATTGATTATTATAAATAAAAGATTTTACTTACATCTCCTCTACTATATATTAATATATAATTTATTATTTATTATTTTTTTATTTAAACATATATTTTTACACATCAATATATATTTAAATAAAATAATAAATATAATAGATTTTTCTCATCATCATTATCTGAGACTAAAAGTAGCACCAGAAATATAATTTATTAGGAATATTTTATATATTATATTATTATTTTATTTATATTTTATTAAATAAGATGTGATATATTTATTATTATTAAATAATTATTTATTAAATATTTTTTATTATTAAATAGTAATAAATATATAATATTATATATAATAAAATATTAATAATATAATAATATAGTGCATAGTATTAATATATTTATTAATAACCAAAGCAAATAAGCATATTTGTAAATGAAAGGAATATACGAAAAGCCGAAAAGGAAAGTTTGAATCGCTTTTATTATATTTATTGTCATCTGAAAGAGCCAGCAGAAAAAAAGCGTGGGATCCACCTGACTTGGCCTTTCGATTTTCGAAACCTAGTGACTAGTGAGACTTGAAAAAGTCTTTGTACTCCTCTAAAGAAAAAGGTATGTGGACCCTCGAGGCGGCCAAGGAGAAAGAAAACGAAAAAAAAAAAATATTTGATTTCCTTTCTTTTTTGTTAAAGTATAATAAATAATTTAATTTTTTAAATTTTTTTAAATAAAATTAGTATTAAAAAATTATATTATAATAATATTTTATTTAATTTTTAATAAAATATCTTATCTTATCTGAATTTTATAATCAAATAAAATGTAAAAACTAATCAATTTGAAGTAGGTAAAAAAATTAAAAATTATCTGGATATAATTTTCTTTTAGAAGTATTCTAAGAATCTATATTATGACTTTTGAAAGAATGCAAGCAGATGATATTGTGTAGATAAAGTTTGCTCGAGAGAAAAATTATTATGGTTTGTCTCGTTAAAAGAAAATTTGATAATTTTTTGTAGTTGTATTGGTTATTGGATTTTTTAAAAATGTTTTGTACGTAAATTTAAGAAAGTGGGTAAATGTTAGGTAGAATTTAAAAAAGTTATATATAATTTTTTAGGATAGTTTTTCTTTTCTTCTTTTTTATTTTTGTAAAAATTCTTTTAGTCTTTGTGTTTTTTACTTTTCACTTAAACTTAGGCAACTAATCAAATGAGAAATTGAAATCGAATTTTTTTTTATATGAAAAGATGTTTAGATGTTTATATTAATGTTGAATGTTTTGAGAAAAATAAAAAAATAAAACTTACTTTAGAGGTGAAAAAAAGGATAAATCGGACTAAACTAATGGATTAGATCTGGTTTCGGTTCTTTTTTTTTTTTTAAATTGGTCAAAATTGAACTGGTTCTAATTTTTTTTCTTCTAATCTCGGACCAGACCTGGCCGATTTATATATATATTTTAATTTTTTATATTGTATAAAATATTTTTATATGATTTTTTATATTAATATATATAATTATATATAAAATAATTTTGTATATTATGCTAAATTACTAATTAATATAATATGAAATTTTTAAAATCCTATATAAATAACTATATATCTTCATTATAGTCTATAATATAATTATAATATATAGAACACTCCCAATGGATTCTCCATCCTATCCTTTAAAATATATCACCAAAACTCATTTTTTATATTTTACATACTGACTTTTACAATATATTATCTATCAACTTATATTTTTTTTCTCTATATCATTTAAATATTATTTTTTATTCTTTTCAAATATTTCCTTTCTACCAATAAATTTATAATATCCATATATTTTTTTATATTTTAAATTTATTTTTATATATAATGTAAAATAATTCAGTCCTATACACGTAAAACAAAAATATATAAGCCAAATTAAAAATAAAAAATAAAATCAAAACATGAAAAAATTGGTTTAAAAATATTTCCAATATATTTTTTTAGAAGAAAATGAAATATATACATATATATATATATATATGTATATATGTGTGTGTGTTTTAAATTATGAACAATAAAAAGAATTTGCTTACATGGTAAAAATCAAAATAAAAGAAAATGAGAGAATAAATAAAATATAAATAATAATAATAATAATTTACAGGATAAACAGTAATTGCTACATGTAGTGAGTTATCGTAGCTAATTGTATTTTATAATTCATTTTACATAATCGGATGGAACTCCTTTTTAGAGTAATTCTTCAAATAATTTATATTTTTTGTATAATACAAAAGCCATTAAGAGTATTCTAATATATTACAATATATTATTATATAATATAATATATACTATATATATAATATACCGAAAAAACCGAACCGAAATTAGTAAAACTGAAAGTACCAGGTTAAATGTGTAACCAGTGCAGTATCGATTTTTTAAATCTCAATACCGATAGATACCGATTCAATTATAAAATATGTCCAAAACCAAATTGAATCAATCCTATTACACCCCTAATTGACTTAGCCAAACAAGAACTTCATAGTCTTGCAAAAATTATATAATTAATATTCATATTCTATCACAAAATATCATACCATTAAAACTATTTAAATCATTTTTACAATTAGGGGTGTACATAAACTAACGCAACCGGTCGCCACTAATAGGAATCGATCGGCTGGGTTAGGACCCGGCGGGAACCTATGATGAATCGATCGGCGTACAATGGCATTTCTTCAAAACTGACCTACATCGATTTTGCAATAGTTTGACCTTGGTTCAAACTGTTGAATTGGCCGATCCCATAAATCTTTTTTTTAATATAAATTTTCAAAACGACGTCGTTTCACTTAAATTTAAATAAAATAACGTTGTTTTCTGCATATAGTATACAACAGATAATTGAAAGACGTCGCGTCGTTTCATGTAAGATGTATGGAAAAAAAAAAACTAAATGAGGTCATTTTTAGATGAGACCATCTTCAACTTCGAGTTTCTTCTTCCTCGCATCCATTGCACCAGCTCTCTCTTCCTCTTTCTTCCCTCTGCAACATTCTCTCTCTATTCTCTCAGGCGAACTAAGCCTCTAGGAAAATTGAAAACCGGCCAAGAATCGAGAGAGAACCGTCTGACTCGATACGATTGGTTTTCCTCCTCTCCATTAACCAGTTATAGTTGGTGGCTCCTCCCTCTTAAACGACATCAATTTTATTGTCTAAAAAACGTGTCGAGTACGTCAGTTTTTACCTTTAATTACAACAATAAGTGTTGAACCCAAGATTTCAAGTTTTGTGTAATTATATATTTACACATGAATTTTGATGATAACAAATGAATTCAAAGAATAAAGAAGTCTCAAACTCAAGTTGTCTACACAATGAAGTTAAGCACATCAAGGAAACAAGCATGAGCAAGAAAGGAACAAGTTCACATTAAAATTATAGAGTAATGTTGTAAATCTCTTCAAAATTCGAAATTAGGATTAATGCTCAAAATTAATATTTTATCATAAAGCATTAAAATAGATTTTCCACATGTGCATGAATATTTTTAAAAATTAAATTTGAAAATTTTGAAAGATGATTGATTGTCATCTTTTGCATGTGCATGCCTTGATTAAAGGGTTGAACTTTGAAAATATTAAAAATGATTGATTGTCATCTTTCACATGTGCATGTTTTATTTGAATATTTTCAAAAGTGATTGATACTTTTTTTTTGACTTATACAAAAAGTAGATGATTTTGTTTGAAAAATTTGAAAAATAAAGTGTGCTCATTTTGTCATATGCAAAAAGTAAAAGATTAGGTTTGAATTTTTTAAAAAGGAAAGTGTGCTCATTTTGTCATATGCCAAAAGTAAAAGATTAGGTTTGATTTTTTAAAAAAGTGAATGATGTTGTCTTTGACAATTGAAAAAGAAGAACCTTTTATTTGAATTTTTTGAAAAAGTGAATGATGTTGTCTTTGATATGTGAATCTTTTTAAATTTGAATATGATGTCTCATATGCCTATAAATATATCATTTGAGAGCTTCACATTCACAACACCAAGAACATACAACATTCATTCCAAACTTTCATTCTCTCTTCTTTAAGTATTGAGCCTTAATCCTTGTTCATTTTGAGAGATATAGTTTGCGCTGTATTGTTCTTATTTCACTCATTGAGGAGTGTTTTCTGATAACCTATCCACTATCAGCTTTTGTATCAGAAAAAGGGTGTGTATAACCCTTGTGCGTGTAGAAAGTATTCTATACGGAGAATAGTTGAATCACCACGTGTAAGGTGATTGCAAGTGTAGAGGGTGTTCTACATGGATCCTTTGTAGCGGTGTTGTTCAAAGATGTAATAGGTTTCTATCTCCATCTGAAGGAGGTTGAATAGTGAATTTGGAAATCTTCAAGGGGTAGCTTGAGGCGAGGACGTAGGCAGTGGGGTCGAATTTCGTTAACATACTGAGTTTGCTTCTCTCTTACCCTTACTCTTTATATTTATTGTTATTTCATATTTTGTTTATATTTTATATTATATATTTGATTTATAATTGTTATTTTTTTTAATACAACTCAATTCACCTCCCTTCTTGTGTTAGTCATCTGGGCAACAATAAGGATATGGAATAGTAACTAAAGAAAATTATTTATTTATTATCAATTTTTTTATATAAAAATAAATATTTTTTATCGAAATGAATATATACACGTAATAAATAGTCATTTTTGATTAACAAATGCTTCTTTTCTTGTACCGAGTGTTGGTTTAAACAACTACGAACTCTCTCCTAACAAAATCAACACCTTCTTAATTTGGTGAATCACCATTTGCAAAATCCAACTTGCATATGTCCATATTTCGAACCTATTTCATAATTGCTACATCAAAATAGATAAAACCAATTTCCAGTTAAAGACCGACAATGATAATAGATTGGACCAATTCCAAGACTAGTTATGGTATGTGGCCATTTCAGATTTTTCCGATATACATGAAACATTAAATGGAAATGAAAACAGCACTTAGTGGTCCTTCACAAGAAATAAAATCATGAATAAAAAAAACAGGAAGTTCCAATTTTTATGCACTAATTTATAGGTTAATTAGAAAGTGAAGAAATGTTTCAAGTATACATACAAAAAGGTCCTAGAAATTCGGAAGAGGGGAAGGGTCCATTCCCGACCCTCTGAGGTAGTCTTGAGACTAGATCGGTATTGTGTGAGCTTTCGGTAGTGGTTTGGTGCAGTCTTATGGTGCTCATTTGTATATCTATGGCAATAGATAGTAAATAAATGCAGGAGAATAAATAGAGGGAGATATACAGATTTACGTGGTTCGATAAGAGGAGAATTCACTATAATAAGTTTATTTTATAGTCTCTCATGGTCTTTTATCTTCATTATACAATAGATCCCGAATGTCTGTCTTCTGGTGAAGATCTCATTGCTAGAACCCTAGTCGTGAGATTGAATAAGCCTTTTTGGAGAAGTATGGCCAAAAGTTTCTGAAGTCGTATGTATCCGTACCTTTTATCTCCTGTTTTTCTTTTGCTTTACGTTATGTCACCCCTCTTTTATGTCTCTTCCCCTCTTTTCCTCCTAACACCCTGCATTCTCTTCTCTCTTTGTTTGTTTTATCCCTCTCTTCCTTTGTCTTCTAATGATGGCCCTTTGATGGGATAAGTCTTGATAACCATTTTAGACTTGGTGTATTTTAACCCCCTACACTAATCATGATAAATAAAAAGGAAATTAGTTGTTGTCATCTAATCTGTTATTTTGAGAAAATATTGTAAATGGTTGAAGCTTGTTATTAGATGCTGGTTGCTAATTAAATGGAAGCAAGAATATTTAGACCATTAAAGGGACACATGCATGTAACCTCAATGAGCCAGAAAGTATACAAAATTAGTGAAAAATGTCTCATATTGTTTAAAAACGAGAAATTCTTATTTCAATTATAATATTAACTAATTATTTTGAAATATAGGCATAGATGAGATTTGTGTAATCAATAACTTGTTATAAACAACATCAAAGCCAATCATATGGACTTACAAAATAATGGGAAGCGCTTATGTTAGTTAATGCATAGAGGCATGTAAATAAAAACTTGATAAAACTATTGACTTTGAAAGGGTTGTTCTATTTTCAAGTGGATGTGTAAAGCACAACATCAACACTATTTAAATAGTAAATTTTGATTTATAAGATTATTATTTATTTTTAAAATTAAATTATATCATATAATCACGTTACTAAATATGCTCTACACACCAGCTCCATAATAGAATTTTTCATTTGGATATCATAGACAACTCAAAACCAACGATTATAAGATAAGACCCATATACTAGGTTAAAGTTGTGAGGCCAATTGGTTGCATCGTTTGCTATAATTTCACAAGGAGTCATGCTACACTTATGGACAGTGTTGATTTTGGATGATCAATGCATTAAACAACTTTTTGAATTTAAAACAATATCATATATATATGAAATGTGAAAAACGAATATTGCTATATAAGTTTTGTACTAATTTTTTTGTAACAATTTGGAATCCATCAAGAAAAAATAAAATTTTCACTTTTCCGTTATAGAATCTTTTTTTTTTTTAATCACGAATCTTGTCCATTTGAGAGATATATATATATATATATATTTATATAATTTTTCTTTAGAAAAAAAAAAAAAAAATTCATGTACGCTGAGGCAACATTAAATGATGTTGCAGTTTATAGTCGGCCACAATTTTTGGGATGGAAAGCACAGGTTTTTATTATTTGTTTTGCCAAAAGAAGGGAACCACCTCCAACATTTTATTAAAGACTTTCTCATTTATAATAAAAGAAAATCGTGATTACAACCTAATATTTTTTTTTAAACCTTAAAAGAAATACATCAATGTCAAATATAAAGAATATATAACTTGTCCATGCGAATTAATCTCCAAATACATCCTTACAATGACTCTAATAGAATAAAATCTGAAACAGTAACTTGAGTTTCCTATTTGGCCAACTTTACAACCATATTAACTTCTATAAAGATATGTCAAAATCGAACATTTATAACCGAAAAAGTAATCAAATCATCATTTAATGCACACAGCACATATACAACTACCTTAATTATATTTAGACAGCAACCTAAATCTATTTGGCTAAAAATCAAGTCATATAGTATTGGGATCACCTCTGCTTATAATGCTTATCAAAAATTTTATGTAGAGTTATTCTTAAATAATTTTTATATATTCTATAAATGTAATTCATCATATTATTTTTTAATATAAAATAATTATTTTAATCAATCTATAAAAATATATTAAAAAATTGAGTATACATTTAATGTGTCGATTATATAGTCATTCCTCTAGAGTTCCTGAAAAGGGAGCCACGATTTTTTTATTTTTTTTGTTTTTAGGAAGGAATCTTTTTCTATTTAATTCCATTTTCAATAATCTTTAAGTGGCATGCGTTGACCAATTGGATAACGATCACCTCTATTTCATTGAAAATAATTTATTTTGGATATCACTTCCCATTTCTATTTTTTTTTTTTTTTACTCTCTTTTATTCATATAAGTTTAATATTTTCCCCTTTCAACATGGACAAGTAATAAAAACAAAAAAGTTAAAAATAAAACTAGATTTTTAAAATAATAATAATAAAAGAGGTGGAAGCAGTGGGTGAATCAAGAAGGAGTTAGACCATAGGGTCCCTCACTTTTTTTTTTTCTTTTGGAATAAGGAGAGTCCCTCATTTATTAAAGAGAAATATTTGAAATTCAGGCTTTTAAAATAAAATTTTAATTATGGGTCCACCATAAATGAGCTCAATGATTATATGCTTGGAACCTTATAAAGGAAAAAGGTAATGTCTCCTCTTTTCCGTGCTTCTCTCGACTTTCTATAAGTTTTATCTTTTTCCCTTATTCTATATTTTTCCCCCACTGATGATAATATATTGTAGACTTATCTCGGAGACTTTATGAGTAGGTTTAAAAAGTGAGATGGGATAAAAATTTTTATAAATAATAATAAAATAATTTTTAAATAATAATAAAATCTTTTGAATTGATTATTTTTTAAGTTTAGAAAATGAGAGAAAAATTTAATGAAAAATATTATAAAATTAAAAGATTGTAAAAATATAATTTTATAATATTATTTTTATTTAGAGATTGGAAAAAATTGAAATTAATTTTTATTTTTTATTTAAAAATTTGAAAAAGTTATAATGATTAGCTTCAAAATTTTGTATTTAAATTATATTTAAAAATAAGATGAGATAACATAAAATGAGATCAGACAAAAATTTTATATCTCATCTTATATCCCAAACCTACCCTATATTTTTTTGCAATATTCCTAGCGATAAATTTATGACTTATGTTGAATAATCCAACTTGTTAAGAATCCATTACGATTTTTTGTAAGTTTTCAATGAGGCTTCGATTGATAATTTTTTGTACGTTTGGACTTAATCCGACCTGACACTTTAGATAACGATTGCTATATACAGATACACACACACACACACACATATATATATATATACTAGTAGAGGCAATGTCCTTTGGACGTTTGCCTAGTGGGGGTATAATTTAGACTGTAAAATAAATTTTCATGTTGTTATAACCTTTGAGAAAATAAAATTGGGATGTTTACTTAGTGCTAGAGTGTAAGTTTAGTTGTTAATCAAACAAAATAATCAAAATAAAAAATTGTATAACCTTTGACACTATGTTGCTAAAATAAATATTAACAAAAAGAAATCTAAGAATTTTTGTGAGACCAAAAAACCATAAATGTCAAATCTGATATCTTCGATAAAAGAAATAAAAGTATAGATGAAATCTTGTAAGAAGCTAGTATTGAAAATCAAAAAATTGAGAACCAAATAGATTTCAACATAAATAACTTCATAAATTATACTAATCCATATAAATAGTAAACCAACAATTTTCAAAGTGATCAAAATGGTACACAAATTAACTCAAGCAAACCAATCATAATATGTCCAAAAATCTCTTTGAAAGTTGATGCAAAAAATAATATAGATAAAATAAAATCCAAACTCATTCAAAAGCTGATCAACAATAACTAAAAGAGGCTAATCACACCCAGAAGTGCCTAAACATTATCAACAACTAACACCAGCTAAAATGATAATATTTGTATTATTAATTTAATAAAATTAAAAATTAAAATTTTTTTCACCTAGTTTTAATTTATTTTCTATTTATCTATCTATATATGCTAAGGGCAATATGTACATAATGTATAACAAAATGATACATATAAAAAAGATAAGAAAATCTTATTTTCTTTTATATTTCAATTTAGCCTATATACAATTTCTTTTTTCTATTTTCCCCTACTGCACAGCAAGTCCCAACTTACACATTATTTTTAATATTTTTTCATAACAAATCACTGAATTAATTTTTTTTTATAAATATTATTATTAAATTTGCAAAAACTACTATTGTATAAATCAAAACAAATAGAATTTTAAAACATTTAACTTTTTATTTTTACATTTTAAATTCTCAACAGAATTTTATTTATAACCCATATATTAGGCATAAATATTTAAACGAACTGTGTGCTAATATCTAGATAATGAAAATTTTTTATAAACATTATTATTAAATTTTGAGTCATTATTGATGTATAAATTAAAACAAATAAAAATTTACAGCAATTTAAATTTTATTTATTTATATTTTTAATTATTAATATAATTTTATATAAAATTCATATATGAATTGAAACAATTTAAATGAACAATTTGCTAATACTTAAATAATGAAATTTTTTATAAACATTATCATTAAATTTACAATAATTATTAATATATAAATTAAAACAAATAAAATTTTACAATATTTCAAATTTTTTTTAACTTTTTAAATTCTTAATATAATTTTATGTAGAATTGATATATTAGGTTGAAAAATTCAAAACTTAAATTTAAGAGAAAAAAAAATTTTAAATTGTTAAAAAAATTTATGTAGATTTCATACATTAAATGAAAAAATTTAAGGGAACTATATACTAATACATAAGTAATGAAAATTTTTCATAAACATTATTATTAAATTCATAATTAATTATTAATATATAAATCAAGACAAATAAAATTTGACAACATTTTAAATTTAATTTTTCATGTTTTATATTGTTAATACAATTATATGTAAAATTGAAATATTAAGTGAAAAAAATTGGATGAACTATGTCCTAATAGCTAAATAAACAAACATATAACAATGTATTTGTTTTATTTAAAAAAAACCTCAATTCATCTAAGCCTAAAATTAATCATGTCTAATAACTCAATAATTAAAATGGCACCGTTTTAAGCAACTACCCCTTCCCACAAATATATATATATATATATATATATATATATATATATATGTATATATATATAATTATAAGTGAGAAATTTATATAAATTTAAAAGTAAACACAAATTTTATATATAATATTAAGTGAAAAAACATTTTAAATTTCATTTTTTTATATTTTAAATTCTTAATACAATTTTATGTAAAATTGATATATTAAATGAAAAAAATTAAATGAATTATGTGCTAATAGCTAAGTAATGAAAACTTTTTATAAACATTATTATTAAATTTGCAATAATTATTAATGTATAAATTTGCAATATGTTATAAAAAAATATAAAAATAGAATATAATAAAAATATAATTTTATTTATTGAGCTTAACTATATTAACATATTAAGGATGATAATAAATACAATAAATTGGAACATATTATTTATTTTGTGATACACATATGAATTGATTTGAATTATCAATAAACTATATTTCTATATGTTATTAAGTTTTATGAATATAATTAAATATATAATGTTTTAATTTTAAACGTGGACATGATATTAATAAATCTAAATAAAGCACCTCATTAAGAATTTTTGAACTTCTAGAATACTATTAATAATGTTGGATAAATTATTAAAGTATAAATTAAATGGAATTAAATATTAATAGAACTATTATTTGTTTTATTAACTGTAAGCAATAATGTTAGTAAGGACATGGACATCTTTATTAATTTTAAATTTGTTAATACTTTTATTTATTTAATAAAAATTAAAAAAACATTATTCAATAAATATTTATAAAAAAATTAAAAATTTTACTAAATAAATTATTACAATAAATAAACTTTTTATTAATGTAATAACTTCGTTGATAATATTATGAATATTAGATTTATTTTCATTATAATATTATGTTTAATCCTAGTGATTAAAATGTCAAGTGAGAAAAATATCTCTCCACACTCAATCTCCACCGTCCATACAAGCAAATGACTAAAAACTTAAGTTTTTGACCAAAAATTCAAGCCTCACCCCCTTACCCGTCGGTTTTATCCAGTTATCTAACAAAGAGACAAAACTTTTTCTCCATCTTCCATCTTCCGTCGATCTTATCTTCCATTTCTCTCCAAGAACCTAGAACCAACTCACCTTCCTCTATTCTTCTCCTCCCTTCTCATCTTCAACAAACCAATTCTCCTCATCTCTCTCTCTCTCTCTCTCTCTCTCTCTCTCTCTCTCTCTCTCTCTCTCTCTCTCTCTCCATCTTCCCTAGATATGCCCCTGCTAGCAACACACCGTGACTGATGGTCCATGGAGTTGTGTGTGCGGCTGGTGTGGCAACGGTGCTCGGTTGAGAAACAGGTTTGAACACATCTACAAAGATCTGAAGAAATCTATTTTTGGTTAATTTTCTTGCGTTTATTTCAGATTTGTTTGTAAAAAGTTTATTCAAGTTTTTTTTTTTTTTCTTTCGTTTGATTTCTTTCACTTTTTTTTTTATTGTTCTTCTGTATATTTACCTTTGTATTTTTCACATCTACAAAACATTTTTTTTTCTTTCCTTCTGTGTTCCTATTCTTTTTCTGTTTTCAGTTCTAAAGTATTTTTTTCTTCGCGTTTGATTTCCTTTTTTTTTTCTTGTCAGTCGGCATTTTTTTTTCACACTAATGTGGTCGTTTTTGTTGGGATATTTTCTGTAAACTACAAATAAAGAATGTGCAAACATTGATCTTATTCTGTTTCTATTTTTATTTATGCTGTGATGCATATGCATATGCATACCCATATAATGTAATTATATATACTGAAATATTTCACTCATGCAATACTGAAAGAATAAAGAATAAGAAGCATACCTACAACTACTGTTGAGATTGACGAGTGCACGAATCCGGAAGACACGGGCAATTTTATTTGTTTTTGGAGAAAGTGAGAATATAGAACACAAATTGAAATGAAATGGAAATCTGAAGTTTTAAACTTGTGGCAGACGAAATGATAATATTTTAAGTGTAAAAAGACAATAATATTTAGGCGGTTAAGAAAAATGACAGCAAGTATAGCGAATTAAACGATAGAATGAAAGGGCAAAATCGAAAATAGAATAGTGGAAAAAAAGTCAGGCGGTAACAATGTAAAAAGACCAAAACCTCTTGTCGGCAAAAAAGAACAAAGTAAAACGAAAGTCATTGTCAAATAAAACAAAGGGTAAAATTGGAAAAAAAAAGTTAGACGAAAATACTGTTTTTAAGCTATCAACACTTTATATATACTTATAGATAATTATCACGTTTGTACTTAATCCAACCTGACACTCTAAATAACGATTGCTCTATATATACACACACACACATATATATGTATATGTGTGTATATATATTGTATTATTCCTTATATGGCCCTCGACTACTGTCCTGTCACACTATATATGCTTATCATTTGAAGTAAAAAAAAAAAAAATTATAACTCCATAGACATTGGCATATTGTCGAACTATAAAAATATTGTGTCATTTGTGATTAATTTCACTTTTTTATTTTTTTTCCTCTTATTATTCCTAACTTTCTATAATTTTTATATTTTTACGAAGAGATGACACATTCACTATAGTTAAAATCCACGACCTTACCCTCTTTTTTATTTGTTGACAAATTATGCTCCTTTTTAGTCCCACACCGGTGGGTTAGTAAATGAGGGGCAAATCTTAAGGCTATAAATAAGAGGCTTAGCCTCTTAGTTTAAGTGCACTAGTTGAAAGCTTATCTAGTAAGTTTTAACTTTAGTTAAATTCCTCTATTAACCTTTTGTAAAAGGGGAAGAGGTGTAAAGTTAAAATTTTATTAGTGGGATAGCTTTGTGGGTGTGGTGAGGAGAAAAATTGTGTGATTGTAACAATTTTTCACATAGTGAATTTTCTTCTCTGGGTTTGGTGATTGTTCTCCTGTTTTGGAGTTTCCACGTAAATTTCTTGTGTTGTTATTATTTCTCTATTTTTCTTGTTATTCCTGTAAATGGTAGATTTTAAGGGAGGTGAATTTAGGAGGTCCAAATTTTCAACAATTGGTATCAGAGCCACCAGGTTCTTTTTGTGGGGTGAAGTTTTGGTGTGGTAGTGTGGATACGTATAGTCTAAGGAGGTTCTGTTTAGGAGATTGGAAATTTTAAGTGTGTCCACTATGACCCTCCAATCTTTCATGGGAACTGAATTAGTGAGGTACCATTCATTTCTACAGTAAAATTCATCAAAGCAATGTCAGAAAGTAGGCCTTCAAATCTTGTCAAATTTGAGATGGAAAAATTTGATGAGAGAATTAATTTTGGCTTGTGGCAAGTATAAGTCAAGGATGTATTGTTCAATCATGATTACACAAGGAATTGAAGGGCAGACCAACACATGAAGTCAGCACTGGTACTAGTGTGACTGATGAAATGAGTAGATCTAAAATAAGCGATGAAGATTGGGAGGATCTGGATTTGAGAACAGCAAGTGCGACACGTCTGTGCTTGGCCAAAAATGTTCTTGCAAATGTGCATGGAATATCTACGGCAAAGAAATTCTGGGAAAAACTTGAAGAGTTGTATCAGACAAATGGCGTCTCAAATCGTGTGTACCTGAAGGAGCAGTTTCATACACTGCGGATGAGTGAATGTACAACTATTTCAGATCATTTAAGCGTTCTCAATTGCATTGTCGCTGAGCTAGAAGCTATTGGAGTTAAAATTAATAATGAGGATCAAGCCTTGAGATTCATCTGGTCTCTTCCACCTTCTTATGAGCACATGAAGCCTATTTTGATACATGGGAAGGAGCAAATAATTTTTTGTCCAAGAACTGGAGCAGGTTCGGCAAGTAGCTCCAAGTCAGTAAATGGAGATACTGGAAATGATGCTAATGTTGTCATGTCTCTCTCCATGGAAGATTTTGATATTTAAAAAGAGACATGTACATCCTCATGACATGCCGCTAATTCCCAAAATTGCCATGATAGAGGATGTGTTAATGTTAGCGGGGTCCACAAGTTTGCACACAGGCATTGGTTTGGCATTGATGTAGGGTGTGTGGTGGAAATTCATGTCGATGGCTGATGAACTTCCAAGAAAGCCAAACGTGAAAGTTACACCATAATTTTCAACAAGGTTCTTTTTCGACATGGGCCGAAGTGAAATACTTGAAATTGGTTTATTCTAAGTGGGTATACTTTTATGGTGAAGCATGATAGCGGAAGTTATGAAGATCTTCATTGAGGTGGAGCTTGACTGTGGGATCAGTCAAAGTCGTAAGGTGGAGATTGTTGACAAATTGTGCTCCTTTTTAGTCCTACGCCGGTGGGTTAGTAAATGAGGGGCAAATCTTAAAGCTATAAATAAGAGGCTTAGCCTCTTAGTTTAAGTACACCAGTTAAAAACTTATCTAGTAACTTTTGACTTTAGTTAAATTCCTCTATTAACCTTTTGTAAAAGGAGAATAGGTGTAAAGTTAAAATTTTATTAGTGGGATAGCTTTGTGGGTGTGGTAAGGAGAAAAATTGTGTGATTGTAACAATTTTTCACATAGTGAATTTTTTTCTCTGAGTCTGGTGGTTTTTCTCCTGTTTTGGAGTTTCCACGTAAATTTCTTGTGTTGTTATTATTTCTCTATTTTTCTTGTTATTCCTGCAAAGGGTAGATTCTAAGGGGGGTGAATTTGGGATGTCCAAATTCCCAACATTATTAATATAAATCAATATACCCTTTAAACTACAAATCAACCTATTGTCTTCTCTTAAATCCCTTCGTCACATGCACTCGACTACCATGCGCATGATCCAAAATAGTGCTCTTACCCTTTCATCGGATAGTAATTATGCTTTGACGAGTAAATGATATGCCATCATAAAAGTTTTGGGCATGCAATTTTGCTATACACGAGGCATATGTTGTCTAGACCCTAGGGTTTTTTTTTTTTTGTTTTTTCAATAAAACAGATTTCATTAGTAAGGAAACACAAGTACGTCATAGTATATAGAATTACAGTTATAAAATAGTATATGATAAAAGTCTAAACTGATGCTACTATTATACATTATGTTTCATAAAATAAGCATGCCTAACAAGTAAGTGAGTTGCTTCATTTTCTTAACAACTAATATGGATAACATCATACACTTCAAACTAATGAAGAAGATTTTGAATTTCTATAATTACATATCCATGTTTAGAAAATTTCTTTTCTATAGAACATGAAATAGCTTCAATAATATCAAAAGAATCCCCTTCTAAAATTAAGTGAGAAACACTCAAATATAAAATCACCTATAAATCCCATAAAGCGGTCAAAGTTTCAAGCAACTAGGGTGCTTTTTAAAAGTAAGTGGAGGTAGTTTTTTTTTTTTTTTTTTAGCAAGCATCAGCTTTATTCAGCAAGGAGATTACATATATTTGTTAGTCCAAATAATTGGCAATATGAAAATTGGGACAAAATACAACCAAACTACAACATTAGTTACATGCAAAGCATGTCGAGCAAGTTTATGAGAGACTACATTTCCCAACCTTCCTATATATTGAATAGTATAGTTCTAAAAATACTTCATCAAGCCAACAGTATCCTTAGATTGCTCAGCAGGGATATGGAGTTGTTACCAAATTGGATTACTTGCACCGTAAAAAAAGTCACCTTTTAAGATGAGATTATTGATCCCCATATGTATGCATAATTCTAATCCTAGGAATAGTGCCATTAATTCAATCTTAATGGGATCATTTACCTCATATTCTTTTCTGCTAGTAGCCAAAATTACATCCCCCTTTATCATCTCAAAGGACTAGGGGTGGGTAGTGGGGCCTCGCACCCTGCTACCCCGCCCCCGTTCACCCCCCCCCCCCCCCCCCCCCGGGGCAGGTAACATTGCCCCTCATGCCCGCTCCGCCCCTAGCGGGGGTAGGGGGCGGGGAGGGCCTAACCCCGCCCTGCTCCCTAAATACATATATATTATATATAAAAACATAAATATTTATATATATTCAAAAGCATAAATATATGTTTATAAATATAAATATATTTTACAAATTGTGTATATATAAATATATATATTACAATTTGTTAGACTTATTTACAAAGTATGCATTGACAAATTTAAAAACTATATTGTTTAAAACTACTACATTACAACTTACATAAAATATGCACTAGCAAATTTAAAAACTACATAATTTTTAAATTATAGTCATATTTAAAAAATTTAAATTTATAATTTGGATCTAAAAATATATTTTTGATCACTTTTAGATTTAGAAATAATTTTTAAATAAAAAAAGTAGTAATTTTTTAAAGGAAAAATGAGGCAGGGCGGGGCGGGTATTCGCTTCGCACCATGCCTAGCGGGGCGGGGGACGGATGGGAAAACCCCACCCCTGCATCATGCGGGGCGGGGTGCAGAGAGGGGAATACCCCGCACCGTATGGTGTGGTAGCACCCATACAAAGGACCACCCCAACCCCTGCACTATGCTGATTTTCAAAAATGGCACATCTATATTGAGCTCTAGTGCACCTACTTGAGGGGGAGACCAACAAAATATCTCAGTTTCTTAGGCTGATTACTAACCTATTTAAACTCCTTTTGCATAGACAAAGCATGCACCACAATTTGTTCAAGTTGAATTTCCTTCCCTTCATATATCTTATAGTTCCTTCTATACCACATACCCTAAGGCATAAGGAAAACCTTCTCCAAATTTGTTTTACATCCTTTATCACGGGCCCAACTAGCAAGATCAGAGAAACTTTATGCTCTGCTTGAAGGTTTTAGACTTGGGACATGTTGACTCCAGCAATCAATAATGGAGGGACAATAGAAGAGTGCACCAAATTCTCTACCTCAATTCCACAAAATATGCACATCTTATCACTTAAATCATGCCTGCTTTTCAGATTTTGTAGAAAATTATGCCTCCTTTTCAGATTTTGTAGAGTTGGTAGTCCATTTTGACATGCTTTCCAAAAAAAAACTTTGACTTTATTAGGGACTTTTAACTTCCAAATTTCTTTCCAAATCCATTTCTAACTTGCTGCTCTTAAATTTTGCCCCTCTTGATTTCCTTTCTTCATATCACAAAGTAATTTGTAGACACTTTTTACATTGTATTCCCTATCTTTCTCCTTCTCCCAGATTAGTCTATCTTCATGATTACTAGGTATGAGTAGAATTTTCAAAACCTTTGCTGTAGCTTAGGTTGGAGAAGAGCTTTTACTTTCTCAAGATCCCACCAATTTGTATTGCAATTAGTGAGACTATCCATTATTATATCACTAGTCCGGGTTGCACCCTCAAGCAAAGTTTGATTCATAGTTTTATGCTCAGGTGTCCAGTAGTCTTTCCAAAACCTTACAGTCTTTCCATTCCCCACCCTCCATCTACAACCTTCTTTCAATAACTGCCTAGATTCCAATATGCCTCGCCAAACATATAAAGGAGATTTGCCAAGCTTAGCATAAAAAAATATGTTTGAGGAAATTACTTTGCTTTAAAGATTTTGTGCAGTAAAGTAGAATCAGTAGTCATAACTCTCCAACGTTGTTTAGCCAGTAATGACCTATTAACATTTTTGAGATCTTTGAAGCTTGTTTCCCCTTCAATTTTAGGTTCACACATTGTCTTCCATTTAACCCAGTGTATCTTGTTCTATTTCTCTTTCTGCCCCTACCAAAATTTAGTTATCGTTTTTTCCAACTCATTACATAAAGTCCCAGGAATCTTGAAACAACTCATAGTGTATGTAGGAATAGACATAACTATAGTCTTTATCAGTATTTTCCCTTCCCCCTTGAGACAACAAACACTCATTCTATCCTTGAAGTTTCTGCCACACCTTATGTCTTTGTTCAGAGAAAAGTTTATGTTTACTACGACCAATCATAGGAGGTAAGCCAAGATACTTATCATACTGTTGAAAGCCACTAACCTTTCATAAAGACATTCCTGCTAAAAACCATAGACATTTTCCCTCTGTTAACTTGCTGACTCGAGGCTTCCTTATATTTCTCCAGCAGTTTCTGTAATGTCACATTATCATCTTTATCAGCTCTATTGAAAACAACAATATCATCTGCAAACAACAGATGATTAATTCTTGGGGCTCCTCTACAAACTTGAATGCCTTTAAGAATTCTTGCTTCTTCTGAGTGATGCAACAGGGAAACCAAACCTTTAGTGCACAATAAAAGAATGTAGGGTGAGAAAAGATCACCTTGTCTCAACCCTCTTAAATGTATAATTGGACCATAGGGCTCTCCATTGATTAATATAGAAAAAGATATAGATTTAACACATAGCATAATCAGATCCACCCATTTGGCATGATATCCTAATTTCAACATGATATTTTCTAGAAACCTCTACTCAACTCTATCACGTGCTTTACTTATGTCTAATTTAATAGGCATATACCCCACTTTCCCATTTCTTTTTGACTTAGAAAATGAACAAGTTCATAAGCAATAAAAATATTGTCAGTAGTCAAGCGGCCAGGTACAAAAGCACTATGTGAACTAGAAATTACATGAGGAAGAACAACCTTAAGCTTATTTGCTAGCACTTTTGATATCAATTTATAGATCACATTACAAAGACTAATGTGTCTATAATCAGAAACAATCTCAGGCTTCTTCTTCTTAGGAATTAGAGTAATTAAAATGTGGTTAAAATCAGCAGGGAACTTACCAGAGTTTAGGGCATGTAACATAGCATAAGTGACATCCTTACCAACTATGCCAATACTTTTGATAGAATATTGGTGCCATGTCATCAGGCCTTGGAGCTTTTGTTGGGTTCCTTTGATGTAAAGCAATGGTCACTTGCTCTTCAGTAAAAATCTATGTGAGTTCTTCATTCATCTAAGGTGTGAATTTGCCATTAAGTCCAACAAGAAAATCCATATTTTTTCTACCTTTTGATGTAGTAAAGAGGTCATTAAAATCATCCAGGATGATTGTGTTCCTTACTTCTTCAGTCTACCAAATCCCTTCTTTGTTTTTCACTCCATGTATGGTATTATTCTTTCTTCTTTGAAAAGCCTTGTTATGAAAAAATTTGGAATTTTGGTCACCTTCTTTGAGCCACAAAGCTTTAGAACTTTGTCTCTACATAATCTTTTCTCTCTCCAACCAAGTCTGTACCTCAGCTCTAGCTTCATTCTGCTCTTGAATCCTAATATATCTTGGGTCATTTTGTTGTAATTATTGAAGTTTAGTTCTAGCAAGCTTTAGCTTTCTATGTACCAGCCCAAAAGTCTTCATGTTCCATGCAATTGCTCACTGCATTTTGAAATTTTCCTCATCACATAATTCATCTCATTGTTACTGACTTCACTCTTCCATGCCCTTGCAATAACTTGTTCATAGTCAGCAGCCTCAACCCACATTACCTCAAATCTGAAAGGTTTTTGACCCCCACCTTGACATCTTTCAATAGCAACATATAACATAATAGAAGAGTGATCCGAATAGGCCACTGTCCCATGTAAGACCTACACCGAGTTAAACAGATTCTTCCACTCAATATTAGCTAAGAACCTATCTAATCTCTCACTAATGTTGTTATTACTCCCTCTTCTATTACACCAAGTATATATAGACCCTGAGTATCCCATATCCTTCAGCTCACAATCATCAATAACTAATATGAAAGATCTCATTTGCTATTTAGGCCTTGCCCTTCCACCCATTTTTTCTTGATTACTCAAGATTTTATTGAAATCCCCAAACACTAACCAAGCCTACACTTGAATGCTTTTCAATGATCTAATCAAACTCCAAGTCTCATGTCTTTTATTAGGGTATGTATTACCATAAATACCAGTGAGTAACCATTCTTTATTCTTACCAGCACAATTTTTAACACTTGCATGAATATGGTATCTGGAAAAACGAACTATTTCCTATAAATAAGTGGAATCACAATCGAGTTTAGCTGAAAATATTAAAAGCTTAATATTAGTTTACCTAATAATTCAACCATTATGAGTCAAGATCATTATGCTAAATTATATTTTTAATAGCTCAATTCATTTGCATTCATTCACGTTGTGTTTGACCAAAACTTTTAGCTAAATTTTAGTTAGGTATAATTTGTCTTTTTAACTAATTTATAAAAATAAAACACATCCATCTCGTATATATTGCACTATCTACATAATTTCTTTTTGAAATACTTAGAAATTCTAATTTCAGCCTTTTTCTTATTGCTAGAAATTTATAATATAAATTAAATAAATAAATTTGCCTCTTATTATGGTTTTAAATTTTTAAAATAAGTGGTGATTTAATAACCTATTAAATAATTATATATATGAAGTGGAGTGTTAAAAGAATATACGTGTGTTGTGGCTTTCAACCCTAATTACGACGATGACTCCATACGATATTAAAAGCCCTATTTGACCTTTGAGTCCGATGTTAATTATAGGGAACACTCGACCATTTCCAATAGTTTTATGCCATGACAATCTTACTTGAAATACATGAACCTAAACATAGCAGATTAATGGGTTTGGATTAACTTCTTTTAAGAGATGAGATAAAATAAGATAAAATCTTTTGAGATATGTTAAGATGAGATGATATTAGATAAAATATGTGTTTATTTTCAAAGATAAGATGAGATTAGTTTGACTTTGTTATAGTTAGTAATATGATGGGATTCACAAGTACTTGTAGTACTTTTTATAGTATTTTATTTGTTTATTTATTTACCAATGGTGCAATTTTTTTTTTCGATGCTTCCTTTTTTTATTTTTATTTTCTTTTATTGAGAGAAACAATTTGGTCAATTTTTTTTCCTACTTTCATTGTTTATTTATTTATCAATGATGCAATTTTTTTGCTGATTTCTTTATTTTATTTTTTTCCTAAGAGAAACCATTTGGTAGATTTTTTTTTTTGCTGCTTTTATTTTTTAAATCATTTGGTCAATTATTTTTGGCTGCTTTCTTTGTTTATATATTTACCAATGGTGCAATTTTTTAATTTTTATTTTTGCTGCTTCCTCTTTTTTTTTTTTTAACCATTTGGACAAATTTTTTTTTGTTTTTTTTTTTTGCTACTTCCTTTATTTATTTATTTATTAATGGTGCAATTTTTTTTTTGCTGCTTTTTTTTTTTTTTTTATTAATAGAAACCATTTGGTCAATTTTTTTTTTTCTACTTTCTTTGTTTATTTATTTACCAATGTTGCAATTTTTTTTATGCTTCCTTTATTTATTTACCTTATGTGTAAATATTTTTTCTTTTAATCAAATATTTTGCTGCACGTTCGGTACAACTTTTACTTTTTTTGCAGTGTGTATTCATGTCAATATACCGTTTATTTAAAATATATTATTGGAGAGAACAATATTGAAATAAGGTGAGATATGGAAAGATGAAAACTTGAGAAGAAACTTAAGATCTTTTGATATGAAAATTGATAGATCAAAATATGTGTTTGTTTTTGTAAAACCTCTGACAGTACGAAAACTTTGATAAGTTTTCAAAATTTTAATTTTCAGAAGCGAAAGCAAACGAGGCTGGATTGGAAGATTGAATTACATACCAATCCAACCTACTTCTTCCATGTGGCAAGTGAAAGCATTGAAAGCAATGTGTCTATAAGTAAATTGGAAATATGAAGGGAACAATGATGTGAATAAAGGCATAAGGGTTGGCTCAAGTGGTAAAGGTCTTGAGTTTGAGGGTTTGCTCCTCCACATCTAGGGTTCAAATCTCCTTCTTAAAAAAAAGGGTTCAAATGATCAAATCTCTTTTGGTGCAAACAACTTCTAGAGGCCCATCAGACTGTCAGATTTTCTCATTGAATTACTCGAGGTGCATTTGCAGGAAACTCATTGTCGATGGCCTGTGTACCTCAAGAATTAGTCGCTTTTAACGTCGTTCGTTTTCACAAAACTTCTTAACTCATCTCATCTAATTATTACAACTTTTTCAAATTCTCATACAAAATAATAAAATAAACCATTTAACGTTTTCAAATCCAAAAATAAAAATAATATTAAAAAATATATTTTAACAATATTTTATTCAATTTTTAACTTTTACTTCAACTCATCTCATCTGCAAAACAAACGAAATATCCGTAATTAATAAAATTGATTGGTTCTATACAAATTGGAACTAAGCCATGTTAAATTTACAAGTCTACTAGTAATTGGCACACAAAATGCATTTCTGACAGGAAAAACTCTTGTGAGAACTCACTTCATAGGAAAGAAAAAAGAAAGAATAAAAGAATAAAAAAAAAGGAAAGAAAACTCATGTTATTATTTTTTCACTCTCACACGTTCTTCATGTCTCTCCATGATGGAAATACTTAATAATTAATGAGTTTTCTGCATTTTTTTAGATCATACTAAAACAACTCGATTCTTTGAGATCACCACGTGAAGCTTTCATCTCTTGGTACTGCATGATATGACATCACTTAGGTTTGGTGTTTTGCCAGCTTACAGATCAATAGATCAACGCAATAAATATTTAACAGTACTACAATCGCATATATAGCGATGATGGGGCATCATAATCATAATTATTTTGAAGGACATATTTGTGGATCTTTGTCATGGGAATTAAGGACAAGTTAGGCTTAAGAGGTTGAAGGTTAGGATGATGTCTTTGTCTATATGCATTGTTGAAAAATGGTCATGATTTTAATTTTAACATCTTGCCATTCAACTCGTATGACGTTCTATAAGGGAAGACTCCTCCAATCAAGCTCAAGATGATTCTACCTGATTTCTAGGCTAAAATTCTGTCTGTTATAGCTGGAAAAATCCTATGTAATTGCCTTACAAATGTTAGGCTCAATTTTAGCTTCTTTCCTAAAACAGATTGTAAATACTTGTATATATCTCTGATTCAAATCAATCGAAAGAGTGTGAGGAAAGTTTTCAAATATAGCAATAAGAAATCTCTGTGAATATTTCTTGAAACTTCATCACGTTCTTTGTTACGGTAAATGAGAGAGTGGGGTCGTGGACTCTTAACTTTTAAATGTATATGGTATCTGTTAACATATATATACATACTTTAAAATCATACAAGGTGCTGAAAATGAGACTGTAAATGCCGTTGGTAAAATTCTAAAACAAATGTGTTTATGTTGGTTCAAGATATATATATTATGAAAAGTATAAAAAAAAAAATTAGTCCCCTAATATTCACTCTTTCTTACCAAGGAGAAGAAGTAAACATAGAAGGTATAAAGATAGAAAGTTCTATAGAAGTCTCCTATTTCTCTGTAAGGTTGGGCTCCGACTTCATCGGATTCAGAATAGTGAACTTTGACCTTCGACTCATACTTGGGTTGGAGGTCATTTTAAATTCCAATTCTGACTTCGATCAAAGTTGCCGGAGTTGGAGGTTGGAGAAACAAAGACGAACAAGACATTCTTTATCTTTACAATTTAGTCTCTCTCTGCACTTTATTGATATTCTTCATTCCCACCCTTACTATGTGAGAGAGAGGATTGCCTAAGTTGTTCATGTTACGTCACCGTCACCACCACAGCCACCCTATCATTAGAGAACCAGAATAGTTGCATCTGTCACCGCTCACTATCAGGTTATGCATAAGCACTCTCCTACGTTTAGCAAAGAAGATGCATCTGGGTTGGGGTGGTACTAGTTGAGTTGTATTTGGGGTTTAAAGCATATTGGTGGTGATAATTTTCTGATTTATTTTCTTCTTTTGGGGTTATGAGAAGTTTTCGGAGCTATAGCCACATCCAACCAAAGATCAGTTACCAAGCATTTCTTACTGCATTAATACCAGTCCTCCTCCATGGCGTGAGTGTCCTTTTTGCTGAGAGAGATATCGATTTTATTTTCTATATAATATAAGAACACCTATGCTAGCTTTTATATATTATCTGCTCAAGTTTTTTAATCTCAACTCTGACTCTGACTTCGAGCTTCAACTCCTACTATTTTTCACCGGCCTCCAACTCTAACTCTGTCTTTGAACTCCGACTGTTTTTCACTCCCAATTCTGACTCCCATTCCAAACTTAAATTTATATGGGTATTGGACAGAGTCAGAATTATAGAGCTTGCCCAGCCCTATTTGTCTGCGCTTAATAAACCACAAAATCCTGACTCTCCTACCCAAATTCAATCTTAAATTTTAGGGCCCAAGATCGAAATTATCAATAAAGAATTCCTCTTAAACAAAAAGCCATTAAGAAAAGATTTATTAAAGCCAGATTATGAGAAACAAAGGAAATGGTTTGTTGTGACCTTCAATGAATTTGAAAAGGACTAAGCTAAGGGGAAAATATTATTATTCATGCAACACAAATATTGATTTTTTCTTAAAAATCTGAAAATCTGCCTCTAAAACTCATAGTATCTAATCCCTGTATTCCTCTTAGAGTCCTCCTCAATACTTCTTTTTGTTATTATATTTTATCTTTTCTACACAATTTTTTTTTTCCAGTTTTTTCATAAATCTTTTCAGTATACTTCTTCGCAATTAATATTTGTCATATAGTTTTTCTTGCTAAAGAGGAAAAATTATTATCTATATTTAGTTATCATGTATATATATATGTGTGTCATATATCCCTATATCGACAAGTATATTAATAACTTGTTTGTATTTTGAATCATTTTTATAATTTCTTTATATTTTCTATGGTCCACTATATATTATGAAAAGTATATTAAAAACCTATTTCACGAGTTTCTAAAATAATTTTTACAATAATATTCGGGCATCATAATCATAACTACTTTTAAAGGATATATATGTATATGTATGGATCTTACAATGGAAATGGGCTTAGAAGGGCCAAGGTAGGTGTAAGAGCTTGAAGGATGAGGCCTTTTTTTATTTTTTTATTTAATGAGTTTGAAGATGACGATGAATTTGTTGATGAATTTGTTGCCTTGTGGAGTTGTTGATGATTGTGTTGGATGGTTTATTTTTCACTGTAGTTGAGAGTCACTTCCATTGTATTATTTTTTGGTAATGATTGGTAGGAATAGACAATTGAAACCGGCTTGAACTTGTTCTTTTGGCGCCACATCCATTAGTTAAATATAAGAAAAATTTGCATTTTTGAATATTAGGTTAAGAGTAAGATGGTGCGAGTGGCCTCTCTCTCTCTCTCTCAAAAAGTCTTAGGCAAACTCTCTCTCAGAGTATTCATCTAGATTCCGGACTGGGTACTTGGCTATACTGGGCCCAAAATCCGGATTTCAAACAGGCTTACGATGAATCCAAGTTTATACAACCTGGAAATTCAGGTTTAGGGGTACAATCTAGGCTTCTTCTTTTTTTTTTTTTCAAAAGCCTATATTTTTGTAATATCTCATATCCAAATCACATTGCAACTAGCTCTACTTGAATCTTCCAAACACCCAAATCTTTCACTCTAGAGCTTTACTCACCCAAGAGTAATATTTCCAACCCAAAATAACAATCCCAACCAATAACTAAAGGAGAAGAGTATTGCTAGATTACATTAGATGAAGAACCACTAGGGAAGAAGGGGGAGAGTGCAAGGCGGTGAAAGAGCAGTCTAAGAAACATAGCTTTTCAATCGGTGAAGATGAGCCAATTCTTTCGGTATTGAGTTATGAAAGTTGTTATTTCTAATGTTTAGTCTAACAAGAAATGAAAGTTTTTCCATTTGTGGAGGAATTGTACCTTCAAGGGCCATATAGGAAAGGAGATTAGTGCTGCATCCTAGAAAAGTGAGGCTTTAATGAGGCTTTCTTTCACGAGATGCTACATAATTGAGGTCCATCTATAGCGAGCTATATCAAAAATTAATATTAATTGTAATGTCAATCATCGACAACCTGGACAATGAAGCTAGTTTTTAAAAAAGACCTGGGTACCAGGTTTTAAACCCATACCCAGACCGAGCAAATCTGGGTTTTGATACGGGTTTAATCCGGCAATTCCAGATTTCAAATCGGGCCAAAGTTTTACCTGGCCTGGATGAACAATGCTACTCCATATCTGAGTTTTATCGAAGGAGGAGGAGAACTCGACTTCCTCCTCCCTCTCCCTCTCCTTCCCTCATTTCTCAATCTTCCCACTTTGTCTATCAAGGTAGTTATCTTTTCTTAGTTTTTCTTTGTTTCCTTTAAAGTCGAAAAAGACAGATTTACAGTTCAACTCTCAAGAGACATGTACAGTACAAGAAGATTCCTAGGCCACAAATCGTTTGGAGGATAGTGGCAGTTTTGCCAAAAATCACCACTCATGGTCCTCATGCGCTGCTCACAATTGTATGTAGTCCTTATGTGCCACTCCTTCTGGCAGCTTTTCTCGTCACACATGCTAGATCAAAGGAATTGTCACCATTAGATCTTTTAGATCTGATTTTTGTACTGAAAAGAGACAAGCGTGGTGTTTTCACAAGCCATCATAGATTCTAAAATCTACTGGAGTTGATCCAAGCTGTAATTAGTCCTTTTTCACATCTATCTTATTACTTTCCTTATGATTTTCCTTATTGTTTAGTAAAAATAAAAAATAAAAAAATGAGTTCATCTCTTAGACTTTTGCTTGTAGAGGTTGAATCCTCTATTTTTATGAAAAGTGAGGTTAAGTCTTTGTTTAACAGAGTGTTGTCTCTTGGATGTTTGTCTGTATAGAGTATCAGTAGTAGTGAAGACCAGACCAGTCACAAAAGGAAATAGTATACTGATGGATTTCCAAATGCATTAATTGGTTTAAAAAGTAATGGTTTATATGAAGATATCCTTGTATGTATCTGGTCATGAATGTAAGTTTCTCTAATGAATTAATGATGATAGTTTCATTTAAAAAAAAAAAGTAAGATAGTACAACATTTTATATAACTATATTTTAAATTAAAGATATTTATGTTAAATGATATTTATTTTACAAGTTATTTTATAAAGATATCCATTATTTTAAATAGGATTGTAAAAATAATTATATGTATATCATTTTACTTAGGTTAATTAAAGTATCGAGTATCTATTGATAGAATAATTAAAGGTTTAAGAACATCTCTAATTAAATGGACTATACTATGTCCATGTATATTTTACCCTTTGTTATTTTTAAAAATATTATTCATTATATTTTTGTCATCTCTTGATGTGACATGAAATTGTTGATAGATCAAATTAAAAATAACAAATAATTTTTTAGTCATATGGTGTTATGGTCGTAGATGACAAAAAGATAATGGTTAAAGAGTATATAAACTTTTGCAACATTTTTTTTACAATTTCATTTTATATTAAAGATAGTTATATAAAATTTGGTATCCAAATACAAAAAAGTTAACACATTTTTTTTAAACGACACTACCATATTGGTTGATTGTAAAATAATTAAATCATTTTGAGGGAACTACTTAATAATATTTTAATCATTTTTCATTTGCTTCTTTCTACGGTTAAAAGAAGAGAGAGATTATTTCTCATCACTTTAATTATTATATTCTTATACATTGGATTATGTAGGCCTGCAACCCGACAAGTCATAATCGGGTTTGTATACGATCCGATCCGACCCATCACATTCAAGGAGCCAACCCAATCCAAACCAGCCCGATTAGAATAAAATCGGGTCGAACCTGTATAACCCGATCCTGCACTCTGTCTTCTTCTTCAAACAAATAAAAGCGTATGAAGATTTTTCAAAACACTACATAAAATTCTTCAAAGATTTTCGAGATTTTGATTCCTAACCCTGCGAAGAACATTAACGAAACTCTCAACTCTTCTATTTCCTTTTATTTTTCAACTCTTCGATGCACCAATACTCCCACCTCTGCTGCCATCTCCGTCTTCGACCTTGAAAAACTTCAAGTCCTTGGCCATGGCAATGGTGGCATCGTCTACAAGGTCCGTCCACCACAAACGCACCCATGATCCTACGCCCACAAGGTCGTTCACGCGGACTCAGACCCCACCCTCTGTCGACAAGGTCCATCCACCACATCTACAAGGTTCGTCGACTCGCTACTCAAGACCCATGGTAGAACTAAAAGAGGCTGCTCAAGACCCATGGAGTACATGAAAAGACTAGGAGAACTGAAAGAGATTGGGGTTCTCATGACCGAGACTGAGGTTCATCTCAATCTAAAGACCAAAAACCTGTGATGGTCCAATCGGATTGGGTAGATGGAGATGGCGACGGAGAACCCCATTGGCTAGGGTTTCTATGGGCAGTGGGGAGAAGAGAAACGGGTTCGATGGTTTTGACTGAAAACAACCCGCTATTATATGTTGACTCGATGAACCCGTTTTTGTTAGGATTGGACGGATCGGTTAGTCGGACGGATCGAGCCCAAGGCGCTTTATGCACAACCCTAGGATTTTGATAGATAAATGAATATAATAATATTTTAGATAGAGTTTCGCTTTGGAGTGGTACTGTTCGTTCTTAAGTGTAAATCAGCACCCAATAGCCAGTTGACACCTTAGCATTGTTGGAAATAAGTCCATAAGGATGACTAAATCCTATTGTTGCCCAAAATAGCCTAAAATCTATATCTTCCCCATTACATGCACGCAACCTAGACCACCTTACGATTGTGCCCCTTTGTTATTCTCCACTAGTTGACACCACCAGCCAACCCACCGACAGCTAGTTTGATGCAGTCCATGGATTGTTTTCTAACAAAAGTATAAGTGCAAATTTAAGGGTTTTCTTGGGTTGAGATGTCTTGCCATGTTCTACAATTTTTTTACAAAATACATTCATCCAATGACTAGAGGATTAGCGGCTGAGATTAATAAACAAGCAAGCGAGAGAAGAAGAAGTAACCCGTTGCACTTCACTCTTGAAAAGAACGGAACCTTTGATCCCCCTTTTGCTTTGATAATGTTATGAACCTTCTTGTAAATCTGTTTAATATGGAATGTAGCTGTTGTAATGTAATAAGGGAACTTGCAGGATGTAATAAACTACTTTAGAAATGAAATTAGAATATGTAGGGAAGGTGTATGATAAAAGTTCTCATAGACTCAGATGTATTGATAAGAAAAGCTTCGAGGGTTTCCAACCTCCATACATTAGAAAAAGTTTTACAAATTTTCCAGAATGGCTTTCCTCTCTCTACTCCCTCTCTCATATTCTCCTATGGAGTAACAAATCCATCCACTAACAGACAACACGTAGACATAAATCGAAACCCATCACTGACTTCCTCACATCTCAAAGCTTCTTGAATTGAAGAAGCTGTATGAGGTGCTTTCTCATCATCCACAGCTTCAGTCTTGTTCTCTTGCAAACCAGGATCTTCCTTAGCATCGATATCTTCCACTACGTCCGAGAATCTCACTAGCCAAAATATATTCTTCTCTTTGGAGAACGAAATGGAAGTCTGACCAGGCTCATTCCTCTCACCCAGTATCTTCTTCCTTTTGGAAGCCGCTGATATCGTTGGAGACATAAACATCTTTAAGCCTTTTGAAGAAGCTAGGGATTGGACAGTCCTTACTTTCACATTCTGGTCTTTTGGATTTTCTTTATCCTCGCAACCTCACAAGGTGGGAGAGAGATCTGGCTTGTGTGCGGTGTGGACACATGCTAGGTCTAATGGGTGGACTACGTGGTAGGATCACATTGATGGCTGATTTTAGCCCTTTAATGGTTGTACCGGTTAGAAGTTATTTTCTTCTAGATAATGACACTTCAATTGGTTCTATTATCCAAGGACATAGAGTGGGAGATCTTCTTCGGTTGAAACTACTTATTTAGAATTGGTGCAAACCCATCTATTAGCGCGCAATAGATACCTTGGGTAGTCCTTCCATTGTGTTTCCAACGGAAAATCACTTCATGGTGACCCATCTCTTGACCTTGTACTGGTCTGTTAGCTAAGTGAACATGAGACTTGGACTATTATGTTAATCTAAACTTCTCCTCCATATGTTTTCTATGATATCTTTAACTGTTAGCACCTAAATTTAAATATTTTAGAGTGATTGTAGAGGTCCTTAACACCTTTTATATCTTAAAATAAAACTAATATTAATATTATAAGATTAAGATATTATGTTGTTTTTCTTATATTCAGGGAATTATTCTTTATCCATGCTAAGGCAACCTTTCACCATCGAACCCTCGTCGATCTAGTAACTTGAGAACATGCACTTAAACCTTGGCCAAAAAAATGTCATGAGACTAAAATTAACATGGATTTAGTCAATTCTCTTTCAATCAAATCGACCGTGGATTGGGGACAATTTTTTCTCCTAGCCTTTGGTCTGGCTCTAGTTGAGGAGTTTTTTCTTTGCCTTGGGCAAAGTTTGGTCTCCTAGTTGTTACTAATGAGGTTTTATGCGTTAACAAATTGTCAGTGATTTTCCTAACTAAAATGTGAGAATAATTACATTGTGGAGTAATCTAAAACTCTTGGATACAGAGAAGCGTGAAGTTGAAGTGATTGAAGTGGAAGAGAAGGCAATGGTGAGACGTGGAAACTTATTTGGTCAAAATGATCATATCAGACAATACAGTAAAAAAGAAAATATTCAAATAAACCATGCTAAGTGTTTTGAAGCTAAAAGGTAGAGTTCAATTTGGTGAGGTAGGAGCTAATCTTTTTCTCATTGAATTTCAATATGAGAAAGATATTTAAAGAGTCTAAATATTTGATAGAAACCTCCACTGTCTAAATTCTTTTGATGGCTCTTGTTCACCAAAAGATATTATATTCTCCAAAGATTCCTTATAGATGTAGATACATAACATGACATCTAGTGGAATGACTCGATGCATAGGAGAGCAAGTAGGAAAAATGATCAGCGACATAGTTGAGGTGGATGTGGACGATAATGGTATAGGATGGGGTCCTTACTATAGGGTCAAAGTTCAGTTGGATATCATCAAACCTCTCCTAAGAGGTAGCCTTGTCAATATTGAAGGCAATAAAACCTGGCTTACTTTTAAATATGAGAGGTTGCCCAATTTTTATTTCAAATGCGGCATTATCAAACATAGAGAATCAGTCTGTTTAAAGGCATCTTTAGCCGTAACTTTACATGATAGAGATCAAAATCAATATGGAGCTTGGGTTTGAGCATCTACTAAAAAAGCTAACACCAATCCCAATACCAATGGCTATGGTAGCAAGGCATACTCTGGTGAAAGGCCAAAAGGTCAATAGGAAAAAGATGCTAATGTGGCAAGGAACTTACACATATATGGTACAAATTCAAAAGGCACGGAAGGCTTGGCTAAATTATCAGCTCTAGTAGAGAAATGTATTAATTACTATATTGAGGACATAATTGAAGATGGAAATAGAATCACTAGAATATTAACGAAAAAGGAAAAAAAAGAACACATACAAAAAAGTTGTTGAATGAATTAGGAATCTGCACCAAGTCAGGAATATGAGTCAAAGACATCAAATATGGAAATTTTCAATACAGAGGAATATCCACATATGCATGAAGATATGATCTACTTAATAACCCTTTATATTGTGGGATTACTAATTCTGAATTTGGGCTGTATCAACATGTGACTCATAATGGGATGTGGCCTAAGTGTATTGAGGACCCCCAAACTGAAATAGAGATAATTAAAAAGACTTAAGAGGCCCCTATCTGCATGAAAGCTCAAGATTGTCCAAAGAGTAAACTAGACTCAACTCTTGAGTGAAAAAGAAGAATAAGAGCTACAAATGAATCTATTAATAATGAAGATGTTGAAAGTGGCGATACTTCAAAAAGGATGATCCCACCTCCCCTGGGGTCAGACAAGGAAAGAGTTCAAATGGGAGAAACTATTACCCCAACAACTAAGAAAGTTAAGTTTTCTTCTACTCTTTAGGAGTTGGACATGTAGATATATTGGCAAAGGCTGATAGCAACCCCACCAGTATCAATAAATCTCTTAAGTTAGAATTGTCGAGGCCTTGAGAATTCTCAAACAGTTCTAGTCCTTAGTCATCTGATTTGTGAAAAAGTGCCCCAACATGATTTTTTCTCATGGAGACTAAATGCACTAAGGTCTAAGGATAAAATGGAGTCTATCAAGAGGAAACTAAACTTTGATAATTGTTTTGCTGTGGCTAGTTTGGGTAGTGGTGGAGGTTTAGATCTACTTTGGACACATGAGACTAAGGTTGCTTTAATTAATTACATCATATGGCACATTATTACATGAGTAACTGAGAAACATTGGGATTTATCTTGGCAGTTGACAAACTTCTATGGTAATTCGAGGACTACTCATAGAGATAACAATTGGAGATTGTTGAAACACTTGAAACTTGAGGAGGATGTGCCTTGGATCTATTTTGGAGATTTTTAATGAGATCACCAACTAGCATGAGAAGTTTGGCGTTGCTGTAAGGCCTTACAAATAAATGGAGGCATTTAGGGATACTTTGATTTCTGCTCACTTAGTGACATTTTTACAACTGGATAGAAGTATACTTGTTCAAACAATTGGAGAGGCTCAAACTTCCCTAAGGAAAGACTTATTAGAGCAGTAGCTAATTCTAGATGGCATCAGAAATTTCATGGTGGAAACTTCTTTGTTATGCCAACTTAGAGATCTGACTACCGTCCTCTCTTTATTTTAGCCTCGAGTACAAATCATAACAATTAGAGATGAGGAAGAATATTCAAATATGAAACTACTTGGGCCTTGAGGGAAGATTGTGCAAGAACCATTTTTAATGCTTGGGACAACAATACTATCACAGAAGCAAACATCCCTAACATCACGACAAGAATTCAAAATTATAGTTAAATGCTTAAAAAATAGAATGTAGGTGTTGTCCTTAATAATCAGAGAGCTATTAAAGGCAAAATCAAGAGTCTAGGAAAACTACAAGATACAGGATTTGGTGATCATTTTGCAGCTATCCAACAGCTACAAAAGGAGGTGGATTTAATGCTAGAGGAGTAAGAATTAAAATGGAAACAAAGGGCTAAGAAAAAATGGCTCCAACATGGTGATCGGAATATCAACTTCTATCACATGTTTGTAAATCAAAGAAGGATGACTAATATGATTACCCATGTTCAGAATAATCAAGGCATTCTTATCAATGATCCAGTGACAAATGAAGTATTCACAATTTTTTTGGCTGATCTCTTTACCACTTATTCTCCTAACAATTTGTTTGATTACTATATGCTATGACTTCTTGAGTAACAAAAGAGATGAATCACAAACTTTTGCAAGATTTCACATACCAAGATATCAAAGAGGCTGTTTTTTCAGATGTCCCCTCTCAGCTCTGTAGGTCCAGATGGTTTTCCAGGTCTTTTTATCAACAAAACTGGGCCACAGTTGGTGAATATGTGATGAGTGTGCGAAAGTGCACTCTATATACCCTATTATTGGACTAAAATGCTAAAATGTGAATAGAAATCATAGGAATTAATGTGTATTCTTAAATTGAATTTCTATTTACGTTGGGATACTCCTAAGCAGTTTTTTTATGTCTAATTTCAGAGTTTATAAAAGAGCAATTCAAGCTCAGTCAAATTCAAAGGAGGACATTCATGGGGTTTGAGAGTAATTTGGAAGAAAAGAAAAAGAAAAAAATCACAAAATGAAACCACAAGAAGTCCAAGTCCGAAATTTGCTAGGAGACAGTCTGGACATACTTTAGTCTTTTGACTATATCTTTTTACTCACATATTAGATTGATACGATTCTTGATGCATTGGAAATCTATCTTAAAGGCCTATAACTTTGTCTCTAATAAGGATTTCCAAATTCGAACTCCTGAAAGCCGTATGTGGCTACCAAGATAAGTCTTAAAATTTAGGTGATTTTTTTATGCGGAAATTAAGAGGACATTAGGATTTCTTTCTTACCCTATATAAGCATATCATTAGCACGAAATGGGGGGAGGAAGAGGCACAAGAGACAGATCTGAAGAGAGGAGAAAATCACTTCCATGGCCACCGTTCGCTTCAGTTTTCTCTGAAGATTTTTATTGTCCAGTTTATTTATGGGTAACTAAATTCTCTAGTAGGGTTAGGGATGAACTTGCACATTAGATGATATTTCTAATTTATTCTTAATTCATGTATTTGATTTTCAATTTCTAAAACTCTTTTGTTTTATCATTCTCAATTCATCGTTGATGTTTTCTTCTCCGAATAATCATAGAATTTATTCTGTTTATGGATTCAATCATACTTTTTCTATTGAATGGATTAGTTCTTTGATTATGTTTGGATCAATTATTTATCTATATTGATTTAGTTTTTTACTGCAATATCGCTTCCTGAGTATATTGTCGTCATTGGATTTTATCAATAGGGGTAGTAATTCACGTTTTTAAAAGTGGTGAATGTTTTTTCAAAGGGTTACATTTTATTTAAGTCTGGTTTATAAATCTATACCTTCCGATTGGGAATTGCGGGAATTGAGTTCCTAATTGAGTTATCCAATGAATTAAGAATAATTAAAATACCAGATTTGTGCAAGGGATTCCCGACGCTCTACTGTTTGTCAAATTTGAGTACTTTTTCTGTTAATCACTTTACTTCATTTTAATTTACATTTAAAATTAATCTTTATTTTTCATTACTTATTTAATATTTTTCTTTAGTTTCTTTGTTCCTCTTGCTATTCTTTTAATTTGTCTCCCTGTGGAATCGACACCCCAAAGCTGTGCTACAACTACCGCGTTATTCTTTGGGCGTAATCAAATTTTGGCGCCATTGCTGGAGAGACGGTAGAAGAATTGTGAGATAGTTTTTCTTTTCAACAGTTTGTAAAGGCGGTAACTTCGTTCCCTATTTTAGCTTGCTGCAATATGTTTGTAAATTTGTGCTGAAATTTCTCAGTTAGGATGGTTCACTACAGAAGGTAAATGACACATTCATCACTCTCATCCCAAAAGTAAAGGATTTAGGCCTCATTTGGTTACACAGTTCAGATAAAATCAGATAAAATGTTTTATTGAAAGTTGAATAAAATATTGTTATAATATAATTTTATTAATGTTATTTTTGTTTTGGGATTTGAAAAAGTTGAGTTATTTATTATATTTTATATATAAATTTGAAAAAGTTGTAATTATTATATGAGATGAGAAGAGATAGTTTGATTTTGTGTAACCAAACTAGCCTTAAAGAAGGTTTAAGACAATAGACCTCTCAACTTGTGCAATGTGATGTACAAGATAGTGTCCAAGGTTCTAGCCAATAGATTAAAACTCATCCTGCCTTATATCATCTCATTCAACTAAAGTGCTTTTGTCTCTAGCAGATTGATATATGATAATATAGATTCTAGTGGCTTATGAAGCTTTGCATAGTATGAGTACTTGAATGGCTAGAAGATCTGGATATATAGCTCTCAAGCTAGACATGAGTAAAGCTTATGATCATGTGAAGTGGAACTTCCTTGTAACAATAAAGAGTAAAATGGGCTTTAATCAGAAGTGGATTGATCAGGTGGTAAAATGCATAAACTCTATATCCTACTCAATCTTTGTTAATGGGAACCCTTAACACTCTTTCAAGCCCTTAAAAAGTATCAAACAAGGGGATCATCTTTCTCCATACATTTTCATATTATGTGTTCCAATCCTCACTTTTTTGCTCAACCAAGCAATGGAAAGAAGAATGATTTTTGGAGTCCAAATTGGAAAGAGTCATTTGTGCATTAACCATCTTCTGTTTATTGATGATAGCTTCCTTTTTCTACAAAGGTAAATTCACAGGAATGGAGTGAACTGTTACACATTCTTGAAGTTTATGAACATGCCTAAAGTCAAATGCTAAACAAAGATAAGACTTCTATCTTTTTTAGATGAAATACTCATTTTGAAGTTCGAAACAATATTGTAAAGATTATAGGAATCAAAAGATTCAAAACCACGGGCTCGTATGAAAAGTATTTAGGATTGCCTGTAGTTGTTGATAGATCAAGAACCTCAGCTTTCCATTCTCTCATTGACAATATCAGGACTCAAATGACCAATTGGAAGACCAAGTTTTTATCTTTAGCAGGAAAAGAAATCATTCTCAAGTTCGTCCTCCAAGATATCCCCACTTACACTATGTGGATATTTTTGCTTCCTTTGTCAATTACAAAGAAAATAGATAGATTAATGAAGAAATTCTTGTGGGGTTACAGTGAAGATCAGTCCAAAATTCACTGAGTGTAATGGAATTAATTGGGGCTTTCCAAAAGCTTATGAGGGTTAGGTTTCAAGAATCTAAGAAGGTTTAACAAGGCTATGCTAGAAAAACAAAGTTGGAGAATACTTCAAAGCCCTGAGTCATTGCCTGCTTGTATCTTCGAACAAAAATATTTTCCAACTTCTGATTTTCTGTATGCAAATATTGGATGTAGACCGTTTCTGGTGTGGAGGAGTACTATGGTAGGCCAACAGTTATTGAAGCAATGATTGATATGGAGAATTGGAAATGGAAAGAAAGTTAAAATTTGGAAGGATAGATGGATTCCAAGACCAACCACTCATTTGATCTAGTCTCCCATATTTGAGTTAGATGCTGATGCAAAGGTTTCTGAATTGATAGGTGCTGACAGTAAATGGTGGAAGGAGCATTTGATTCAAAGGATTTTCTCATCTCAAGATACTGAATTAATAAAAAAGTATCCCCATCAATCTAAAAGATAGAGAGGACCAACTAGTATGATATTATACTAATAATGGTCAATTTTCGATGAAAAGTGCATACCATTTACACAGGATGCCATCAACTCGAGCTGCAGGTGAACCTTTAGAAGGAAGTAATGCTAAAGGGACATGGAAAGCCATTTGGAGATTAAAAGTTCCTAATGCAATTAAAATATTCATACGGAGAGCTTGCAAAAATGTTCTCACCACTGCATCCAATCTGAGTAGAAGGAACGTTATTAAGGATGATACATGCACCATATGCAAAAAGGTAGCTGTAACTGTGGGTCATGTCCTACGGTGCTGCATAGCTTCTAAGGATGTTTAGAATCAAAGTTGCTGATGACTTTGCAAAGGGAAATTTCTGGAGATATGGGATCAATGGCTTCACAAACTGATGAGAATGAATTAACAAAGGCAACCATAACTACTAGATTGCTCTGGATAAGAAGGAATTCGGTTCCTCATGGGAAAGGCTTTAATCATTCAAGCTTCATTATCAAGCAGGCTAGGGAGGATCTTCGAGATTTCTAAAGCTCCCAACCCCTGCAATCTACTCAAGTACGGGAAAAGCCTCCTGCATGGTTCTATAAAGTGAATTGTGATGCATCAATTGACAAAGCTAGAGGTAAAATTGGCATTAGAGTTATTATCAGGAATATTATAGGTCAAATAACTGGTAGTCTTCGAGCAACCAGGGTGCTAATTGCCACTACTCTTCTAGCCGAAACTTATATTTGAATGGAATGCGCTTCAGGTTATGAATGGTTTTATCAAGGAGACTAGCAATTGGAGTCAAGTTGGCTTTGCTAACTGAGGATACAAAAGCTTTATTAAAGTTGTCGTCATACTGGTCAATTTAGCATGGAAAACGTGAGGCAAACTCTGTTGCTGATAGGCTAGCCAATGAAACTTTAAACTTTCATGAATATTTGTTAGATATTGAGGAAATTCTTGATTGTATTTTTATATTATTTTGAAAGAAATGCTGTAATTCTTTCAATAAAACTATTTGTTTCTAAACAAAAAATTAACATGGGTTCATTCTCGCTTCCGATATTTCTCAATCAACGTGTAAATGTCCGGCAAATAATCAATCGCTGTCGCCGACTCGCCGGGAATCCAACACAGTGACGTGGCACGCATCCGAGGTGGCTGAGTAGTTGAAAGTTGGAGAGATCCGACCCTGGAGAACTCGGTTCCTGGACCCGACAAAACCGAAACCACATACCCGGAATTAAGCCAAAACCCAAGGGCATTTAAGTGGAAAAGTTGTGTTATAATTATATTTATAATGGACAGCGACGCAGAGCAGAACAGAAAGAAAAAGCCATCCAAACACAGCAGCACTCTCTCTCTCTCTTCGATACGCTTCTCTTGTGGTTCCTTCTTTCTCTATCGTGCTCTTCTTACACAATCTCATCCTCGCAGATTCGTTCCTCTTCTCGATCCCTCAACTGTGTAAGTCTTTCAGCTCGAATCTCAAACCCCTAGTTCCTGGATCCTTCCTTTTCCTTTCTAAGATCCCCAATTTTTATCCTTTTTTTTTTTTTTTGTAATCCAAACCTCAATCTGCTTTCATCTATATATTTTGGGGGCAATTGGAGATGTTTGTATGTTACACTCACTTCCAGATTTGTGTCCGTTTGCTTGTTTGGTTCGGATTATGTATTCTGCATGCCAACGTTTCTGATTAGAACGTCGGTCTTTTTTTTTTTTTTTTGGTATCTAAATACTTATTTAATATAGATTAATCTGTGGGGATTTTTCCTTTTTGATTTCTTTTAATGATATGTGGAACCTTTGTGGTGATGCTTATTTGATCGATTTCTAGATTGTCGTTCATTTTTTTAATTTTTAACAGTTAGCCGCTAAATGCTAATACCTTGAATGGATAGGGCTTTTAGGATGTGAATTTGGATTTTTTCAAAGGAGCGTCACAAGTGGCTTGGAAATGTATTTTGGTTAGATTGGATTTTTTCTACTGTTTTTGTAACTTTTGGGTTGGTTTCACTCCTTTTTTTATTTTTTATTTTTTTAATGTTTCTGTGAAGTTTTTATTGCTTGATGAGTAGTATGTATTGGTAATTTCCGGCTTTCAAATTTTGCCTTCTAGTTTCGTTAATACTTTATAAAACTATTAAAGAGGAAGGGAAGTAAGAGTTTAAATTGTGTTTTAATTTATATCGTTTTTAAGACGGAAGATAAAGACTTGGGCTGTTGCCCATCCTTATTATCAGTAAAAGTTTGTTTATTGATCCAAAAAAAGAGTAAGATTGACGTTGGACCCTTGGTCTTTTGAAGGTTTTAAATTTCACTTGTTACCCTCTATCAAAACAACCTTAATGATTTTATTTGCATATATACTACGTTCCTTTAATATTTGGTCTGGGCATGCTGGTAAACTTGATGCTGATTCCACAGTATCATTTTGTGCTTTCTCCAGATTGTTTCAGGTAATCATGAGTGATGAGGGAGAAAAGACTTGTCCTCTCTGCGCAGAAGAGATGGATTTGACTGATCAGCAGTTGAAGCCATGTAAATGTGGTTATGAGGTTTGAGACTATATATTACTTCTTTGTAGACAATTTTAGACTGAGTAGATTAACTAACTATATTTATTTGAGTCTGTATTTTATTAAGTATATCGAGTTGTTTTTCCTTTTCTAATCCCTGTTCACGACAGAGGCACAACCATGTGCATATTTATCCTGTGCTCTTGCTAAACATTTTCCTTTTATCATCTTCCCAACAGAGTCAGAAATAAATGAAGTATACCCTGGATGAGTTTGAAGAATATGTTGCACTTTCTTTATTCTCTTGGTCTTGGTTGCAATACTATAAAATTGCTGCTTTGTAATTCTCATAGTATGAAAAGTTTATTCTAAATATGTGCTTAATTTTGTAAATCAACTAGCTGTGTCAACCATATAATTTTTTTTAATGCTTCTATTAATATTTGTTTTTCTTAATTCTGTACTGAAGTTTTGTCCGCTTACATACAGATATGTGTTTGGTGCTGGCATCACATCCTGGAGATGGCTGAAAAGGTTGAGACGGAGGGGCGGTGTCCTGCCTGTCGTGCCCCTTATGACAAGGAAAAGATTGTTGGGATGGCTGCAAACTGTGAGAGGTGGTTATTCTATGAAGAGTATTTGCTGCTGGCTTGGAATCATTATTAATATTTTTAAGATTGTTTTCATTTTATTTTCTTCAACAGGATGGTGGCTGAAATCAGTCTGGATAGAAAAAAGTGCCAGAAGGTTAAATCCAAACCATCCGAGGGACGGAAGCAACTCAGCAGTGTCCGTGTGATTCAACGGAACCTTGTATACATAGTCGGCTTGCCTCTAAATCTGGCTGACGAAGATGTAGCCTCTCTGTCCCTCTCTCTAATCTACATCTCATTATGTTTGGTTGACTTCTTTTGAGGAGTGAATGAGTATTCTTTAATGTTTTATGCAGCTTCTCCAAAACCGTGAATATTTTGGGCAGTATGGCAAGGTTCTAAAAGTGTCCATGTCTCGGACAGCAGCTGGTGTAATTCAACAATTTCCAAACAGTACATGTAGTGTGTAAGTTTCATATCTTTTGTTTTCGCTTGGTTACTCAACACCGCGTAAATTTAGAACTGTAATCGATCCAAGCTGAGGCAATCTTTTGGGTTTGAGTCGAGCTTGACTTAAATAACTCAAGCTCAAGCAAAGTCAAGTTTTTTTCAAGCTTTGCTCATGATCTTTTTGAATATTTTCTATTTAATTTATTTTTGAATGAAATTGTATAATTAAAATTACAAAATTGCGAAAAGATTATGAAATTTAATGAAATTTTTATAACTAATATATAGGCCATATATTGAATTATAAGATTTTAAAAATTTTATGAATGAATAAAAAGTTGGAACTAAAAAAATTTCCTTACACCTTTTTAAATCTCAACCTAGGGAATTACAAATGGGATAACAATAATAAAAATTAGATGGAAGAGAAACAAAATTCCATAATATGTAACTACACACTGTAGACTAATTATAAGCATTTTATATAATTTATTCGTTGCAATATGTAACTGGTCGGTATTTATCCCTAATAACCTTATGTTATATGTCTACATAAGTTACTTGTTAGTAATATATATATAATCTCTATATATTAGTTTTGCAATGGTGATATGGTGTGTATGTACAACAACATATCATATATCAACATTTCTTATATGGTTCTTATAGCAACATACATGAAACTAGTCCTACCTACTAATTTTTATACATAAAAGTAGCCACTTTTATTTAATCACTTAAGTACTTAACTAACTAACGTATAACGATAGACTACATTCAATATTTATGCATAAATGACTAGGCATAAGTAACTAGGTTATATGCTATATATTTAAGTATAAAGTTTACTATACTATATCATTAAATTAATATGTATACATACATCTAGTTAAAAATATTATATAACAACGTATGAACGAGCTCTAATTGAGTCGAGCTTAATTAAGTATGGTATCATTTACTAATCGAGTGGGTTTATGCTTTCACCATCAATTTTTTTTTTTTTTTTTTAACAAGTTGAGCTCAGTTCAAGTTTAACTGAGTGCATATCGGGCAAACAATCATATGGACTGGTTCATTTACAGCCCTAATCATGTAATGAATGTTCTGTGTAGTTAGATATTTTTAATTTTGTGTTACTTTCGAAGTGTGAAATGATGTTTCAATTTAATTGCATATGTTTCTACTATTATTTCTCTTTCCTTATATTATGCTTTTCTAGTTTTTGCCTTTTCCATTTTTCAGGTTTATAGGGTTTTTTTTGAGTTATTTGGTTTGTAACATTGTTTTATTTACCTTTGTTCACAGTTTAGTAGTATTGTTCTAACTAAATGCTCATATATCCAGATATATTACCTATTCAAAAGAGGAGGAAGCGATTCGTTGTATTCAAAATGTACATGGGTTTATTTTGGATGGTAGATCCTTAAGGTATATGCATATGTTTTTTGAAAAGTATTTCTGTTATCAATGGGTAGCATGAGGATGCATCATTTTAGTTTTAATCTCAATAACACTTGGAGTATGTGCTAGGGCTTGCTTTGGAACCACAAAGTATTGTCATGCTTGGCTAAGAAATGTGGTATGCATCGTTACTTGGTTTTTTAGGTCTTATAGCTTGCTTTTTAGTTATCACTTAAGCCTAAATCTTCATCTAATTGAGTACGGTACATCAATTTGATGCAGCCTTGTAGCAATTCTGATTGTCTCTATTTGCATGAGATTGGTCCCCAAGAGGATAGCTTCTCTAAAGATGAAATAATTTCAGCATATACGAGGTAAATGTATAAGTTGTGCATGTGATATTTCTGTTTTCAGAAACCCTGTTCTTGTTATTAGCTTGGTGTCACTTAGGTAATGTCCATTTATTGTGATTTTCTGAGGGTACGGCGGCAAGAGATAATTGAGTGTGAGCGTGCATCTGCAACTTTCTTTCTCTTTGATAAAAATTGTGATTGACAATGCACAATGGAATTTCATGTGATTGGTTATAAGCACCTTCGTCTTGACAGAAATCTCACCTCTAGTCTCATCCCATGATGCAGCCCAGTGTCTTTTGAAACCTTCCTCATTATTGTAATAACTATATATGTGAAACCTAAACGTCAGAAAAGATGGGGATGCTAGACCATTTCTGGACTTGGTTAATTGACACAATTGGAAATTTAATGGGATGCATGCTAAAATAAGATTAGCATCTGGAGAATTTGTGTTAACGGGTCATGCTTTTTGTTGTTTATTAAATAGAAATTGCACAATATTGTTAAACATAGCAGATGAAGTTGGAATTTCGATGTTTGAAGAGAAAATTTATAGTATGAAATGGCTTGTAATGGACTTGAAAATTTGATATCACCTGTATTGGGTATTGATTTTACAAAAATATTTTGAATGAGGTTTTTTGCTTTATGCCGTTTGATCTTTATGTGGTGTCTTTATTGGACGATTAATTAACTTACATGGTGGTTTTAAAGGAGTCGAGTTCAACAAATTACTGGTGCCACAAATAATTTGCAGCGACGTTCTGGGAATTTGTTACCACCACCAGCAGATGAATATTATATTAACAGTTCCACTTCAACTGGAAAGCCCATTGTCAAAACTACTAGTGTAAGACCAGATGCCATAAGTTACGCATTTCACTTTACTGCTGTTATCATGAAGTCATAGGCATTTTGCTTTACACTAAGTAACATATTGCAGAGGGAATTTGCTTTATTGTTGTCATTATTACATTGATCTATGTTAGTTACACCAATACATGTGGAAGGACTGCTTTTGCATGCCATTATATCATGATTTGGTGTATCAGATGTTCCCAACAAGCCCATTGTTGGACTGGTACCCATTTCTGGTGTATGAGAGAATAAGAGTTGTGACTTCCCATTTGTAATGATCATTCCTATAGTAATGCATGGGTGTGAGAATTTTTCACTCCTTACTTTTTCGTTGGATGGATGTCTCTCTAAGATCGGTTAGACACATTATACCACACAGTACATGTACACTTTATTTTCTTCAAGGAAATGGAAGATGACTTATCGAGACACTCATGGCATCCAACACATACCTAAGTGCGTATAACAAATTGCATAGGATTGGTGATGCTACTTTTGCTTTTTCAGAATAACGGTGGACCAAAATCCTGTAGAGATACAAATGCATGCGTTCTATCTAATATTTTGTGATATCCAGTTTTTACATAAAAAATAATATGAAAATATCCTGTTTTCTGAATGAGATGTATGAGTCTCCCCTCAAGTCCATGCAACACGGGAATAAGTGAATAGTTCCATGTACAATATTGTCTACATTTGGATATGTAGAACCCAGGCCCTATGAAGTGACATTTTAACTTGCTGTATCTTGAATATTAGGCTATATAATTATCATGATTTGATTACATTTTACCAGCAGAATATTGCGAGTGTTGTTAGAAGTTCTCCACCAAATGGAAGTTCTGGTAGATCCATAGCTCTTCCTGCTGCAGCCTCATGGTATGCACCAATTATTGTCCTTTATTTTGTTGGTGACAATTACTAGGACTAAAGTCTGTATTATTTGTTCCAGGGGAATGCGTGCTACTAATGGCCATCTGCCAGCTTCCAGTATATCAAGTACAAACGGACCTTCTAAGCAGAAACCTGACACAATTGCTAGTACATTGGCATTTCCATCGGCAGTTACAGGCTTAGCTCAGACTTCCACATTAAATATTGATGTTGGCAAGAGGCCAACACCGAATGAAGATATTCAAACTATGAACCAAACAAGTAAGGAATCATTAAACCCTTTGAAACAGCATATAATTATGGATTCTCCAACCAACCTGTCCAAGAAACTTGCCACACCGGATGGAACTTGTGCTTTTTTAACATTGAGCAGTGACTTCGCTTGTCCACCAGCATCTGCGGACAATGATAGAGGTATTAGTCTGCCACCAGAGATTACAAATTCTGCTTATAGTGAGGAGTCCTGCGGTTCTACCACTGAAAAATTAGGGGTTGAAAGTTATAGACAGATCCAGAACTTATGCTCTGATATGTCGTTAATAAGTATTGATAGAATTGCCAGAGATGAACATGCTGTTGCAGTCAGACCTAATGATTCACTTTTTGATCCGATCTTGATTAAAGAACCTGGAAATCAAGGGTTGCATCAAGATTATGCTGAGCAAAATAGAGAACCTTTAATCTCAACAGTTGGTAAAGCTACTGCCATGAATGGGGTGTATGTATCAAGAGAACAATATGACTGTAAATCAGATTCACGTACTCGAGTAATACAAGATACATCTCCTGCAGTTGAAGATGATATACTATCTTTTGAGAGTCAAAGACTCAAGGATCCAGAAGTTGGAAGCAGGTCTACTTATCTAACCAATTTGGGTAATTCATTCCATGTTTCAAGGTCTCATCCTCTTCAGCATGATGAGGATTATGGTGCACTTAGTTTAAATGCCGATCGTCCGATATCTGTGGATAATAGAGTTAACGATGGTTCGCTTCTACATTCATCTAGCATTTCAGTGATTTCTAGTGCTTTCCCTGAGAACTTGGTCAACAATGCCTCTGGTTTGGATATGACCTTGGAGCATTCCTTTTTGCATCCAAATGACAATAAAGGGAAGCAAATGGGAAGTTTCCTGGGTGTTGTGACGAATAATGAGGGCAATGCTCCTGGTGTAGATAAAGGAGAGAGCAGTATAATCTCAAATATATTATCAATGGATGGTGACACATGGGGTGAGTCATTGGCATCCCCTCAGAATCTGGCTAATTTGTTTAGGGAAAGTGATAAACAGTCTGGTTCTTGCATAATATCAGGTTCCTGGAAAGCACAAAACAACAATCAGTCCAGGTTTTCTTTTGCAAGGCATGAGGAATCGAGAAGTCAACCTTTTGATGTACAGAAATCTTTCGATGCCTTTGAGCAATTGCCAATGAGCCGACCATTCAGCCAGTATGGTGGTGGAAGAGATTTGTATTTGGACAAACAAGGGATTGGCAATGGCTTCTCTTCCCGAAATTTTGACGAATCTGAGAATCTTGCCAACATTCATCCCATTTTCTCTCCTAATAAGCTTTCTGGTGAGTCTTATTTAGTTTCCTGAACTTTTGATTTACTTTCTGTTATTTATATTGGTGGGTTTCAGTCATCTAATTACAGCTTCTGCTTTTGTGCAATCTTCTATTGATTACATTCCGTGTTGTCTAAGGTTTGGGGTTGGAAATCAACTAAATGACGAGCTTAATTTACCAATATTTTTCAGGTGTTTCTAGAGCACAAATTTCAGCCCCTCCTGGATTCTCTGTGCCAAGCAGGGCACCGCCACCAGGTTTTTCCTCTAGCAAGAGAATGGACCAGGCATTTGACCCCATGACTGGTTAGTTTTATATGTTGTTTGTCCTGATCTTTAACTAGGTTTTTCACATCTCTCTTCCATGTTCATATGATTTGGTAATTTACTTCTGTCTTTTACTTGTCAGGGAATCATTTGCTTGACACATCCTCCTTGTTGAGAAACTCATATCAGACGATGCCCACTGGAAATATTTTTAATACTGGGGATATTGAGTTTATGGATCCTGCAATTTTGGCTGTGGGTGAAGGGAGACTCCAAGGTGGGCTTAACAATTCAGGCTTAGACATGAGATCAACTTTCCCTCCACAATTAAGTGCCTTTGAAAGTGACTCCAGATTTCAGGTATTGATGCAAAGCTCGCTCTCCCCGCAGCAGAACAGGAGATTTGCTGACATTGATGATAATTTTTCACATCGTAGCAATTCTTATGGCCTTTCTACAAGGCTTGCGGATCAATCACAAGCGAGCAACCTATCTCCTTTTGCTGCACAGCTGTCCCTCCAACAGTCTAGAAATGCACTTATGTCTAATGGCCACTGGGACAGTTGGAATGAAGTTCAAGGTGGGAATGGTCTGGGTATGACAGAGCTCCTAAGAAATGATAGACTGGGTTATAATAAATTTTATACTGGCTATGAAGATTCAAAGTATCGGATGCCGAGCTCTGGTGATCTCTATAACAGGACATTTGGGATGTGATTCTTGTCAGTATTATACTTCTTGCATGGCTGGCAGTGCTTAAACTAAAAACAAATGAAAATAATCTTGTGCAATTTGGTAGCGCCATATTGAGGGGATGGCACTGACTCACAATTCATAACCGATCTCAACAGTCCAATGAAGTGCCAAAAACTCCTGAAAGATATGGGGTCTGGCTGCGATCGGGTAAGTACTAAACTCTTTAAAACCCTGGGTATATCTGTCTTAGAGTGGCTACATGTTTTGTGGCAGAGTTTGTGAGCATGTACTGTCTCTCTTCCCTGTCATGCATTTTCCTTCCTCTCTCCCCCCTCTTAGGTCTTGTATTCAGAAAATTGTTGGCAGCAGATGTGTCTGCAGCCTACTTTTAAGTTGCAAAATCTGATCTCAAAATTTTTAAACGGAATGAAGACTGATTTCTAAGTTATGGCTTGAATGCTTGCCAATTATCTGGTATTATCTGCCGGGGATTATGTTATTGTATACAACTTAGGCTCCGTTTGGTTTAACAGATAGTGTCAATCCAACTCATTGCATCACATCTCAACATCCAAACACAATTTAAATACACACTTTTCAATTTCAAAATTTTCATCTAATCATTACCTAATTATTACAACTTCTCCGAACTTCTAAACAAAACACAAAAAACAATTCAACTTTTTCAAATTTCAAAACAAAAATGATATTAAAAAATTATATTCTGACAATATTTTGATTTGATAATATTTTTATTCAACATTTTCTCTTTCATTTCTTAAAACTTCATAAAACATCTTAACTCAAATCATTTCATTTGTATCTTAATAATATTAATAGATTTCCCATTTCATCTCTTCCATAACCAAACGAGATTTTAGTATTATTTGTTATTGTCAGTTGGTAACATCTGATAGATTTGCTTTTATTGCGTCGGTTTATTTATGTGCAGGTGAATTAAGCTGCGATTGTACAAGTCGTATGAAATCATGACATTGATGGATAGAATAGATTTTTGGTGCTGGCTGAATGCTTCAATGATCAAATAGGCTGGCAGATGCTCCAGATGTTCCAAGAGTGTTGCTCCCAAAATACATAGATGGAATCTGAACTTTTCTTTTCTCTGACCCTTGATATTCACTGCCTCCTCAATTCTAACAAAATGTGAAATTGGGGGGCGGCCGAGGCCCTCAGGGTTTCGACTTTCTAGGGACAAGAAATGCCCCCTCAATACAGTACAAGAATATAACCATCATCTACTCATGTTTCATTTGCATTTTTGTTTCCCGGATGCGTGTACATGTCTTAAATTATTTTGACTTTGCGAGACTTTCTTTTTGTCCGAAGAAATGTTGAAAATATCTATTGATGAATTTTTGTCGAGTAATTTTATATACAACTGTGAAGTGCATAAATATTACGTAATTGTTTTGAAAAAAAAGTAGGATTTACTATTTAAATTTTTTTTTTTTTTAATGTGGATCTCATATTTTATTTACTTTTTTTTAAGTGATTATGTGGAAGTTGTATAATTTACAGTTGTAAATATTTTTTCTCGTATTTGTATTAAAAGTGGGTTGTTTGTGTTGTTGGAACAAAGCCCCGCGCTCCTTTAGCATCCAATTTCGTTTCATTTATGGCTAATAAAATGCTATCCATTTTTTGAAAAAGTTTTGTTACATATAAGTAAAATCGTGTACTAATTTATGTATCAATACTGATTTTTTTATATTTAAAATTTAAATTATTTTTTTTAATAAAATTTATTTTTTGACTAATTCAATTAGATTGATCGACATATTAATATGCAGTTATACTTGTAATTAGATTTTTCTTTTTGAAAATATCGTTCAGTTGATTTCTTTGTAACTTGCCAGGATGTGCCAAATGTAAATCTATTTGTCAAGATGTCAACGGTGAGAAACCTTAATGGTGGAAGAGAAGATGCATTGAGAGAAGGGTGTGTAGTGAAATGAAGATAGTTAAAGCCTTAAGTGAGAAGTGGGAATGATGTCGTGTGCGTGTGTGTTAGGGATCTCAGTTTTGTCCATAATACTAAAAACCATGAGCTTGCCTAGTGAGGATGATGTTCGAGTGACTTTGTCAATTTACTTGGCCTTTTACTAAGGGTTGGTGTTTGGGTGATGAAATGACGAAAATGATGATGATGTAGTAGTAGGATAATCTAAATGATGATTTGATGCAATGTGGAACGATTTGATAGTTGCCTTTGATGTTGTTGCCACTTACGAAATTGGGAAGTTGTGGATTAGGATTGGAATGTAGGATAGATTGCTCATTGATTTTAGGAATTGGCTAAAGTAAGATGAGGAATGTAGGATTTGGACATGATAAGAGGATGAGATTAGATAGTGTTTGAATGAATCTAGGGTTGTTCATAGAATTTAGGAATTTGGAAATGATAGGATTTGAATATGGCAAACGGATGAAGATCTTTGGTATGATTTGAAAAGATAAAGATGATTGAGGGAGAATTCTTAAGTTGTAGGAATCTGTCAAGGAAAGATAGGGTTTCGGTTTTAGCAAGTGGAAAGGAAACAGTGGCTTACCTATTGTTTTGGAGTCGTTTAAGATCCATCCAACTTTTCATGTGTCTTGCTTGAAAAGGAAACTCGACTCACAGATACAAGTATTTCTGTCACTACCATCAACCAACAACAAGGGAGAATTAGAGTCAAAACCTGAATAAATAATTGAAAGACGTATGATAAAGTAAGGAGACAAGACTGTTACCGAAGTTCTTGTGAAATGGGTCGGATTGCCTAGGGAGGACATCAACTGGGAGCTCTTATGGCGTTTGAAAGACCTTTACCCACACCTTGTGGGCAATGTGTTTTGAGGGGCGAAGCCTTGTTATGATGCCGATGGTGAGAAACCCTAATGGTGGAAAAGAAGACACGCCAGGGGAAGACGGTGAATTGGCAAGTGAACTGAAGTGTGTGTGTAGTGAAGTGAAGATAAGTGAAGCCTTAAGTAAGAAGTGGGAACGACATCGTGTGCGTGTGTTTAAGTGAAATGATGCAGTGTGTGTGTGTTCAGCAATGAGTAAGGCGTGGAGGATTTATCCAAAACGCAGCATATCAAGTAACGTGGGAATGAGGAGAATAATTGTAATACATACCGTTTGGGAATTAAAGATTCCAAACGGTGCGCTCTGAGAATTAATGTGTAGTAGCAATTACTTAGTCTTTCATGTCTGTTATTTTGTTACAGGTCTATTATTTCATCTACAAGTTCAACTGGTCATCTTAGTCTTTCTTAAGAGAGTTCGTTACATGTCAGAAATGAGAGAATAAGAGGAGAGAGGAAAAAGGGAGATGCATTGAAAAACTGAAATATTGTATAACTCTTTAGAATTTTGGAGGTTGGGAGCCCTCGAAGTTACTCCCGTAGCAATGCATGGTATTGAACTTCTTTTCTAGCAATTTCTACAAACATTTGGTGTGCACTCTTTCTCCCTTGGTTTGACAGCGTCATCTCCATTCTTTCCCAAGCTAACCTGTTACAACCATCACCATTATCAATTGCTATTCAGTAGTAATTCATCGGCATTACAATTAGAAGCTTGACTTTCTAACACTATTTATCTATAATAAAAAGGTCTCAATAACCCGTCACTGTTGTCGGATAAAACCGAATTGAATTGGATTTTCTTTATGATCGGTTGGTTTTGGTTTTGAATATCAAAGTTTTCGGTTTGATTCTCGAAATATGCCTTCAGAATTGAAATGATTTATTATTTTTGTAATATATATAAATAGAAAAAATCTATTCATCATCTATTTGTTATCATCTTCTTATCATTTCATAATGTAACATTAGATGATATATTTATAAGTGAAATATAATAAATAGTCTCTAATTATTTAATGTTACATTATGAAAAGATGAGAATTGAAATGATAAATAGTATTATTAATATAAATATACACTATAAAAATGAAACGTATTATAAAGCTATCAGTACAACTTACTATTGTGCATAAATATTAATATTGAGTTATTTGTTTTATTCTAAGTATATAATATATTGGTATATTATGAAAAAGTTATATAGCATCATTGTAAATATTGTATGATATGAATAAGGGCATGTTTGGACAGACTCGAAATTTTTAAAATTCTTAAAATTTTTTAAAATACATGTAAGTATAAAATATTTTTTATTTTTTATTTTTTATTTTTTATCTAATCATTATTTAAGCACAACAAATATAACTTTTACAAACTTTAAAATAAAAAATAAAAAATAAAATAAAATAATTATATTCAAATAATTACTAAATTGTATAATATTTTTATTCAATTTTTTCTTTTATTGCCCAAATTTTAATAAAATATTTTATTCAAATCACTTTACTACTATTCACAAAATTCTAATATCCAAACATGCCCTATATCGAACCGGTTAATTTGGTTTATCAACATGCTACAAAACAAACCAAACTAAACGAAATCTCGATTTCACTCATATTTGTCGGGAATCAAATTACAATTAGGGGTGCTCGACCCCATCCTTGATAGGTAGGTGCCCCAATCCGTATGCTGAGGGGTGATGGACAAGACAAAATCATTGTCTAAAACCAATCCAAAAATATAAAAATCTAAAATCATTCAAAGCCAAGCTATGGTAGAGAGAGATACCTAAGAAGGTTGAGAGAGAGAGAGAGAGAGAGAGAGAGAGAGAGAGAGAGAGAGAGAGAGAGAGAGAGAGAGAGAGAGAGAGAGAGAGGCTGTGGGGGGAGAGGTTAAGTTTTTAAACAAAACCTAATAAGAAACAACATCGAGAGTTCTCTTCAAAACGATACTGTCTTATTAAAAAGTTATTTTTTAAATATATATATGTATATATATACATATATAAAAGAGCAATGCTACATCCGAGGAAGTAGCACAAGCTCGGTCCCGAGAAGAGCAAAAAAATTTTTTATTCTTTTTTATTTTTTTCATTCATTTTTTTATTCTTAAATATTTTTTAAGAAAAATCACAACTTCACTAAAAAACACACTTCCTTAATTACTAAATTTGAAAAAAAAAAATTAATCAAGACTCAATAGCGACCCATTTGTTAGTGGGTGTAGCATTTTTGTATATAAAATGGACTAGGCTGGCAGGCTTGAGTTCCGCCCTTGGGATAGATGCCCTGCAGTCCACATGGGATGGCCCCCGCCCAGCTGGGAGTCGGACCGGGGGCAGTGGCATCGAAGGCTTATCCGTGAAGGTTGGAGATAGGGGTGGGCAGATTTTCGAGATTTCCGACTCTGGCCGACCTCCGCTCCAACTCCGATTATATCAGAGTCGGAGTTTCAAAAATCAGAGTTGGAAATCGGAGTGGATTCCGCAAGTCGAGCAGACTCGGAGTCAGAGTCGTTTTGCATCTATGTTTTATGTTTATTTTACTTCTTTACTGTCTTAAACGACGCCATTCCAATTAAATAGGAACAACGTCATTTTGCTCCGTGAGGGCCAAACCGCTTGAGCCCTTTCTTCTTGCATCAGTCTCGAACCACTCGGCACTCAGGCACTCACAGTCCACAACACTCTCTTCATCTCTCGCACACATCGTCGTTGACTCGCACGGCTCACGGGGCACCGTCACAGGCTCGCATGCCTAATGACCCCAACCAACCACCAGGTTTCTGTTGTCACGCTACCGTATTCACAATTCACGCCGCCATCAACCGATAAGTTTTGGGATTTAAATTCATGCCTTTTAGTAGAGAATCAGAAATTGTGGATTTGTATTCTGTGAATCTGTATAACTATATGGCTATCGATTTTGGATTGTGTAGATTGTAGGAAATTAGGAATATGTTTGTATCATAGTGTGAATATGTGTTAAATTTTATCATGGTGTTTGTGGTTGGACAGTGAACAGAATGTGTTTGTGAAAATGTCCCTAAGAAAAAACCAATGATTTTCTGTTCGGAATCACTTCGAACAAGGCTTAAATAACTTCTAAATTCAATCCAGGGTCATTTAGCTTTTGTTTCAAAACTAGTTTCTTAAACAAAAACCAATTTTGACTTGTTTATATTCTTCCTCTTAAAATATGTCTCTCTGTCAACATTACCAAACAAAATATTTATATATGATATATACACACACACACATACTGACACTGAGTGGGTACATACACACACACATACTAACTGATATATATACACATAAACCATAATTATGCCCAAAGGAGGCCCAGCATGCAAGTCACGATCCCTATACTGTCTGCCCATAATTTGTTCAATCTTATTGCCTTGTTCACAAAGTCATACATATCATCTATATAATGATCTCCATCATTGGAATAGAAAAAAATAAAAAATAAAAAATAAAAAGGAAGGAAACTAATCATCAGAAATAAATAAATCCTAGTAGTTAGTTTGCTATAGATATGCCTAGCTACTTGCATGCATATACAATGAATAATGTAACTTTTGTTTGTGGGGTGAGTTTACATGCCATTTGCAAAATCAATTTACTTGTATTTAGAGCCTAAAAGTAACCCAGTCTAAATTCAAATATTTGGGGAAGCAACTCAAATATTGGGCTCACCTCCAAAGCTTATTTTCTGCATGCTCCTGCATGTGAATACATTTACTTTCCCCAATGGCTCACCACCAAAATCTTCTCTCTTTCCAGAGGTCCATTTTCATGGTCTACAATTTTGCTATCCCATTGCATTACATATTTATATATTTATATATCATATAAATAAACTTTATATATTTATATATCATATATAACACACATATATGTATGTGTGTTAATTAATAGGCCAAACTTTATATATTGTACATATGCAATCTATACATGCACACAAACTCTATGGAAATGACCGTGGCATTTATATATTTATATATATATATATAGTTAATTACTTATTCACAACTATTTAAAATAATGGTAATTACTTATTCACAACTATTCAATATTAGTTATTTGCTTAAAGAAACCAACAACTTGGATTTAATTAAGAGCATATACTTACTTGCTCTAATTTTATTTTATTTACAGTATTTACATTTTTTATTTTAGCAACTAACTTCCTACTTTTAATTTGATTTTTCAGGTTCTTTGATTTCAAATAGTATGAATTCTACTGCTAGTGGAAGTAGAGATTGTGGAGACAAGACTAGTACTCCTACACTGGCAGAGGCTTCCACCCCAACAACGGCGTGTATTTTCACTCCTAGAGCCCCATTTAGGGCCGCATCTAGACCAATATCTAGAGCAGCTACTTCCTATGCATCCAGTCGACTCCTAGTAGATATAGAAGGAGAAGATGAAGATATGTTCAATGAAGAGGAGGAGATGACAAATGTGCCCATTGAGCAAGATCAACCACTACGGCCTTCTAAAAAACGGTCGTGGACGTGGGAACATTTCACTAAAATTTCTGGTGATCATGTGAACCCTCAAGCAAGATGTAACCATTGTAGGCAACTTTGTGGTTGCCATTCGAAGAAGCAAGGCACCAATGTATTGATAGCACATCTTACTGGTTGCCAGCGGTATAAGATTGCGAAGGGATTGGCGGCCACTAGCACTGATCAAACCAAGTTGAGTTACAAAACTCAAATAGCAACTGATGCTGGCGGATCACATGTTAAGAAACTTATAATCCCTCAATATAGTGAGAAGATGTTGCGAGAATTACTTGTAGAGATATCATTACTGATGAGATGCATTTTACCACAGTTGATAAGAAAGGCTTCAACAAATTTATGCGCTGTCTTGAACCACGTTTTCTTATCCCTTCACGGTATACGGTTATGCGTGATTGTTTAAAGAGGCATCTGAAGGAGAAAACGAAAATGAAGGAGATGTTTCTCGGACTGGCCAGAGAGTGTCATTCACTACTGATACATGGACATCCATACAAAATGTGGGCTACATGTGTATCACAACCCACTTTATTGATAGTGAGTTGACACTACATAAATAGACAATTGGATTTAAAGAGATTGTTGATCACAAGGGTGCATCCACTGGTGCAATGATAGACGATTGTATTCAAGACTGGGAAATTGAAAAAGTCCTTTACATCACAGTTGACAATGCCAGTGCTAATGATACTGCAATTGAGTGGTTCAAAAGGAATACAACGGTAAAAGAAGATATCATTCGTGGATACGAATTTATACATGTCCGATGTTGTGCTCATATCATCAACATCATTGTTTCAGAGGGGTTGAAGGATGTTGATGATTCAATTACCAAAATCCACAATATTGTGAGATATGTGAGGGCTTCCCTCCAAAGGCTTGGCAAGTTTAAGGCGATAGCAGAATAGTTTCAGATTCCATGTTCTGTCATGTTGTGCTTGGATATTCCGACTCAATGGAACTTCACATATATGATGTTGGCGGTGGCGCAAAAGTACAAAAGAGCGTTCCAGCGAATGGAGGTCGAGGATAGGGGTCTAAGGTATGCTTTGATGGAGTCTACTGGGGGGAGAAGGGGACTCGGTGTGCCGAATGCAGTTGATTGGGATCGTGTGAAGTCTTTCATTGATTTTTTGAAGTTATTTTATGATACAACTATGTGGATATCTGAATCCAAATATTGTACTGCAAACTTGTACTTCGACGAGCTTTCAAGGATTCATGAACACTTGCAACAGAGTTATGCTAATAGTGAGGGATTGTTATTTGCTATGGCTATGAGGATAAAATCAAAATATGAAAAATATTAGGGAGATATTGTGAAAATAAATAGATTATTACTTGTGGCTGGAATCCTTGACCCCGATATAAGTTGGAAATTATACAATTTTTCTTTATTGACATCATTGGAGAAGAGAAGGTTGAAGAGTTTATTAGAGAGCTGAGAAAGGATATTGACGACTTATATGGCCACTACAACAATAATAGTCATCCTACTCCAGCAAGTGGTAGCCGTAGCTCCTCACACCTGACCAATTCGACATCTTTCGGTGATTACACTGTTTTTGCTGTAGCTCTTTCATCACCATTGGTGCAGCGATATCATCAAAGGCGTGCATCAAGGAATATTATGTAGTGTAGATCTGAGATTGAACACTATTTGATGGAAGATGTTAAGGCAACTAGTGATGCATTTCAGTTATTAACTTGGTGGAAGGTTCATTCCACCAAGTTTCCTATTTGTTGAACCCAAGTTTTCAAGTTTTGTGTAATTATCTATCTACACATAAATTTTGATGATAACAAATGAATTCAAAGAATAAAGGAGTCTCAAAACTCAAGTTATCTACACAATGGAGTCAAGCACATCAAAGAAACAAGAATGGGTAAGAAGGGAATAAGTTCACATTAAAGTCATAGAGTAATGTTGTAAATCTTTTAAAAATTCGAAATTAGAATTAAGGCTCAAAATTAATATTTTATCATAAAGCATTAAAATACATTTTCAACATGTGCATGAATATTTTGAAAATTAAATTTGAAAATTATGAAAGATGATTGATTGTCATATCTCACATGTGCATTACATGATTAAATGTTTGAACTTTGAAAATATTAAAGATGATTGATTATTATCTTTCACATGTGTATGTTTTATTTGAATATTTTCAAAAGTGATTGATACTTTTTTTGACTTATGCAAAAGGTAGATGTTTTTGTTTGAAAATTTTGAAAAATAAAGTATGCTACTTTTGTCATATTCCAAAATTAAAAAGATTAGATTTGAATTTTTTGAAGAAAAGTAAAGTGTGCTCCTTTTATCATATGTAAAAAGTAAAAGATTAGGTTTGAATTTTTTTTAAAAGTAAAATGTGCTCATTTTGTCATATATCAAAAGTAAAAGATTGAGTTTGAAGTATTTGAAAAATGAATGATATTGTCTTTGACAATTGAAAAAGAATAACCTTTTATTTGAATTTTTTGAAAAAGTGAATGATATTGTCTTTGACATGTGAATCTTTTTAAATTTGAATATGAAATCTTATATGCGTATAAATAGATCATTTGAGAGTTTCATCTTTACAACACCAAGAGCATACAACATTCATTCTCTCTTCTCTAACCATTGAGTCTTAATTCTTGTTCATTTTGAGAGAGATATAGTTTGCGCTATATTGTTCTTATTTCACTCATTGAAAAATGTTTTCTGATAATCTACCCAATATTAGCTCTTATATCAGTAAAAGGGTGTGTATAACCCTTATGCTTGTAGAAAGTGTTCTACACATGGAATAGTTAAATCACTACATATAAGGTGATTGCAAGTGTAGAGGGTGTTCTACACGAATCCTTTGTAGCGATATTGTTCAAAAGTGTAATAGACTTCTATCTCCACCTGAAAGAGGTTGAATAGTGAATTTGGAATCCTCAAGGGGTAGCTTGAGGCGAGGAGGTAGATAGTAGGACCGAACCTCGTTAAGATACTGAGTTTGCTTCTCTCTTACCCTTACTCTTTATATTTATTGTTGTTTTGTATGTTGTTTATATTTTATATTGTATATTTGATTTATAATTGTTATTTTTTTAAATACAACTCAATTCACTCATTCTTGTGTTAGTCATTTGGGCAACAATTGGTATCAGAGCTGAGAGCTCTATTATAAGATTAACTATCTTTTGAGTTAAGATCTTATGGCTAACATTGTAGTTTCATTTAGTGAAGGTCAATCTAACAGTCGGCCTCCACTCTTTTGTGGAGACAATTATTCATTCTGAAAAGTTAGAATGAGAATATTTTTTCATACTCAAGGTCGAAAAATTTGGAAATGTATTGTAAATGAGCCTTATATTCCAACAAAAGTAGTTGATGGAGTAAAGGTCAAAAAAGAAAAAGAAGAGTTTGATCGTGAAAATGATAGACTTCATACTTTGAATTTAACTGCTATGAATTTATTATTTAATGCTCTCAATGGAAATGAGTTTAATAGAATAATGACTTGCGCTACGGGAAAAAAAATTTATGATAACTTAGAAGTTACTTATGAAGGAATTTCGCAAGTCAAGAAATCAAAAATTTATATTTTTACTCATGAATATGAAATGTTTAAGATGAATGATGATGAATTTATTTCTAGTATGCACACCCGTTTTACTAACATCATAAACAGTTTGACAGCTCTTGGCAAAGTTTATTCTAAGGTGAAAATAGTAAGAAAAATTCTTAATTCTCTACCAAAACGTTGGGAATCAAAACTGACAGCGATTCTTGAAGCTAGAGACCTTAAAAAGCTCGAAGTGAATGAACTCATCGGGTCACTTATCACCCATGAGTACACATTCAAAAGAGGAGAAGAAGAAGGAAAGCCAAAGAAGAGTTTGGCACTTAAAGCTGTTCCTGATGAAAGTGAAAGTGATGAAAATGAGGAAAATGAAGACAAAGATGAAAAAGTTGCGATAATAACAAGAAGAATTCAGAATTTCTTAAAGAAAAATAAAACTCCTCCAAAGAAATCTTTCAAAAAGTTTTCCAAAAAAGATTCGAGTAAAAATGACACTTTAATTTGTTATAAATGCAATACGCCTTCTCATATCAAACCAGATTATCTTCTGCTAAAAACAGATCGAAACAAGGGCAAGAAAGTAATGAAAATTACATGGGATGATGATTCAAGTAGCTCAGATAGTAAAGCAAGCAATGGAGAATCAGTAAATTTTTGTCTTATAGTTAAAGATGACATTTAGATAACAAATCTTGATAATATTAAAGACCCTTCATACGAAGAATTGTAAACTGTTTTAGAAGAGGTATATGAGAAATTTAAAAAATTAGGTATCAAGTATATTGTTTTGAAAAAGAAAAATTCTTTTTTAACAAACGAAATTGATATTTTAAGAAAAGAAAGTATTGTTTTGAAAAATAAAAATCTTGAGTTGAATAAAAAGAAAACTGATTTAAAAAAAATATTGTTAAAAATTTTACGAATGGAAAAAGAAATTTTGAAAAACTTTTTAGTAGTCAAAGATGTGTTTTTGACAAGGCAGACTTGGGATATATGCCAAAACAAAAATACAAACCTTATAAAAAAAATTTTGGTAATCCTTCTACATCAAAGATTAATATTCAAAATTCTTTTCCTAAAAATAATTTTGTCAAAAAAAGATATTATTATAATTATTCAAGTTCTTCATATATGTCATATGTTATTTGCAATTTTTGTAATATAAATTATCATAATTATCATGCTTGTCCTATTAGAAGAAATCATACAATAACTATTAGGGCCATATGGGTACCTAAAAATCTTATTTCTTCTAATACTAATAAATAAAGGACCCAAAGAACTTGGGTACCAAGAAAAATCATTTTAACTGTTTTTATAGGTATGCATGAAGTCATCCATGAGTAAAAACAAATGGTTTTTAGATAGTGGATGTTCAAGACACATGACGAAAGACAATACTAAGTTCTTTGATTTTAGATTTAGAGAAGAAGGACACGTGACATTTAGAGACAACTCGAAAGGGAAGATCGTGGGAATAGGTAAAATTGATAATGAATCTTCTCTCATAATTGAAGATGTTCTACTTGTTGAAAGTCTAAAATATAATCTTTTGAACATAAGTCAATTATGTGATAAAAGATTTACAGTTACTTTCAAAATGAATAAGTGCATTATTTTGAGTGATCATGATTGTTGTATTTGTTTTATTACTTTTAGAAGTAACAATATTTATACAATCGATTTTGAAAAAATTACCTCACAAGATGCTATTTGTTTTTCATGTCAAAATGAAACTAGTTGGCTATGGCATAGAAGACTAGGTCATACTAATATGGAACTTATTTCTAAATTTTCAAAAAATGATTTTGTGAGAGGTTTACTAAAAATAAATTTTCTTAAAAATAAAATTTGTGATACATGCCAATTTAGTAAACAAACAAAAACTTTTTTTAAAATCAAGAAATATATTTTCACAACTAGACCATTGCAACTAATACAAATGGATCTTTTTGGACCAAATAGAGTTGCAAATATAGGAGAAAAATATTATGCATTTGTTATTGTTAATGATTTCTCTAGATATACTTGAGTCATCTTTCTTGCTCATAAAGATGAGGCACATAATATCTTTACCAAATTATGCAAGAGAATTCAAAATGAAAAGGTCTATACTATTTCAAGTATCCGAAGTGATAGGGAAAAAGAGTTTGTTAATAAAAATATTGAAACATTTTATGATGAAAATAATTTTGTGCATAATTTTTCTACTTCTTGAACTCCTCAACAAAATGGGGTAGTAGAGAGGAAAAATGGATCTCTTCAAGAAATGGCAAGAACAATGCTCAATGAGAACAACTTGCCTAGTTATTTTTGGACCAAAGCGGTAAGTACTGCATGTTATGTTATAAATAGAGTTATGCTAAGGTCTAAATTAGATAAAACCCCATATGAGCTTTGGAATGAGAAAAACCCAAATATTGATTACTTTCATGTATTTGAATGCAAATATTTTATTTTGAATGACAGGGATAATTTACGCAAGTTTAATGCAAAATTTGATAAATGTATCTTTCTCAAGTATTCTATAAAAAGACTTTGACTGTACAAAAATCTATGCATGTATTATTTAATAAATCTAATTCTCCACTTGACAAGAAATCTATTGATGAAGAAATAGGAGTTTTAAATAACACGGAAAGTCTCAATATCAACAAAGAGAACACAATAGAGGAAGTTTAACATGGAACCATCAGGAAAGATCATCAAAATTTAATACAATATGCAACCAAACAGTGAAAATTTGTGAAAAATATCCAGTAGAACGAATTTTGGGAGAACTTTCACGATGTGTAAGTACTCGATCATCTCTTAGAAATATTTGCAATCATACTGCTTTTCTATCTCAGATTGAGCCCAAAAATATTAATGAAACACTTCTTGATAAATCTTGGATTTTAGATATGCAAGAAGAGTTGAATCAATTTGAAAGAAATGATATTTGGACACTTATTTATAGACCTAAAAATTATGCTATTATTGAAACAAAATGGGTTTTTAGAAACAAGAAAGATGAGTCCGGAATCATTACTAGAAATAAAGTTCGACTTGTAACCCAATGTTTTAATCAAGAAAAAGGAATCGATTATGATGAGATATATGTACCAGTTGCAAGATTAGAAGTTATTCGAATACTAGTTACATATGCTTATTATAAAGATTTCAAACTTTTTCAAATGGATGTTAAAAGTGTTTTCTTAAATAATTTTATAAATGAAGAGGTATATGTTGCGCAACCTCCAGGTTTTGAAAATCATATTTCTCCAAATCATGTTTTCAAACTCACAAAATCACTATATGAACTCAAACAAACTCCTAGAGGTTGGTATGAGAGACTCAATGGTTTCTTGATTGAAACAGATTTTTCAAGAGGAAAAATCGACATAATTTTTTTCATTAAATATGAAAATGATGATATTATTTTGATTCAGATTTATGTTGATGATATAATATTCGGTGCTACTAATGAAAATATGTTTCAAGTTTTTGCTAAGACTATGCAAGAAGAATTTGAGATGAGTATGATGAGAGAATTTACATTCTTTCTCGGATTACAAATTAAGCAAGTAAAAATTGGGACATTCATCAATCAATCAAAATATATTAAGAAATTACTGAAGAAGTTTGGGATGGAAGGTGCTAAGAAAATTGAAACACCAACGAGCCCATCAACTAAACTTGATAAAGATGAATCCGGTAAGTCAGTTGACTCGAAGATATATCAAGGTATGATTGGTAGTTTATTATATTTAACAGCTAGTAGACTAAATATTATGTTTAGTGTGTGCTTATATGCACGCTTTCAATCATGTCCAAATGAATCACATTTAATTACAGTTAAGTGCTTTCTTAGATATCTTAGTAGTACAATTAACCTAGGGTTATGGTACCCTAAGCATACATCTTTCGATCTAATCAGCTACACAGATGCAGATTATGCTGACTGTAAAATAGATCGAAAAAGCACTAGTGGAACATGTCATTTCTTAGGTCATGCACTAGTTTTTTAGTTTAGTAAAAAATAAAATTCTGTTACACTATCTACTGCTGAGGCAGAATATGTTGTTGCGGGTAGTTGTTGTGCTCAAATTTTCTACAAGAAGCAACAACTTGAAGATTTTAAACTCATGTATAATCACATTCCAATCAAATGTGATAATATAAGTGTTATAAATCTTTTAAAGAACCCAATACAAGTGTTATAAATCTTTTAAAGAACCCAATACAACATTCTAGCACTAATCATATTGAAATAAGATATCATTTTCTTCAAGATCATGTGCAGAAAGGCGATATAGTATTAGAGTTCACAAACACACATGATCAATTAGCAAATATTTTCACAAAACCTTTACCAGAAGATAGATTATGTATGATCAGAAGAGAACTAGGTATGATGCATGCTATGAATATCTCTTAAAAGATAGACCAAAATCAATAAAAATAGAGAGATTTTTTAAATACTTTTACATAAATTTAATATTCTTAGCCTTATGTTTGAGACGCTCATTCTCTTCATACAATATCATGTTATCCCTATCCATGGGAACTGGCAAGCAGAATGAAGAATCTAATAGAGATTTCAACTGTTTATTCTTCTGCCGAATTATTCATTCCCTTATGTGAGACTCTTGAACAATTCGTTGAAGTACACCAATTTGTTTTTTAAGCTTTTCAACCTCATGGTTTCTGACTTGTAGCCGCTGTGAAAAAGCAACAATAGATGAGGAGTAGCGAGTCCTAAGACTCACCAAGTCGTAGATAGCATCAGAATCTGACTTATTAGCCAAATTATTATTTTCTTATTGCAACATGATACCAATGGCAGCTGCAGAAAGGACAGGAGGTTGAAGTGCAGAATATCTCATGGATGGATCTACAGAAATGTTAGAAGAATGAGCAATTGAGAAAAGAATTGAAGGCTTAAAGTGAGAATGTTGAAAGAATGCAGATGAGTTATAGAGATGAGAATAAAATTTGATGCAAATTGGATGAACCTTAAAACTGATTTTATAGGATATCAGACAGGTGAAAATGATCATTTTTTTAGAAATTCGGAGCCCTCAATCTCGTTTGTCAATAACATCAGATGATTTTTTCAAATCTCCAGCCACACTTGTCGAGTCACGAACGGATCCATTTTTTCAACTATCTACAATTTCTACTAACGCATTGCTTTCTTCAGTCCATTTACTTGCTGCGGATTCTTTTTAATGATGCCAAAAGGGGGAGAATTGCTAAACTTATTATATATGCTTGGAATTATATTTATACTTTTACTTGAAAAACTAACGCACATTCTCAGGGGGAGTTTAAGTATTAATACAGGTTTCAGGTTCTATCAAGTATTTGTCATCATCAAAAAGGTGGAGATTGTTAAACTCAAGATTTCAAGTTTTGTGTAATTATATATCTACACATGAATTTTGATGATAACAAATGAATTCAAAAAATAAAAGAGTCTCAAGTTTAAGTTGTCTACACAATAGAGTCAAGCATATTAAAGAAACAAGCATGAGCAAGAAGAGAACAAGTTCACATTAAAATCATATAGTAATTTTGTAAATCTCTTAAAAATTCAAAATTAGGATTAATGATCAAAATTAATATTTTATCATAAAGCATAAAAATACATCTTCAACATGTGCATGAATATTTTGAAAATTAAATTTGAAAATTATGAAAGATGATTGATTGTCATCTTTCACATGTGCATTACATGATTAAATGTTTGAATTTTGAAAATATTAAAAATGATTTATTGTCATCTTTCACATGTGCATGTTTTATTTGAATATTTTCAAAAGTGATTGAATACTTTTTTTGACTTATGCAAAAGGTAGATCTTTTTGTTTGAAAAATTTTAAAAGTAAAGTGTGCTCATTTTGTCATATGCAAAAAGTAAAAAGATTAGGTTTGAATTATTTGAAAAGTAAAGTGTGCTCCTTTTGTCATATGCAAAAAGTAAAAGATTAGGTTTGAATTTTTTTTAAAAAGTATAGTGTGCTCATTTTGTCATATGCCAAAAGTAAAAGATTAGGTTTGAAATATTTGAAAAATGAATGATGTTGTCTTTGACAATTGAAAAATAAGAATCTTTTATTTGAATTTTTTGAAAAAGTAAATGATGTTGTCTTTGACATGTGAATCTTTTTAAATTTCATATGCCTATAAATAGATCATTTGAGAGTTTCACATTTACAACACTAAGAGCATATAACATTTATTCAAAACTTTCATTCTCTCTTCTCTAAGCATTGAGCCTTAATCCTCGTTCATTTTGAGAGATATATAATTTGCATTGTATTGTTCTTATTTCACTCATTGAAGAGTGTTTTCTGATAACCTACCCAATATCAGCTCTTGTATCAGTAAAAGGGTGTGTATAACCCTTGTGCGTGTAGAAAGTGTTCTACACAGAAAATAGTTGAATCACCACGTATAAGGTAATTGCAAGTGTAAAGGGTATTCTATACGGATCCTTTGTAGCGGTATTGTTCAAAAGTATAATAGGTTTCTATCTCCACCTGAATGAGATTGAATAATGAATTTAGAATCTTCAAGGGATAGCTTGAGGCGAGGAAGTAGGTAGTGGGTCCGAACCTCGTTAACATACTGAATTTGCTTCTCTCTTACCTTTACTCTTTATATTTATTGTTGTTTCGTATTTTTTTTATATTTTATATTATATGTTTGATTTATAATTATTATTATTTTTAGATACAACTCAATTCACCTCTCCTCTTATATTAGTCATTTGAGCAACACTATTCTTTCCCGAATAGCCCGAGATTTGTTGGCTATTCCTATCACTACGGTTATCTTTGAGCCAGCGTTTAGTACTGGAGGTCTTGTGTTGAATGCTTATCGGAGTTCTGATGCAAGGGGATCCGAGACAGATGATGCTGAACTGTCAGATTGCACCTTGATGGCGCTGAGATACCATGAGTTGGTAGATCAGCGCAAAGGCGTGAATTGATTGTGATATGTTCCTCATTGGGGCCGTTTTGAGTGTGTTTCAGTCTTTTGGCCATAACTTTGGCTACGGGTGTCGGAATCGCACATAAGACCCCAATTCGGAAAGCTCTTTTCAGCGCGCACGCTGTCCACATGGCTCCATGTGCCTTTTTTTCGACCTCAAATTCTGCTGTTTTTCCCTCCGAATCACTAGTTTTAATTATTCTTTTCTATTTATGGTAATATTTCGTTTGTCAGTTAGGAAGTCATTTTAAACCCGATTTGGGCCGGATTTTTTACAAATTGCTTATTTTATTTCGAATTTCAATTTGGAGTGATTTTCGATATTTTGCTATTTTTGGCAAAATTCGGATAAACACGATTTTTGGCTATAACAGTCCGGCTTGTGGGCTAATTTTCATTATTGCTTGATTTTATAATATTCAGTTAAACCCTAGAGACGTTTCTCTCTGGTTTTGGGCGATTTTTTTCTCTTGTGAATCATCTGTTGGAACTAGCCTGCAGGATAATCGCTATTCTGTCCGGCGTCAGTTGGCATCAGAGCTTCAACATCTTCCTGGGAAATTTCACCAGTTTCAATGGCCGGTGGTCGTGGTCATCGTGGGCAGATTCCGAATGAGGAAGCCCATCGCCGTGATCGTAGCGTTCAGGATGCGATGATTGAGGATTTGCAGAGGCAAATCGCAGAATTAACCCAACGCCTGGTGGCGCAGGATTTCGAGGATCGTGAGGCCTCTGATCACGATTCTAATTCCACTTTTGAAAACCCATATCATAATCGTGCTCTATTCCGGGAGCATCGTGGTCGGGAGGAGCGTCATGGAGACCTCGGTTTTCGGGTGGATCTGCCCGAGTTTTCTGGTACGTTACAGGCCGAGGGATTCGTGGATTGGATTAACGAAGTGGAGCGTATTTTTTATTATAAGGAAGTCCCCGATCGTGTGAAAGTGAAACTAATCGCCATTAAACTCAAGGGCAGAGCATCTGCGTGGTGGGAGCAGTTGCGACGTTCACGAGACAGGCAGGGCAAGGCCAAGATCACTGATTGGGAGAAGATGAAGAAGAAGATGAAGGGTCACTTCCTTCCCTTCGGCTACACGCAAACCTTGTTTCAGCGACTTCATGCGTTGAGGCAGGGCACACGATCAGTCGATGATTACACGGAGGAGTTTTACCAATTGGTCGCCCGGAACGATTTATCAGAGACGGAGGAGCAGATGGTGGCGCGGTATTTGGGGGGTTTGCGCCAGCCCTTGCAAGATGTCCTCAGCCTTCATTCACTGTGGAATGTTTCGGAGGCCTACCAGCGTGCACTTGCTGTTGAAAAACAGCAAAACAGGAGACCAGTGATTAGGAGCGATCAAAACAGTCGGCCAGTTCGCCCTCAGGATTCCCGTCCTGTCCAGCAGCCGCCGCAGGGTAATTCTAACCCTACTATTAGATGTTTTCGTTGTGGTGAACATGGGCATAGGGCGACTGATTGTAGGAAGCCTGCTAATCAAAAGAGCAAAAATTTGTTGATTGAGGAAAACGTGGTAGACGAGACTGAGGAGATTGGCGATCCCGTGTATGATGATGATGAGGCTGATGATGTGCTGTATGGAGATGGTCATGAGACTCTGGTCGTTCGCAAGAGTCTACTGACTCCCAAGGGTGATTCAGGGGACGATTGGTTGAGAACCAATATTTTTCACACGACCTGCACAGTTGCAGATAAAGTCTGCAAAATGATCATTGACAGCGGCAGTTGTGAGAATGTAGTGTCCGAGGAGGTTGTCCAGAAATTGCAGTTGAAGACGGACCGTCATCCTAAGCCATACAAGTTGTCATGGCTAAATAAAGGTAGTGAGGTAACAGTTGATAGGCGATGCCTCGTGTCTTTTTCAATTGGTAGAAAATATTTCGATAATGCCTGGTGTGATGTTGTGTCTATGGATGCGTGTCATGTATTGTTGGGTAGACCTTGGCAGTATGATCGCAGTGTCATTCATGATGGACGGAAGAATACGTATTCCCTTAACATCAAGGGAAAAAAAATTGTGTTGACGCCCCGGCGGGAAGGACTCACTCCTACCCCGGTAGCCAATAATACTAACCTGCTTTCCATGTCCAGGTTTTTAGATGAGATTGAGCATGGAGGCGTGGTCTATGCTTTACTACCTTGCGAGAATAGTGCAGTAGACGTGGATACAGATTTACCAATAGAGGTGCAGCGACTGCTAGCAGAATTTTTTGACTTGATGCCAGAGGATCTTCCTCCTGGGCTACCGCCTATGAGGGATATTCAGCATCAAATTGACCTTGTTCCTGGGTCAAGTTTGCCAAATCGACCAGCATATCGCCTCAGTCCCAAAGAGGCTGAAGAGTTGCAGCGACAGGTGGTAGAGTTGTTGGAGAGGGGCTATATCCGAGATAGTATGAGCCCATGTGCAGTCCCTGCCCTGCTAGTGCCAAAGAAAGATGGTTCTTGGCGTATGTGTGTTGACAGCAGAGCGATCAACAGAATTACAGTGAAGTACCGGTTTCCAATTCCTCGTCTAGATGATATGTTGGATCACCTATCCGGTTCTAAGGTCTTCTCAAAAATTGACCTTAAAAGCGGATACCACCAGATCAGAATAAGGCCTGGAGATGAGTGGAAGACGGCGTTTAAGACGCCACAAGGGTTGTATGAGTGGATGGTCATGCCTTTTGGGCTATCCAATGCACCCAGCACGTTCATGAGATTTATGCATCAGGTCTTGCGGCCTTTTATGGGAAAATTCGTTGTAGTTTACTTTGATGATATCCTCATTTATAGTCCGACATGGGCTTCACACTTCGATCACCTCCGTGCTGTTTTTGAGATGCTGAAAACGGAGTGCCTGTTTGTCAATCAGAAGAAGTGTTCTTTCTTCACTACTTCTGTGGCTTTTCTTGGTTTTGTTGTGTCTACTGATGGTGTTCATGCAGATCAGTCAAAGATAGATGTTGTCTTGGAGTAGCCCAGACCACGGACCTTACATGACATTCGAAGTTTTCATGGACTGGCATCTTTCTACCGCCGATTCATTAGAAATTTCAGCACTCTGATTGCCCCTATCACAGAGTGCCTCAAGGGGCGTGATTTCCAGTGGTCTGAGGAGGCAGGGGCCAGTTTTCAACTGGTCAAGCAGAAGATGACCGAGGCACCAATTTTGGCACTCCCTGATTTTGACAAAGTGTTCGAGGTAAATTGTGATGCATCTGGCGTTGGCATTGGTGGTGTTCTGAGTCAGGCAGGTCGTCCGGTTGCTTTTTTCAGTGAGAAGCTATCGGGATCAAAGAAAAATTATTCCACTTATGACTTGGAGTTCTATGTCATAGTTCAATCTCTAAAGCATTGGCGTCACTACCTAGTATAGAATGAGTTTATTCTGTTTACCGATCATGAGGCCCTGAAGTACATCAATGGCCAACACAAGCTGAGTAGACGGCATGCCAAGTGGGTGGCATACTTGCAAGAGTTCACCTTTACGCTGAGGCACCAAGCAGGGAGTCTGAACCGCATCACAGATGCCCTGAGCCGTCGTACCTTACTCCTCACCACCATGAGTACCAAAGTTGCAGGCTTTGAGACGTTTACAGATATGTATGCAGCTGATCCTTCCTTTGGAAGGATATTTCAGGAGGTAACTGATGGTCACCGTCATGATTTTGTTTTGCATAATGGGTATCTGTTTCGCGGATTACAGTTGTGCATTCCAGATTGTTCATTGAGGCAGCAAATTATAAGTGAGCTTCATAATGAAGGACACTTTGGCCGAGATAAGACCTTGGCCCTTATCTCTTCTGACTTTTATTGGCCCAAGTTGACTAGTGATGTGGCCCATTATGTGGACCGTTGTTATGTGTGCCAGCGGTCTAAGGGAGTTCTCACCAATGCGGGCTTGTACACTCCCTTACCTGTTCCTGAAGCTCCTTGGTTCGATGTCAGCATGGATTTTGTATTGGGTTTACCCCGCACCCAAAGGGCCTCGGATTCTATCTTTGTTGTGGTTGACAGGTTTTCCAAGATGGCCCATTTTGTAGCTTGTAGGAAGACTATGGATGCTGTCCGGATTGCCCATCTTTATTTCAGGGAGATTGTGCATTTACATGGTGTTCCTCGATCCATCACTTCAGATCGTGATACCAAGTTCATCAGTCATTTCTGGAAGAGCCTGTGGGGGAAACTGGGAACACAGTTGAATTTTAGTAGCGCCTACCACCCCAGACGGATGGCCAGACTGAGGTGGTGAACCGGAGTTTAGGCAACCTTTTGAGATGTTTGGCAGGAACTAAGCCGAAGCAGTGAGATTTGGCATTACCTCAAGCAGAATTTGCCTACAACAGATCGAAAAACAGAACCACAGGCTTAAGCCCATTTGAGATTGTCTATGGTCAGAACCCATCCAGGGTGCTGGACTTAGCCCCTATTCCACGTATAGGGCGTTTCAGTCCTAAAGCGGATGAGATGGCAGAGCATCTTCGGGTTATCCATGAGCAGGTGAAACAGACCATTCACGAGAGCAATACCAAGTACAAGACTCGGGTTGACAGTCATCGTCGTCAGGTACTTTTTGATGTTGGTGATTTTGTTTGGGCTGTATTAACTCGTTATCGTTTTCCTGTTGGCGAGTATAATAAGCTTAAGGATCGGAAGATTGGACCTTGTGAGGTCGTGCAGAAGATCAATGATAATGCTTATAGGTTGCGCCTTCCCAATCACTTGAAGACTTCTGATGTCTTTAATGTGAAGCACCTAAGTCCTTGTTTTGTGGATTCTGATGACACTACTCTGAACTCGAGGACGAGTTCTTTCCAACCCGGGGCGACTGATGCAGGGGGATCCGAGACAGATGATGCTGAGCTGTCAGATTGCACCTTGATGGCGCTGAGATACTATGAGTTGGTAGATCAGCGCAAAGGCGGGAATTGATTATGATATGTTCCTCATTGGGGCCGTTTTGAGTGCGTTTCAGTCTTTTGGCCATAACTTTGGCTACGGGTGTCGGAATCGCACATAAGACCCCAATTCGGAAAGCTCTTTTCGGCGTGCACGTTGTCCACATGACTCCATGTGCCTTTTTTTCGACCTCAAATTCTGCTGTTTTCCCCTCCGAATCACTAGTTTTAATTATTCTTTTCTATTTATGGTAATATTTCGCTTGTCAGTTAGGAAGTCATTTTAAACTCGATTTGGGCCGGATTTTTTGCAGATTGCTTATTTTATTTCGAATTTCAATTTGGAGTGATTTCTGAGATTTTGCTATTTTTGGCAAAATTCGGATAAACACGATTTTTGGCTATAACAGTCCGGCTTGTGGGCTGATTTTCATTATTGCTTGATTTTATAATATTCAGTTAAACCCTAGAGACGTTTCTCTCTAGTTTTGGGCGATTTTTTTCTCTTGTGAATCATCTGTTGGAACTAGCCTGCAAGATAATCGCTATTCTGTCCGGCGTCAAGTTCATTATCAACTTCAACTGTAGAGGCTCTCATTTGTACACAGAACTGGCTATGTGAAATGTCCATTGGAGTAGATATCATTGATCCCAAGAGTTATAGGCTTGAATCAAGTAAATTTATAGTTTATATACTTTTAAATGATAATTTAAATATTTGTAATGTTTTAATTATTCAACTTCTAATTTTTATGATTTTGTAGACCTACTCGTGAACCCTAGCATAGTTGCATATGAGTGATAATTGCGGATGAGTTACAAGTTACATGGATGAGCGATACTATTTAGGTACTAGATTAGTCTTTTTAAATCATTTAAAAAATTATTGACCATTTCATAATTCATACTATATTTTTTTAAAATATTTTCATATGTATTATTTTGCAGATAAAACATTATGAGAACAAATACTGAATGGTAGTGGCTACTAGCTTCAACTTCAAGAATCAAGACTTTTTTCATTTTTCGATGTTCAAGAATCAAGACTTTGTTATTGTTTAATTATTAATTTACTACTCTTTAGTTGTGTAATGTATGACTGTTTAATCAATGTCATTTGTATTTATGTTATTTAGGTAGTTGAGCCTAGTATTGAGTATGAACTTTCAAAGGTGGGCCTTCGGAGTTGGAATTGGGCCTTCAGAGTCAGAGGTGGGCCAAAGCCCAAATATATTCCGATCGGAATCCCAACTCCGTTCGGAATCGAAGTCAGAAATTTTTTTTCCTTCGACGCCTGGAGGTTGAAATTGCCAATCCGATTCTGATGGAGTCGGAGCCCTCCTCTAGTTGGAGATATCCAACACTGGAAAACCCGATTACCAAATCCGAAAAATCGAAACCACATACCCAGAGTTAAGACAAAGAGTTTTGTTATATACAAGTATAGTCGCGTGCTAATCTGTATACCAATACTGATTCATTCATATTTAAAATTTAAATTAATACTGTTTTTAATAAAATTTATTTTTTGACTAATTACATCATATTAATATATAAATTAATACACAATCATACTTATAACTATATTTTTTTTATGACAAAACCCCAGGGCATGTAAGTGGAAAAGTTGTGCGATAATATTTATAAATGACAGCGACGCAGAGCAGAAAAGAAAGAAAAAGCCATCAAACACAACAGCACTCTCTCTCTCTCTCTCTGTGGGGACTCCGATAGGCCTCTCTTGTGGTTCTCTCCTTCTCTATCGTGCGCTTCTCACACATTCTCATCCTCGCTGATTCGTTCCTCTTCTCGATCCCTCAACTGTGTAAGTCCTTCAGCTTGAATCTCAAATCCCAGTCCTGGATCCTTCCTCTTTCTTTCTAAGATCCCCAATTTTATCCCCCTTTTTTTGGTTTTGTTTTCCAAAGCTCAATCTGCTTTCATCTATATTTTGGGACAATTGGAGATGTTTGTATGTTACGCTCATTTCCCGATTTGTGTCCGTTTACTTGTTTGGCTCGGATTTTGTGTCCTGCATGTCAACGACTCTAATTAGAAAGTAGGTCATATATTTTATATCTAGTAACTTATTTAATATAGTTTAATATGGGGAGATTTTTCCTGTATGATTTCTTTGAATGATCTGTGGAATCTTTGAGGCGATATTTATTTGATCGATTTTTGGATTATCGTTATATTTTTAATTTTTAACAGTTAGCCGCAAAATGCTGATACGTTGAATGGTTAGGGCTTTTAGGATGTGAATTTGGATTTTTTCAAAGGAACGTCGCGACTCACAAGTGGTTTGCAAATGTATTTTGGTTAGATTTGATGTTTTCTACTGTTATTGTAATATTTGGGTTGGTTTCACTTATTTTTCTTTTATGTTTCTGTGAAGTTGTTATTGCTTGATGAGTGGTATGTATTTGTAAGTTCTGGCTGTCAAATTCTGCCTTTGTCGTTAATACTTTATCAAACTATTGAAGGGAAAGGAAAGTTAGATTGTAAATTGTGTATCTAATTCCATATCTTTTTAAAAAGGAGGTGAAGACTTACCTTGGTCTTTCGAAGGTTTAAAATTCGCAATTGTTACCATCTACCGAAACCAGCTTAATGATTTATTTGCATATATGCTATATTCATTCTAGTATTTGTTCTGGGCATGCTGGTGAACTTCTTGTTGATTGCATAGCATCATTTTTTTTTATTCCTTTCTTCAGATTGTTTCAGGTAATCATGAGTGACGGGGGAGAAAAGACTTGTCCTCTCTGCGCAGAAGAGATGGATTTGACTGATCAGCAGTTGAAGCCATGTAAATGTGGTTATGAGGTTTGAGACTGTATATTATTATTATTATTATTATTATTATTATTATTATTATTTTGTAGACGATTTTTGACAGAGTAGATTAAATTTATTTATTGGAGTATATATTTTAACAAGTACATCGAGTTGTTTTTCCTTTTCTGATCGTTGTTCACTACAGAGGTTCAATCACGTGCATCTTTATCCCGTGCTCGTGCAATACATTTTCCTTTCATCATGTTAGCTGCAGAACCAGCTATAAATGAAGCATGCGTGGGATGAATTTGAAGAATATGTTGCACTTTCTCCATTCTCTTGGTCGTGGTTGTGATACTATAGAATTGCTGCTTTGTAATTCTTATAGTATGACGAGTTTATACAAAATATGTCTTAATTTTGTAGATGAACTAGCTGCGTCTACATTTCTAGTGTCAACCATATTAATATTTGCTGTCTTAATTATCGTCTGAACCTTTGTCCACTTACATACAGATATGTGTTTGGTGCTGGCATCACATCCTGGATATGGCTGAAAGGGATGAGACGGAGGGGCGGTGTCCTGCCTGTCGCTCCCCTTATGACAAAGTAAAGATTGTTGGGATGGCTGCAAACTGTGAGAGGTGGTTATTCTATGAACAGTATTTGTTGCTGGTATGGAATCTTTATTAGTATTTGTAATTCTGCTTTCATTTTATTTTCTTCAACAGGATGGTGGCTGAAACCAGTATGGATAGGAAAAAGTGCCAGAAGGCTAAATCCAAACCGCCTGAGGGACGGAAGCAACTCAGCAGTGTTCGCGTGATTCAACGGAACCTTGTTTACATAATTGGCTTGCCTTTAAATCTGGCAGACGAAGATGTAGCCTCTCTCTTTCCTCTCTCTAATCTCTATTCATTATGTGGTTGATTTCTTTTGAGGCATGCATGAGTATATTTTAATGTTTATGCAGCTTCTCCAACACCGTGAATATTTTGGTCAGTATGGTAAGGTTCTAAAAGTGTCCATGTCTCGGACAGCGGCTGGTGTAATTCAACAATTTCCAAACAGTACATGTAGTGTGTAAGTTTCATATATTCTATTTTTGCCTGGTTACTCAATGCATGATGCACCGAATGTTCGTCTGTCTTGTTGGATATTTTTAATTTTGTGTTACTAATGCTTCAAAGTGTAAAATGTCGTTTGAATTTAATTGCATACATTTGTACTATTATTTTGCCTTCCCATTATAGTATCCTTTCATAGTGTTTGCCTTTTCGTTTTTCGGCGATCCTGTTTTATAGGGATTTTTGAGTTATTTGGTTTATAACATTGTTTTGATTACCTTTGTTCACAGGTAATTAGTATTGTACTTACTAAATGCTCATGTATCCAGATATATTACCTATTCCAAAGAGGAGGAAGCTATTCGTTGTATTCAAAATGTACATGGGTTTATTTTGGATGGCAGATCCTTAAGGTATATGCATGCTGATGCTTCTTGAAATGTACTTCTATTACCAGTGGGTGGTTTATGACAATGCATCATTTTAGTTATAATCTCAATAACCCTGGGAGTATGTGCTAGGGCTTGCTTTGGAACCACAAAGTATTGTCATGCTTGGCTAAGAAATGTGGTATGCATCCTTTCTTGGTTTATTAGTTTGCTTTTTAGTTGTCATGTAAGCCAAATTTTTCATCCAATTGAGTACGGAACGTATATTTGGTGCAGCCTTGCAGCAATACAGATTGTCTCTATTTGCATGAGATTGGTCCCCAAGAGGATAGTTTCTCTAAAGATGAAATAATTTCAGCATATACAAGGTAAATGTATAAGTTGTGCATGTGATATTTTTGTTTTTAGAAGCCTTGTTCTTGTTATTAGCTTGGTGTCACTTAGGTAATGCCCATTTATTGTGATTTTCCGAGGATACTGTAGCAAGAGCTAATTGAGTGTGAGCGTGCATCAGCAACTTTCTCTCTCTTTGATAGAAATTGTGATTAACAATGCACAATGAAATTTTCATGTGATTGGTTACAAGCACCTTGGTTTTGAAAGAAATCTGGTCTCTGGTCTCGTCCAATGGTGTCTTTTAAAAACATTCCTCATTATGGCAATAACTATGTATATGTGAAAAAAAAAAAAAACTATATATATGTGAAACCTAAACATCAGAAAAGATGAGGAACCTTGACCATTTCTGGATTTGGTTAATTGACACGATGGAAATTCCACCGGTGGCATGGCTAAAATAAGATTAGCATCTGTAAAATCTTAAAGTCATGTTTTTTTGTTTTTTTTTTCTAAATAGAAATTGCGCGTTATTGGGAAAGATAGCATATGAAGTTGGAGTTTCAATGTTTGAAGAGAATTTTAAATATGAAATTGCTTGTATTGGATTTGAAATTTTGATATAACATGTATTGGGTATTGATCTTACAAAAATATTTCGATTGAATGTTTTTGCTTTGTTTTGCTTGATCTTTACATGGTGTCTTCATAGGAAGATTAATTAACTTACATAGTGGTTTTAAAGGAGTCGAGTTCAACAAATTACTGGTGCCACAAACAATATGCAGCGGCGTTCGGGGAATGTGTTACCACCACCACCAGATGAATATTATATTAACAGTTCCACTTCAACTGGAAAGCCCATTGTCAAAACTACTAGTGTAAGACCAGATGCCATAAGTTATGCATTTCACTTAACTGCTGTCATAGGCAGTTTGCTTTACACTAAAGTAACATATTGCAGAGGGATTTTACTCTATTTTTGTCATTATCACATTGATCTATGTTAGGTACACAGTTCAATACACTTGGAAGGACTGCTTTTGCATGCCATTATATCACAATATGTATCAGATGTTCCCAACATTCCTATTGTTGGACTGGTACCTGTTTTTGGTGTATGAGAGAAGAAGAGTTGTGACTTCCCATTTTTAATGATCATTCCTATAGTTGTATGTGGGTGTGAATTTTTCACTCCTTACTTTTTTGTTGGATGGATGTCTCTCTAAGATTGGGTACACACACCTTATACCACATATTACATGTACACTTCATTTTCTTCTAGGAAATGGAAAATGACTTATCGGCTCGTGACAATGAACACATACCTAAGTAAGTATAATAAATTGGATAGGATCGATGATGCTTTTTTGTTTTTCAGAATAATGGTTGGGGCCAAAATACCGGAGAGATACAAATGCAAGAGATATCTAACATTAATGATAGTGAGATATCCAATATTTACATTGAAAAGGGATATTGAGAGGCTCAGTTTTATAATTGAGATGTATGAGTCTCATCTTAAGTTTAAGCAACCTGTGATTGAGTGAACTGTGTCACTTACAATATTGTAGTACTATGGATTTGCGGAACCCATGCTTTTTTAAAAACGTTTTAAACTTACGATATTCTTGAATACTAAGCTCTATAAATGTCATGATTTGATTCCATTTATCTAGCAGAATATTGCAAGTGTTGTTAGAAGTTCTCCACCGAATGGAAGTTCTGGTAGATCTGTAGCTCTTCCTGCTGCGGCCTCATGGTATGCACCAAATATTGTCCTTTATTTTGTTTGTGACAATTGCTAGTACTCAAATTTGTATTATTTGTACCAGGGGAATGCGAGCTACTAATGGCCATCTACCAGCTTCCAGTATAGCAAGTACAAATGGACCTTCTAAGCAGACCCCCGACACAGCTGCTAGTACATTGTCATTTACATCAGCAGTTACAGGCATAACTCAGGCTTCCTCATTGCATAGTGATGCTGCAAAGAGGCCAACATTGAATGAAGATATTCAAACTGTAAATCCAACCAGTAAACTGGAATCATTAAACACTTTGAAACAGCATATAATTACAGATTCTCCAACCAATTCATCCGAGAAAGTTGCCACGCCAGATGGAACATGTTCGTTAACATTAAGCAGTGAGTTTTCTTGTCCACCAGCATCTGAGGACAATGATAGAGGTATTAGTCTGCCACCAGAGGTTACAAATTCTGCTTATACTGAGGAGTCCTGTGGTTCTACCACTGAAAAATTAGGGTTTGCCAGTGATGGACAGATTCAGAACTTATGCTCTGATATATCTTCAATAAGTATTGATAGAATTGCCAGAGATGAACATTCTGTTGCAATCAGACCTAATAGTTCACTTTTTGATTGTGTCTTGATTAAAGAACCTGGAAGTCAAAGGTTGCAGCAAGATTATGCTGAGCAACATACAGAATCTTTATTAATCTCAACTGTTGGGAAAGCACCTTCCATCGATGGGGTGTGTGCATCAAGAGAACAGTCTGACTGGATATCAGATTCACATACTCGAGTATTACAAGATACATTTTCTGAAGTTGAAGATGATATACTATCTTTTGAGAGTCAGAGACTCAAGGACCCAGAAGTTGTAAGTAGGTCTACTTATTTAACCAATTTGGCTAATTCGCTCCATGTTTCAAGGTCTCATCCTCTTCAGCATGGTGAGGATTATGGTGCACTTAGTTTAAATGCCGATCGTCCGATATCTGTGGATAATAGGGTCAGTGACCGTTTGCTTCTACATTCATCTAGCATTTCAGTGATATCTAATGGTTTCCCTGATAACTTGTTGAACAATGCCCCTGGTTTGGATATGAACTTGGAGCATTCCTCTTTGCATCCAAATGAAGATAAAGGGCAGCAAATGGGGAGATTCCTGAGTGGTGTGACGAATAAGGAGGGCAATGCTGCTGTAGATAAAGGAGAGAGCAGTATAATCTCAAATATATTATCATTGGACTGTGACCCATGGGATGAGTCATTGGGATCCCCTCAGAATCTGGCTAAGTTTTTTAAGGAAGGTGATAATCAGACTGGTTCCCACATAATATCAGGTTCCTGGAAAGCACCAAATAATAATCAGTCGAGGTTTTCTTTTGCTAGGCCTGAGGAGTTGAGAAGTCAACCATTTGATGTACAGCAATCTTTCAATGCCATTGAGCAATTGCCAATGAGCCGATCATTCAGCCAGTATGGTGGTGGAAGAGATTTGTATTTGGAAAAACATGGGATTGGCAATGGTTTCTCTTCCCGAAATTTTGAAGAATCTGAGAATCTTGCTAACATTCATCCCTTTTTCACTCCTAATAAGCTTTCTGGTGAGTCTTCCTTAGTTTCCTGAACTTCTGATTCACATTCTATGATTTATGTTGGGGGTTTTTTTTCATCTAATTGCGGCTTCCGCTTTTATTTAATCTTCTATCAATTACATTCTGTGCTGTTTAGTTTCGCGGATAGCTGCCTTCAGGCCATATGGAAATCAATCTAATGACAGCCTTAATTTTGCTTATAAAAAAAATGACAGCTGTAATTTTTTCAGGTGTTTCAAGGGCACAAATTTCTGCCCCACCTGGTTTCTCTATGCCAAGCAGGGCACCACCACCGGGCTTTTCCTCTAGCAAGAGAATGGACCAGGCATTTGACCCCATGACTGGTTAGTTACATAATTTATATATATTGTTTATTCTGATCTTTAACCAGGTTTTCACATGTCTATTCCACGTTGAAAATGATTTAACCGATAAAAGAAAAAGAAAATGATTGGGTAATTTACTTTTTTCTTTTATTTGTCAGGGAATCATTTGCTCAATCCGCCCTCCTTGTTGAGAAACTCATATCAGACGATGCCCACTGGAAATATTGTTAATAGTGGGGATATTGAGTTTATGGATCCCGCAATTTTGGCTGTGGGTGAAGGGAGACTTCAAGATGGGCTTAACAATCCAGTCTTAGACATGAGATCAACTTTCCCTCCACAATTAAATCCTTATGAAAATGACCCCAGATTTCAGCTATTGATGCAAAGATCGCTCTCGCAGCAGCAGAACATGAGATTTGCTGACATGGATGATAATTTTTCTCATCGTAGCAATTCTTATGGCCTTTCTACAAGACTTGCGGATCAATCACAAGCGAGCAATCTATCCCCTTTTGCTGCACAGCTGTCCTTCCAACAGTCTAGAAATGCACTTATGTCTAATGGCCAATGGGACAGTTGGAATGAAATTCAAAGCGGGAATGGTCTGGGTATGCCAGAGCTCCTAAGAAATGATAGACTGGGGTATAATAAATTTTATACTGGGTATGAAGATTCGAAGTATCGAACACCGAGTTCTGGTGATCTCTATAACGGGACATTTGGGATGTGATTCTTGTCAGGATGATACTTCCTGGTGGCTGGCAATGCTTAAACAATAATCTTGTGCAATTTGGTAGCGCCATATTGAGGGGATGGCACTGACTTACAATTCATAACCGATCTCAACAGGCCTATGAGCGTCAAAAACTCCTGAAAGATATGGGGTCTGGTTGCGATCGGGTAAGAACCTAACTATTTTCTGCGCTTGTTATATTTGTCTTAGAGTGGCTGCATGTTTTGTGCTGTGGCAGACTTCTCTCTTCCCCGTGAAATCACATACTTCTTTCCCTCCTCCCTCTCCCCCCCTCCTCTGGGGGGCGGCCCCTTCCCCCTATCTTAATGCTTTTCAGTCTTGTATTCAGAAACTTGTTGGCAGCAGATGTGACGTTTAAGAAATATTGCAGCCCCCCATGGGCGGGCATGCACCTATGCTCCTGTAGCCAACTTAAAGTTGCAAAATCTGTTTTCAACATTCTCAAACAGAATTAAAACATATTTCTAAGTTATGGCTTGAATGCTTACCCATTATCGGGTATAATCTGCTGATGTCACGGGGATTATATTTATGAAAACTAAATAATATTCTTTGTTGATTTTTTGTTGCTGTCAATTGGTATTGTCTGATAGATTGACTCGTATTGCATCCTTTTATTTATGTGCAGGTGAACCAAGCTGCGATTGTACAAGTCATATGAAATCACGACAGGGATGGATAGAATAGATTTATCGGTGTTGGCTGAGTGCTTCAATTTATCAAATAGGCTATATAGCAGATGCTCTTAAATTTACTTTTCCCTTTCTTTGACCCTAGCACTCACTGCCTTCACAATTCTAACAAAACGTGAAATTGGGTTGGGGGTGGCTGAGGCCCCGAGGTCTTGGGACTTTCGAGGGACAAGAAATACCCCCTCCTTACAGTTTAACAGTATAACCATCGTCTTCTCACATGTTTCATTTGCCTTCTTTTTGTTCCCCAGTTGTGTACATCATGTCTGATAATTATTTTGACTTTGCGTGCTTTTCCTATTGTCTGAAGAAATGTTGAAAACGCGCTTGGTTTATTTCTGTATCATATAAGCGGGGGTTGTTTTAGTCATTAGAGCTTTAGCATTTGTATCGTAAGCTCCGGGCTTCTTTAGCATCCACTTTTCTTCCATTTATGGCTAATATAATTCTACCGGTTCTTGGAAATGTCAGACTGCTGACTTCTCTTTGTATCAAAATATTTTGATTACTTCACTTGTTAATAGAAAATTCAATTATTAAAAATATCACATATTACATTTTAAATAAAAGATAATACCCTCCAATGGAAGGTTACCACATCATCGTCCCATTTTGTTTAAGAATGGACCGCATAACATAGAATAGGAGATTTCATTCACATGTTCTTCACCTTCACATGGGGACGAAAATAAAAACCGGTTTGGTGCAATATATAACATTACGATCAAACCGGTTTATATATATATTATCTTTATTATATATAAATAATTTTTAATATGATTTATTTATATTATATACTAATTTGCTAATTAATATAACATTACATAATCTTGAATTCATGTATAATAATAATCTAAAAACATAAAATTAATATAGCATTTGATATAATATATAAATTGTAATTTTATAATGTAAAATTAATGTAACATAAAATCTTATAAATAAAATAAAATAAATATAATATCAAATCTTTTAATTTTAATTTTATGTATCCATTATATTATCACTAACATATATGATAATATGATTCTTATAAATAATGTATGTATACTATGATAAGTTTTATTATAATTCTTATTTTTTGTTGCATATCATTTTTATATTTAAACAATTTTTTTTTTTTAATTTATCAGTTTGTTGTTCCAAGCTCGACTTCTTCCCAAGTGCCCGACCTTGCTAATTCATCGGGAAAACCGATAAAATCAAATTGGATTAGGTAAAACCAGAAGTACTAGTTCGAGGATGAATAGGTCTTATTAATTCTTCAATTCTCAAAACTTGATCCGTTGTACCCCTACCTCCACAACTCCCTTACCTGCAATAATGATGGTTCTCTCGCAGTAGTGTTTTTTATCTAGATAGTTATCTCTTTTCCTTCTCCCGTTCTAGCGGATTTTCCCCCCTCGAAGCGGATCTTGCTTTTCAATCAATCATTACATTACAAATTTATTACCAAACCTTTTCTCAATCAAATACTACATTTATAGATCTGTTACAGTTGGTATCAGCCTCTATGAGAAAAATCTGATTTTAATGGCTCGAGTAACCTGCCTAACACAGCTGCAGGATGCAGCACTAAAAAAGTTCGTAGATGCAGAAGTAGCATGCCTAAAAAGACAAATGGAAGCTTTATTGCAACAAATGACAACTTTAACAATGGAAATCCTAAAAAGAAACAGCACCTACAGTCCTGATGGCTCTACCTTGGGACTGCAGAATAGGGATGGAGGGAACAACTCTGGTGGAGAGGTACAAATCAGTCCTGTGAGGCTGGATTTTCCAGTGTTTCATGGAGAAGACCCCATGGATTGGTTATACAAGGTAAAACAATTCTTCTATTTTCACAATACCTCACCACAACACCGAATCTGGTTAGCTTCCTTTCATATTGAGGATCAAGCCCTGACATTTAGTTTCAAGACTCGAAAGAGTCAACCAACCGATTGTGACTCCCTAGTTAAGTCCCTACTACTTCGGTTTGGCCCTAATGCCTATGATAATCCCATAGAGGCATTAACTAGACTAAGTGCATGTTTAGAATTGTCGTGAAAAATATAGTTTATAACTTTAGAGCTTATAGCTTATAACTTAAGTAATAAGTTCTACTATTAAAAAGTTATATACTGTTTGGTAACCATATATTTAAAGTACTTTCAAACATGTTATATTTGTTTGGAAACAAATTAAAAAAAGTGATTTTTGAGATAGAAATAACAATTATTTAAATTTTCAAAGATTATAATTATATCCTTAAAATTTTGAAAATTTTAATTATCTTAAGTTGTATGGGTATTTTCATCCATTGACAGTCTTTTTAAAATTTGAATTACGTTTACATTATTTGAAAAAACATGTTTGAGGAAAAACATAAAAAATAATGATTTTTTTCAAATGTACTTTTTATCTTATTTGAGATTAAAATTATTTTAATATGTAATACTCAAATAATCTAATTTTTTCATTAAAGAACTTTTAAGACTATTTAAAAACTTTTTAAGACCCCTACTGTAACCCCAAACAGACTATAAGACAATAAGGAGAATATGTGGAATAATATAAGGCACGGTTTGAGTCCTTATCCAATAGATTGAGGGGGTTGTTAGACCCTTACAAATTAAGTTGTTTCTTAAGTGAATTAAGGGATGAGATTAGACTCCCTATGAGAATCTCTCCACATTAACTACAACCTATAGCCTAGCAAAAATTCAAGAAGAGAATCTCAACTTAATAAAAAAAACCACAAACCAAACACAAACCACCCAAATTCATATTCAGCCAAACCAGGTTTATTGAGAATCCCCACACCAAAGAAATCAACCAACCTGCAAGTCTAGAAATAAACCGAGCCCAAATGAAGGAAACGAGGAAAAATGATTACTGTGACACTAAATGAAACCTGGGGCATAAATGTCAAAACCTTAAGTTATACCTATTGGAGGAGGTCCTAATTGAAAATGAGAATGAAATAGACGAGGCAGTGGTTTCACCCAAGAGGGATAAGGAGGAGATGAATGTTAATTACTATGGCCAACCCTGAAATTTCTTTACATGCCCTTAATAGGGTCTCATGGCCCTAAAACGGTCAAAGGCTCCATAGGATTTATTTGGGTTACAATCCTCATTGACACGGGATCTACCTATAATTTATTGGATCCAGCTATTGTTAATAGGGATGCCCTACCCCAAGAGGTGTGAGGGTGAAAATACAAAGAATTTTGTTTACTTTGGATGCCTATGTATTGGTACTAGCATGGTGCGATATGGTATTGGAAATTCAGTGGCCCAAAAAGCTTGGTTCAATCTTTTGGAACTTTGAGGATTTGACTATGCAATTCACTTACCAAGTGAATTGCAGTGACATTAAAGGGGCTAACTCCAGCAAAATTAATTGAGGAAGGGTCCCTTAATCATGAGAGTAAACCGGAGAAGAGTGGGTGTTTATACATATTATAGAGGGTGAAGATGGACAGAAAATAACAGGTGGACATACAACAACAATTCAGTCCCTTCTAAGGCCTACAGGGAAATATTCCAAGAACCCAAAGGGTTACCACCAAACCGAGCCAAAAACCATGCCAATACCTTACTATAAGGCCATACCGATACCCTTACTATAAAAAATAAAAATAAATAAATAAAACTAAAATTGAAGAAATAGTATGGGAACTCCCAAACTCGGGAGTCATTTAACCTAGCTAAGTCCTTACTCTTCACCAGTTTTTTTGGTGAGGAAAGTTGATGGCTCATAGAGATTATGTGTGGATTATAAGGGATTAAATCCGTTCATGGTGAATGACAAATTCCCAATCCCAGTTGTGGATGAGTTCATGGATGAATTATTCAGTGCTGGGATATTTTCAAAATTGGACTTGAGGTCTAGTTACCACCAAATTTGCATGAAACCAAAAGATGTTTCTAAAACATCGTTTAGGACCTGCTAAGGGCACTATGAATTCCTAGTCATGCCCTTCAGGCTTACCAATACCCCTTTAACCTTTCAAAATGATTTGAAAGTGCGAAGCAAATCACTTGATTTCCCGACCACCTTCAGGCATATAAAAACTAAGCTATGCGCTCGCACCTTACACAGTCAAGTACATCTCCTACAAAAGTTTAGTTCCGCTCTCACACCTTACGTGGTCAAGTCAGCCTCCCTTATCTCGCCAAGACGAGCTCTGTGTTTGGACCTTATGTGATCGAGCTATGCACTCACACCTTACCCGATCGAGCACATCTCCTGCCAAAGCCTTGCTTCGCACTCACACTTTACGTGATCAAGCCAGCCTCCTGCTCATCTCCCATAGAAGTCAAGCTCCACACTTGCATCTTACGTGGTCAAGCACATCTCTTATTGAAGCCGATCTCCCCACTCTTATCTTACCCGATCGAGCCCATCTCCCGCCATAGCTGAGCTCTGCTTTCTCACCTTACGTGGTCGAGCCTATCTCTTGCTTAGTTTCGCGCTTAGAAATATTTATTGACTAACACAAGTGAAAAGCAAGGGATCCACTTCAAAAATTTATTTTGTTACAAATGTTTGCATTTTCATTGTATATTTTATCTAAAAGATTTTCAATGTCATTTTTGGAACAAATTGCCCTTAAAAATTATAGGCAATTGGAGGGGATAAAATCTCCCAAGCCCAAACCCATCAAAGGGTCTCCACTAGAAGACAAAGGGAGGCAAAAAAAAAAAAAGGGAGAGGGAGGGAACAAAGACTAAGGAAGGAAATGGTGTCAAGAAGAAAAGTGGAGATGAGACGTAAAGAAGAGAAAATGGAACATAAGGTAGGCAAGGGACAGAGGATAAAGCAAAGAGACCAGACTAGTTCCAGGGGACCAAACCACTTCCAGAGGACCAGACCACTTCCAGGGGACTTCAACTGCTTCAGCTTCTTGAACCTCTCGCCAAGGAGATGAGCAAGGAGATCTCAATTATAAAAAAAAGGAAGAGAGATCATGAGAGATTATAAATAAACATATTATAGTAGATTCTTCTCTCCACAAAACCTCTGTGGACATAAGCTTTACGCCAAATCACGTAAATATGGGTGTCATTGTCTCTTTATTTTCTCCATATTTATTTATTGCTCACTGCCATGTATGTACACACTGACGTCGTACAGCCGCACCAACCCGCCGCCGGGGCTCCACTCTACACCGATCGAGGCCCGAACAACCTCAGCGGGCTGGGAATGAATCTTCTCTTCTTCTGACCTATTATGCCATTTTTATGCATTAACAATACTGGTATCGAAATATTTTGTTTCAGTACTTTAACCAGAATGGTCACCGGAACAAAGTTCAAAAATTTAGTTAGAACATGAGTATAAATTGCACATAAAATAATAAAGTAAAACTTATTCTTATGTATTGAATTTTTTTTTTTTTGGGTAAAAGAAAATTATTGTACTGCATTTTTCTACTTAAGCAGCTTTTCAACTTTGATGTCATGGCAGAATAGGAGATTATTCTGACGGCTAGTTAAACAACGAAAGTTAAAGATTGAGATTAAGAATGATGGCTAGTTAAACAACGAAAGTTAAAGATTGAGATTAAGAAAAATCGCCAATAGAGATCAACTCTGATATTAGGGTTTTACTATAAAATAAATCGAATATCCTTCTAAAGCCCACAAGTCGGGCTTAAATAGCTAACGAAAAATCTCATAATTGTAATTAAGGCAAAACAATAAAATATAAAATAAGATAACTATGATTAAAATCTAGCCTAAAAATTTATAATAAAATAGTTATTAAAAATAAACATTACCATAAAATAAAAATAACCAAAAATTAAAGAATTAACTAAACGTGACAATTAAGAAGGAAAAACGACTGATTTTAGGGTTGACAAAGGGCCCACTTGCGCACTGATGAAAGCTTTTTAGATTGTGATCATATGCGTAATGATGACACCTATAACCAAAGTTATGGGTAAAATGATAATATATACCGCTTCTCTTTGCCCAACTAAGGAATAAGTCGTTCCTCGCCCACATTTATCGCTTCTAGCCCAAGTCCGGCAAATACCACATCTTGCCCAAATCTGTCGCTTCTCGTCTAAATCCTACTATTTCTCAACCAAATCCTAGAAATATTTATCTCTTCTTGCCAAATTTGTACTGGTCTATCTTCTGGAGGTAGTCTAGTGTTTTTGATGTCGCATCTGTTAGTTGAGCCTCATCATTGGGCCTGGATCATCTTACATCAAACATTCTCGTGAAGTTTAAAGACAGACAACAATACCGATTCCAATCAGCAATATGTTGCTGCTTGATAAAAATGAATTCCATACCTACATCATACCTAACATGAAATTGCAAGCACGCACCCATGTGTGCTCACGTAAATGAAAGAATCAATTAAAAAGAGAAAAGGATGAGAGAGAGAGAGAGAGATCAAAAGAATATGTGGTTCTTGAATTTATTTTTATTAAAAAAACAAAAAGTAGCCTACATAGCCTTTGTGGCCGTATAAAGTATAAACATATCCTCAAATTTGAATTTATTTATTTTTATGAATTTTATTTTATATTATAGAACAACCATCTCTCTCTTCCCCGGGAGGCCCCAGCGGCATGCCCGCCAGATACAAGGTTCATGCGAATTAAATCCCCATGGAGTACAGTACAGTGGAACCACCGTTAATTTTTTTGTTAACGGCGACCTTCGATTTGTTCAAATAAAAGAAAAATAGTAAAAAAGAGAAGCTAAAACAAAAATCCTACTTTTTAAAAACTCAGTTATTTATCATCTTTTTTATTATTATTATCTTAATATTTTTTAATATAACATTGAATGATAAGTTTACAAATAAAATATAATAATTAATATTTTCCAATAATTTAATATTACATTATAAAATAATAAAAAATAATTAGTATTCTTCGAAGAAAATTGCTAAACATTTACAAAATAGATATAACTTGAAAATTACTAGTGTTGCTAAAATTAGTGAAAACTTGAAACAAATACCAATTACAAGAATAACGCAAATTAGCAAGAGCTGGTGCCAGTTGGTGCAACATTAATTCTAGTTTATTCCAGTACTAGAATTCTAAACTACCACTATATATATAGTCATCTTCTTCTTCTTTTTCTATCTTGGCATTCAAGTGTACGTTTATGCGTCTTTCGTTTTAATAATGTCATCAAACTATAAGATTTTATGGATTTTGAAATTAACCAAATATATATATAGAGTTTCTGAGAATTAGAAGAATCAAATTAACAAGGTAATAAATTATTGTAGGGTGGTCCTCAGATTGGAGAAAATTAACTAGAAAAGGAGTTTGTGGCTTTCTTTGACACGCTCTAATATCCCAAAGTAGTATCTAAGACCATCATATATATAATAATTTATGTGAGAATTAATATTGAGCACCTTATTTAAATAATTATCATGTGGATGAAAATATCAGTAGGCCAGGGTTGAGGTGTAACATAAGAAGATGTGTATGCAATATGACAGGTGGCCGGCTTAATTGCCTTACTGTTCCTAAACAGTATTTTCATGTTATCCTTATCTTTCTTCTATTGGGAATCAGCTTTTGGTCTCCTTCCTTAAGATGAACTGCCCATGAGTACTCTATTATCACTCTATATATGCAGCTCAAGATCAAAAGCATTCATGTGTGTGTATATATATTTATATATTAATATGTTGGGATTCGGATGCCCTTTGAGAGAGACAGAGAGACAGAGAGATAACCTTAGGAAGCAGCTAGAGCCAAAGCTAACCCAGAAACAGACAAAGAAAACGAAAATGCATGGGGTCCAAGTTGGCCGGGGGACCACCACGTGTTCGAAAAGCCAACTAACCAGATCCAATAATATTGTGAGATCTTCTTGAGGATCCCTCTCAATCATGAGATTGGAGACCAGAGCGTGTCCGTAGTTATTTCATGGGAAAAGTACGTACTATGATACTATTCAATAAGAAAAATGCTACAACGAGACTTTTAAAACACGAAATAGCACACGTCTAATTTACCCTCCTTTTAAGACACAATCTCGCGTGTTTTCAGACCATCTTGGGTGTGTGTTTTGACCATCCCCACCCAAGAGCAACAGTCAGATTTCTCACCTATGAGCATCAGATCCTTCTCGGCCATGGCTGCTACACCCACATCTGGCATGTTTTTTGTGGGTGTTCTGCAAATCTTTGGCCATGAATTGGTTCTTATTGATGACTAAGAATTTTTATATAAGAATTTTAAATTTTAAAATTAAATATTAAAATATTATATTTTAATATTATTATTATTTTAAAATTTAAAAAAATAAAGAAAATGTTAAATTATTTATTATATTTTATATGAAAATTTAAAAAAATTATAATAATAAGATAAAAATTTTATATTTAAGATAAGAATTTTATGTAGCCAAATAGTACCTAATCTACATTTCTTCTCAAATTTTTTAAACTGTAGAATGTCTAAAGTATACACATCCAAATAAACATAAAATGAATGCTATCACTTTAGTTAAAAATTACTATGTACACATACAAATATATATTATATATATATATAGACTCTTTGGATTGAAAAATACTCTTAATATATCTCATCTTATTATTATAATTTCTTAAATTTCTATATAAAATATAATAAAAAATTTAATTTTTTCAAATTCTAAAACAATAAAATAATAATAATATTTAAAAATAATATTCTAATAATATTTTATTCAACTTTTAACTTTCTTCTAAAATAATTTCATCTCATCTTACTATCCAAACAATTATAAAAAAAGGTAATCTCAAATTATAAAATATATATATGTTTACAAATTACTTACACACGCTAGTGCAGGAGAAGTTTTTATTTTTAAAATAATGTCACATATAGTTGTAAAGTGTGTAAATATTATATAATTATTTAAAAAAAAATAAAATTTATTACTAAAAAATTAAGTTTTTTCATATAAGTTATGTTTTTATTTTTTATTTTTTAAATATTACACTACATTTATATACTCATAATTATAAATATTAATTTTCTTATTTTTATTTGTTTTCGTGAACACGGCAGAAGGATGAAAGAGCCGTACAGGAGTGAGAAATGAAAAAAATCGTAAAGAAGCTACCGTTTTACTCTGTCTTTGTATTTTACTCTTTTTTGAAAAAATTTAGTTATAAATATAATTATGCACTAATATATACATTAATCTAATATGATTGATTAAAATATAAATTTTATTAAAAATAATACTAATTTAAATTTTAAATATAAAAAAATCAATATTAATACATAAATTAATATTCAGTTTTATTTATACATAACAAAACTATTTTTGCTTTACTTATCCACCTAGCCACTATTAGTAAGATTCGTGCACTATAAGGGACTTTCCCGTAGCAGTACTCAAATCAATAAAGAATGGAAAAGGTTAGGAATTCCTTTGGGGATCCGCTTGAAACTCTCACTCTAATTGTTTCTTAATATTTTTTTAATTATTAAGAAAATATTATTTAATAATATTATAAATTCTTTTATAAAAATATTTAAAAGTATTAAAAATTAATGTAAAAAAAAAATTATTTTATCCTAACGGAAGCCAAGGGTTAAGTGTAGACTGTAGACCCACCCTTCAATTGAATAGTGCTGAATGGCTCATGTCGGACATGGCTGCATGCCTCTTTCTGTATCCGCTTATTTATTTGAGCAATATTACTTACAGTTTTTAAATACATATATAAATAATTTTATATTTAAAATTTTTTAAAATTATTAAAATATCTCCCTTAAAATAATATTTTTTTTTTTTAATAAAAAATCTGTACATACAATCTTTATTTAAAGATTACAAATAAAATTTTTCTATTTATTTATTTTTTTTAAAGCTTTCTGTAATCTGTACCCATTTATCGGCAGAGATATGTGAGAGAATCAAAAGTTTCTTCTCCTTTGTGCTCCTTTTTTTTTTTATGTTAAAAAAAAATTGGTATTCCTCATTTGCTCGATAAAGAAAAATAGAACGAAATAAATGCTTTTTCTGAAGTTACCATTTGAATAGTGAGAAGATGAGATAATTTTAAATAAAAGTTAAAAATAAAATAAAATATTAATAAAATATTATATGTAAATATTTTTATTGTTTTAAAATTTGAAAATGTAAAATATTTATTATATTTTGTGTAAAAATTTAAAAATTTTATAATAATAAGATGAATCATTTGTACTATTCAAAAGGGGCCTTAATATCATAGGGCAAGGTATTAATTGCCTTCCGATTCTAAGTCAATATAATTAGATTGTGTTGTTATGATAAGATATTAAGTTTATGAGAAATATTATTCAAACTCCCATGGTGGGGTTGGTTAAATAATCACATTCTATATTAATCAAATAATTAACACAATATTGATTAGGGTTAATACCCACACCCCCCCCCCGGACGGATCTCGCTCCGCATGGGTCGGGTAGAATTTGTGCTCCTGAATGTTGTCACCGCCTCCATAGACGAGTGCTCCCATCTGGATGCCAAAGGCAAATTAGCCCCATGGCCGTCCATCCACTCCCACCCACAAACAAAAAACAACTAACTAGATCATAATCAACCACCAACAAAACAAAAACCAAAGAGATCAAACCAGTGAACCACAAAGAACAAAAACCAACAAGAGAGAGAGAGAGAGAGAGAGAGAGAGAGAGAGAAGGCCACGAGGAAGGGAAGGGCTGGGGGGATTTGATGTAGATAGATGAGGCTTAGGCCCAACCTAGACCTCGAGGGTTCTTGGCTGCCCAAGCGAAAGCCAACCAGTAGGGCGGGCCACCCCTAATATTGATCAATCCAAAGTTATTAAGATTGAAGAATTTTGACATGACTCTCAAATGTGATACGAATACAACATCAAATTAATCTATTTGCTCATTTGGTTAAATGAGTCGAACTAAGATTAAAAAGTTAAAACTTACATACAATCCAAACTCTATTGGATACGACTCAAACTCATTGTGTGATGTTTATCACTATAGCTTTTGTTGCAATATGTTAATCCAATAGAACTATGTTTGGATATTGAGATGAATTAAATTTTTAAGTTGAGATAGGTTTTACTTTTTAGCTTAAAATATATGAAGTAAGTTGAAATGAATTTAACTTTTTATAAAAAGTTAAAAAAAGTATTAGTTCTCATCAATAATTAGTTTAAGATAATTTGAGTTTAGTTCAACAACCAAATACGGCCTAAGAATCGACGACTTGTGATTGAGAAGTCTAGCCCTATTTATTATATCAGTCAGATGAAGGTTAACTTATTTATGATTCAAACCTTACTTGACACAACTTGAACTTAATGCGACATGAATTACCAGTCCTAAAGTTGTAAACTAGCGCCAATGTTTGGTTTCAAAAATTCCATCCAATTAGTAAAACTTGCTTAATCTAAACACAATTTTCATGCCTGAGAGAGGAGTACTTCAAATTTCGAAGAGAAAAAATGCTTTTGGACACGGGATCATGGATCCCTCGTATGAACAGTGATTTTACCGTTCATACAACGGCCTGTGTACTATTCATATGAGGGTTCGTGCATACGTCCCCAATGTCCCTAACAACTAGCAAGACTCTTTGGAATAGTCATAAAACTTCTGTGTCATTTGCAAAAGACTGGAACTCATTCAGAAGCAGTAACTGCACACCTTGTCTCAATCGGTTCCTTCCTCCAAATTGTAGATCATTTTGTACCATCTCTAAAATATGTCATATGTAATGGTAATGGGAATTATGATTTCTTGATTCAAATATGAGCAACATAATGTCGTATTGGTTTATCCCAGATGCCGGGAACAGTCTATTCTTTGCATTTGTCAATTGTCACAAAAGCATTTATATACAAAGAATTTTGAAGACCACAACTGTTTGGTTTTCCTATTGAGATGGAAGGAAACAGGCTACGGTGGTGCCTGTGGTGGTTTCATCTGGTAAAAAAATTGAGTGGTGTTGGCAGCAGCTATGGCTGACGGAGTAAAGCAGAGATTTTGAGCCATTGTATTGGAAGTTTTTGATGGAAGAATAGCAGCGGAGGGAGGGTTGGCCAAAAATGAGAATCCTGATGATGCTGCAGTAGAGAACAATGGCACTGGGGTAGCACTGACTTGGCCATGCATTTGCCATTCCCAATTGGGGAGTCCATATGGAGAACCTAATGCAGTTCTCTTGTCGGTTGCTCTTGCCTGCCAATGATAATACAACCACAAATGAGTTTTTCTCATCAGGTAGAGAATCTACGATGTGCACAATCAATATTTTAATCAGCTGTTGTTTATATGCAACTAGTATCCAATATGCAAATGAATGGGAGATCACTTCCTCCCCATGGCTGGATAAAAGAGTTCAGGGCATTGAGTCATTAACTACTACACATTTATACATTGGAAAAAGACAACCTATTGTCACAACAACCACCCCATAATTTCAATCACCAAGGATTGAATTCGCATTCACAAAAAGTCAAGATAACTATTATAACCACAAAGAGATTTTACAAAACTAAACTCACAAACTGATGTGACTTCATGTAATACGTTGATCTACTTTATAATAAAAATAATTTTACAATCTAACGTATCATATCAAGCCACGTCAGTTTATGAGTTTATTTTTGTGACATCTCTATGAGGCTAAAAGCATTTCTCAAGTTAAAACATGGATAGTTTGAATCCTCTAGTGGTTGGCTCAAGTGGTTAGAGCCTTAGTCTTGGTGATATGCTTCCTCAAAGTTTAAGGTTCGAATATTTTCTAGGCGTCATCAGACTAGGAAGATTTTCCTTTGAATTAGCCAAGGTACACTTACTGGAAACTCCTTACTTGGAGCATATGTGCCCTCGGGATTAGTTAGAACTTTCCTCTAGGCAGTTGGTGCCAATAAAAAAACACGGATAGATTGAAGGGGCACCAAGTGTGCAAGACCCCCTTGTAGTATCTTATTTCAAAAAATAATAAATGATAGAACCAAGTCCCAAAAAGGAAAAATCTTTGACAACCTCCTCCCCAACCACACACAAGACAAAAAAACCTTCTACATAATGTATATAACTCCATTAGTAATATAATCTAAATACATTTGGCACCCTCTTCCTATAAACATCTCCTAGATCTGTCCTTGCATAGAGTCAACATAATATTATTGAACTTTATATTTAAAATTCAATGAAAGGTATGAGTTTAGTTTACCACGTCAAGCAAATTTTGGTTGGTGCCACAAAATACTCAAAAGAAATGACATACTTTGTCTAATAGGCAATTGGTTCCAAATTATGAAACTAGAAAACTAGGAAACAAAGGGAAAAATTCACCTCATTAGGAATGAAGCGAGGATATAGACCATTCCATGAGGGTGAACGCTCTGATGTCATTAGTAGACCTTTGAAATGTGGACCAGTTAATGTTGCATGCACATGGTTCTCCATCTGCAAAAGAACAACCAATTACCATCCAGCATGCATGAGGAAAAACTTAAAATGGGCCAACCATATTTACTACAACTAGGGTAACAGGATTTAGTATTTGAACCTAACTTCAAATCCTCAAGTATATCATCAAATTTTGGTTTCTTGTGCATACAAGAAACCCAAAAGGAAATTAAAAATAAGTTTAAATTTTACCTTTGAAGTCATTTGAGTGTGAGTGTTATAATTGCCGCAGTGGTACTTAAGACGACCTTCATTCTCCTTTGAACCGTTACCAGGTGAAGGTGGAGATATCCCCAAATTCAGATCAAGATTGTGGTTGCCACCTACACCGATACACGTCCAAACACAAATCAACAACACATCTTCAGGTCCAGATGATTATGCCAGTTAGTTCCTCAGGAAATTATATACATAGATACATAGGCATGGATAAACGTTAAGTAAATATAAGAATAGCTACAGTTATAAATAATACCTTCATTACTGCCCTCAGATATCATATCCCCTTCATAAGTACTCGGTTCAAAGTTGGTGACTGCCTCTCTTCCATTACATTTGATAGCTGCCTTGTCATAAGCCCTGATTTCCATAAAATCAAAAGGTAGACACGTGTTGGAGTAGAAGCTAATGTGCTTGATAATTCAGGGTAATAAATTCAGTGCAGGTAGTGTAATTCATGATCATTAGGACCTTGCAGCCTCTACTTCGCTGTCGAACAGCCCAAGATATATATACCTGCATGCAAGCATCGTAATCTCTATGATGAAAACACCACACCTAATTATTTCTTTGAAATGGTCATCGTCTTAGATTTGTTTTTCCAAACAAGGGGAAAGAAAAAGATAACCCAACTGAGAATTTAACTGAAACCAATTCTCAGTTCAAACCGACCACTTAAAACTGCTATATCTCTACTCTTAAGCAGGCAATAAGCTGAAATTCAAATTCCATAAATGTTTCCTCACTTTTTCCCTAGGAACTGCCCCATTCGAGCTTCCCATCGGCCACATTTGTGTAGTGTCACTCCTCGATATTTTGAGCTCCCCCTTGAGAACCCGGTGCTCTGCCGCCTTAGTATGTGCACAAATTCCTCCTTGGTCAGATTCTTCATCTGTCCGTTTTTAACAAAATAAATAAATCATACCCAGCTTACAAATTTATCATTTGAAACATATTGATTCAGGTTGGTCGGCAACACACGCATTATCTAACCTGCTTAAGATACTTGTCAAGAAGTAAATCTAACCTGTTTCAAATCATCCTCATAATCGCTGAGATTAAAATTGATGTCGGCATCAACTCCCCTAAACTTAATAGCAGCACGATCATAGGCCCTGAGTTCATGAACTCCAATTTCAGAAAACCATTTAAATAAAAAGACAGCCTCAAATTTAAATCTAAAATAAGAAACAACAGAGTTCCCATATATGACAACTTTACCTAGCTGCAGCATGAGCAGTGTCGAATCCACCTACAAAAATCCAACAACAAAATTTCCAAAAATAGAAAGTTATAACAAATACTTCCCCCAGTAGTATAACTCAAATCAGTCAAACAAAACCATCAAATCCATACCCAAATACACTTGCTTCCCACAGTCCCTACAACGAAAGAAAAAGTAATCAACAAAAGGAATTAGATAAAAATTCAGCCCAGCACTACTACAATTTAATCAAATAACAATTCCGAACCGAATCACGCATACAGAGAGATAAAGATCATTCCAACTAAAATACAGACACGCAGAGCACCACAAACTAATAAATAAAAATCAGACTGAACTAAGCGAACAAATGTGTCAGAATTCATTCAGATTTAAACTACTCAACTAAAGCAAAAAACACACCCAAATTAAACTTAAAAGAGTACGTAAAATAGTATTTGAACTAGATGAGAAGATTAACAGACCAAATATGGGATTCCCATCTCCCAGTCCTCCTATAGAACGTGACTCCTCTGTACTGCGAGCTCCGAGACCTCGGTCCTCTCCTACTCTTCTTCACCTGCTGTTTTTGCTGTTGCTGAACCACTCTCCCCTCACCGAACCCACCAACCTGATCGAACGAGAGGTCGATCCGCTTCTTCTTTGCTGGAGAAGAAGAGGACGAAGGTTGACCCTGCCAATTCGGAAAATCCCCGTTCGCTCCTCCGCTTACAGGGAAGAGCTCCTTGGTGACGAAGTCTTTCTCGCCTCCGACTTTTAATATGTCGAAGTTGAAGGTGAACAGGTCCCCGGTGGCGCGTGTGGAGCACGAGTCGTCTTCGCACACGTCGGCATTGACGATGGAAGAGTTTGAGGTCCCCGATTCGTCCAGTTGGTTCCCGGAAGAACCTTCTGTGAGCTTCTCGAGGAAATTTACCGAGCCTTCACCCGCTGTCGAATCGGCCAAGACCACATTCAGATTAAGATCTAACATCGTGCACTTCGTCTTCGAGATTTCAACTCTGATTTTAGCTATAAAAAAAAAAAAAAAAAATAGCAACCACTTATTAGCTTTAGGAATGGCTACCTATAACCATTAAACACCGATTGATGGACTCTTCAATGCAAAGAATCCAACCGTAGAGATCGTTGGGATCAGGAACTACCAAGGTCTTGTAACAACACGATCGGAGCTCAGAATTCGAAGGAAGAGAGAGAACACGAGTTAGGAGAGATTTTACAAGCGAGAGTTTAGACAGAGATAGAGAGAAAGCTAACAAGACGTTTTTCAATGGGTATGAAAGGTGATTAGAAGCCCGTTTTCTCTCAGTAGGGCCACCGGAAAGAGTTGCCGGAGAAGCTAGCGAGGAGAAGAAGATGGTCTAGCTTTGACTGCGTCTTTTAGATGAAGAGCACGTTAAGCTTTAGCAAGTTGCATTTGATACGAAATCGTCGATGCGTTGGGCGCCGGAGCAAATTCACCGCCGACTATCTGATTCAATGGCAGAGAGAGCGAGGGGGAAGAAGGAGATGGGACGTGTGAAGGAACATTTCAGACCCATTTTAAGAGGGAGGGAATATATAAACATTTTCTCACTCATAGTGGCGACTGGTTGGATCGGTACCCGGTTGTTCATATTGTCAAGTAGAGACTTTTTTTTTCTTTCTTTAATGGCTGACCCTCGGTCTCATAGACGGGAACCGTCTATAAGACTATAACTACCAAATCATTTTTCAGGAATCCTTCTAAAAACTTTTACTACGTCTTCTTATTTATCAAAAATAAAATAATTATATATATATATATATATATATTTATCAAAACTTAGTGTGTAACGTCTTCCTAATACATTTAGGTTAATAATATATGTAGTTTTAAGTTAGGTAAGTTTTTTTTTAAAACAAAAAAAAAAAAAAAACATGAGATATATTATGCTCGCTTCAATGAAAAAACATGAGATATATTGTCGTGGATTAAAATGAAAAAACTCGCTTCAATAGTTCTATGCTCTATTTTTTATAAGGCTGAATAAATGATTGTTAACTTATGCTATTTTAAAAAAGTATAGTCCGCTATAAAAAGTTATTTTTTTCATGTATATTTTAAATTTATTTTTAAAAAAAATTGTACGAGATTTGTATATTTTAAATTTACATAAATTACTTTCTTTTTCTTTAAAATAAGATTCTATATATTACACGTTTATCTCAATATAGTGAATGATATAATATTTTTTATGATCTTTGAATTAACGATTTTAAGAAAATGGTCAATCGTCAATAAATAATTAATATAATAAAAAACAATTAAAATATGAGTGTTACATATACCATTAAAATAATTAGAAATAAAGTATGTGGAGACCCGAGAAGTCTATAAAGTTGGATTTTAATAACCCTTTGTTTAAAGCTAACAACATGGCCAAACACGTAAGCCATGACAACACCACGAATTTTAGGGCTTAAAATAATTAGACCATTTTTTAAAAAATAAATAAATAAAAGCCAACAACAACGACAACACAAGTCATTAAAAAGAACGTGAGTATATATATATAAATAAATAAATGGATTAGGATTCCTAGGTTGGGCGGGTAATAGCCGTACACGTCGGTACCTGCCCAAACACTGACAGCTGTGGAGCACTCCCTGCCCGAACTGCCCCCACCCAATCAACGCTAACGAGTAAGGGCCGTTATAATTTAGGAAAATAATTTTTGCAAACAGAATTTGTGCATTAATTTCTATATTGATATTGATATCTAAAGCACTTATTTAATAAAACGATATGAATTAAAAATTAAAATAATTTATATGAAATAAGAAATATTTTTTCTCTCAAACTTTTTTATATATTTTTAAATAAAAAAATTATCAATGTATAAATCAGTACATAAACTTACTTATATCTAATAAAATTTATTTATTTATTAGAATTTTTTTTAAAAGGGTTTTGAATAAATTCGGATCATATGCCACCATTAGGTTCTCGGCAGAAAAATTTTATAGATTTATCATTTCTGCACATTATATATCATATTTTTTTATTTTTTATAAATTAATTAAATTATTTTACTCATCATCTCTATATCACATATTTAGTAAAAAAAAATTAAAAATTTGCAAGTGATATGTGATGTGAGGATGATGAGTAAAATTTTTTATTTTTATTTTATAAAATATTATACAAAAATACCCTTAATTCAAAAGTAATTACGTAAAATGTTGTAAAAAATGTCGTGGATAAATCATTTTTTTTAATTAAAAATGCTTATTCAACTTGAGGCGAGCCGGTTGCCACCCGACGACCACTGGGGCGGGTCTGGGTGACCCACTCCCCAACCCTGGGCCTACTCTCATAATCAATGGGATTTAATAATTCCTTCCTTAAAAGAAAGGTAAAGAGTCATATTTTTGTGTTTGAAAAACTAATTCAAGTTATAAATTATAATTAGAGCATATTAAAATATCAGAAGTAATTTTTCCTCCCAAGGAAGGTGAGATTTGCACCACCACTCTCTTATTAAATAAAACTATTACATCCAAATTAAAAATAGTTATAAATTCTTAATACATATATAAATTTTTTTATTACTTTGATTAGAAGAGAAATTTATTTTTTATTTCTTGTGGTGAGATAAATTTATAGTTAAGTTGTTCAAGGATGACAACTTATCTATAAGGCCTAGTCAATGTCTCAATTATCGTCCTCTAATACTAAATACTATGTAAAATGTCCAATAAAATTAAAAGATAAATGTTTTAACTATAGAGGAATTTCATAAAAATAAATTTATAAATTAATATAGATTAATATGATATAATATATTATAAAATTAATATTATTATAAAATAAATCTAATATATCACATGACATATCACATATAAGTTTTTTTTTAATAAATCTCATTGTGGTAGTAGTAATCAAATCAAAATTCTCAACACTAACTTTTGTGTGTCTCATTGTTTTAAGTGTAACCACACTGACAAGCCTAACAAACTTTTTTTGTGTCAATGCACACTTTACACTTTACACAAGAATGTTAGGAAATTTACATTGGGATTTAATTTTGTTACTTAGAAGAAAGCGAGATTTGCTATTTATATCTGGTATATCTATGCCATACTTATTTTTATTTTTTAATTATTTTTAAAAAAAATTATTTTTTTATTCTTTATAAACTAATTAAATTATTCTATTATTTATTCATATACCATATATTTAATAAGAGAAAACTTAAAAAACTATACATGATGTGAGGATAGTGAGTATAATTTTTAAAGAGGCTTGGAGAGAGTGACAGAAGAAAAGCTTGTGTTATACATGTTTTTTTTTTCACTCAGGAAAAGTGGGGATTGGATTATTGGTTTTCTTATCGAGAAATCAAGATGTTGCCAATTTATTTAAAAATATTGACATGTGTTATACATGTGGGATGAGCAGAATCGACCGGCAGGGGATACGTTGGGAATTAAGTGACTTGACAAGGGCAACCTGCCGAATACTATAATAGCATCCGGTTTCGTTACGCTCTTCGGTGACAGTTCCTGGTGCGAGGTGCCTGGTGGCGTTGGTCTGTTCCTTATTCCTCCAAAAAATTAGTTATTAAAAATAGGGAGGGGATGGGGGAATAAATATAAAGCAGCTACATACAGTTGTAAAGATATTCCATACATTTTTTTAAAATATGTATTATATATTATTAAAAAATTAATTTTTTATATTTACTAATTTTGAAAAAAAGTACACACACATTTTCTAGTAAAAGTAAGGGATCGTTTACATAAGAAAAATATATCAAATCATCTCAAACTGTAATATAAAATATAATAAATAATTTAATTTTTTTAATTTTTAAATTAAAATTAATAATAAAAAATAATATTCTAATAATATTTTATTTAACTTTTAATTTTTATCTCATATCAATTCATTATCTAAACATCTCTTAAATATATACAACCTCATCTTATATTCTATACCGCACTCTTGTGCTAACATAGAATTTTTGTTCTTCGCGTAAAAGGTCAAAAAATGATTTTTTTTTTCTTTTATCTTCTATTCAAATCTCCCCCCATTCTCCTGCACTCCTCCTGCCTTCTCCCTCCATCTCATTTTCTTCCAACCTATTGCAGCACCTTCTTTTCAAGAATTGCTGCTCATCTCATGAGAATCGCCGCCCTTCCTGACGAAACAGTTGGTGGTGGTTGAGATAAACAAAGAACGTATGGTGGGCATAGAAATCCACCCACTTATAAAAAGGATGGATGGAGTTCACGTCAGATTGAAAGCTTAGTGAAAATTATTTTGTGCAGTCTTAATGTATAAAAATATGGCACAATCACTTTAAGAAAAATAAATCTAATATTAAATAAAAAAGAAATTAAGGTTTTCAGGTGGGTTTTAAATATTTTCTATCCTTTCATGTTAAATAGACGGTAAAAAAATTTCCCACTATGAAATTGTGCAAATGATTTATAATTCAAAAGTAAAATACTAAAGGTAAGTGCCTGATGCAAACGGCATCCAGTCGTTGTACCACGTCATTTCAACTTTTTTTAGTCAGGAAATACAGTCGGCGTGTAGTCGGCTGTAAAAAAAAAATTAATACAGAACCTATATGAAAAAAAAAATTATTTTTATAACTTTTTATAATTTATGTAGGTCTCCCTGAATATAAAATAATTTTTTTGTAATTTTTTTTTATTCATTCCGTACAGCCGACTGCACGCCGACTGCATTTCCCGACTGTATGTAGCAAAGCCCTTTTTTATTTTCAACGAACTGCAATGTGCGGTGATAGGCTGATAGCCTCGTGTCCCTTCAAATTTACCAAATCACCTTGTAAACCCTTTAAATTTTCAAGTTGTGACACTATACAGAGACAACTTTTTACTTAAATAACCAAACTATCCTCATGTCTATGTCTATGAATCTTGTCGACAAAGCTAGGTAATTCTTTTTTTTTTTTTTTACTTAAATCTCCAAATATTGTAGCTTGCCAAAGACGAGAAGCACGGGTTACTGAGAATCAACCCACGAAAATGAAAAAATCACCCACACAAATTGAATCACTCTCGAGCTTAGACCCACTTAAAAGTCTTGCCCCAATTTGCTTTCGTTGTATTACATACAAAGCTCAAAAATTTTCTCTGATAACAATGGAAGGTAAAGAGAGAGAAGCTTTACATACTAATAAAAAAGTCTAAAAAGAAGATGAGAAGTAGGAATAGAATCTGAAATGTATTTTTTATTTCTTCTTTTTTATTTTTTTTAATTATTCACAGGTGCATGTCAGTAATTTGATGCCTACTGCACGACGACTATAGTTGACGATTATATGCAGCAAAATTGAATTCAAAAAACCCCAAGATTAGTACAATTTCACAACCAACTCTTTCTCTTTATATATGTCATCTTCGTATAAAGTAAATCACGGGGAGATTTAAAGATAAAACATATGTAAAGGTTGGTCAAATCAATTTTGTTTTTGAGGTTTTTGTAAAGGAAAAATAAAGTTGCACGTATAATTATGCACTAATTTATGCACTAATATGATGTGATTAGTTAAAAAGTAAATTTTATTAAAAATAATATTAATTTAAATTTTAAATAAGAATAAATCAATATTGATATACAAATTAATACGTAATTGTATTTATACCTAGTAAAACTCTTTTCTATATCAGAATGACTAATGAGACCCTTCCTAGATCCAATCATCGAGCCCCACCAACCCCCACTACATGGACGGAGGCTACGGTTTGGTTGGGGCCCGCGTGGAAAAGTAAAACATGCAGAGCCATTCTCAAACGGTTTCTTTATCCTGTTTTTTAAAATTTATCATTAAAATTTATTCTTTCTATTTTTCTTATTAATTTTTACATTATATTATATATTAATTTATCTATTTTTTTCATATCATTTAAATAATTTATTTATTTATATATATAATCCAAATAAAAATTAAAAATCAAATCAAAATATGAAAACATTGCATCAAAAACATTTCCCAAGATATTTTTATAAAGAAGATGAAATAGAAGTGTTTTAAATGATGAAAAGTAAAAAGAATTTGCTTAGTTGGTGAAAATCAAAGTAAAAAGAAATGAGGAAGTAAATGAAACATAAATAATAAAAAATGTTTACTGAATAAACAGTATCAATTACATGTCACAAGTTTACTGTAGATAGATGTAAAATATAGGAGTTTTACATGATCCATAAGGTCTAGCTTTTAGACAAAAATTTACATATTTGGCATTAAGAATGCTCTTTGAGAATTTTGTATTGGGAAGTGTAGCACCAGGACACTAATTAACCATTTTATACATATGGAGTAATATAAATATTTGGAAAACATTAAAAAACATTAAAAGTACAAATAGATTCTACATATTGACATGATACACTACCACTAATGTACCACACATCTCTAATATATATTTCTTTCCATTTTCTTCACTTTCCCATACTCAGTTTCCTTGATTGAGAGAGAGAGAGAGGTGTACCTGCCAGCAAGGAGCGAAGAAGATGGCTGGGTTGTGGTGGCGATGGGCTACACGGATGGGGCTCTCAAGGGTTTGGGAAAGGGAGTGGGGAAGGGAAGCTGGAGAGGGAGGAAAATGAAAAATTGATGTGGTATATTACATCAGTTTATGTGATTCTTTTGTGTCTTTAGCAGTTATTTTTTTTTAAATCAATAATAATAATTTTGTGTTGCATAGATTAATTTCCGATAAAAGTTTGTGTCAAATTGTTTTTAGATAATTTAATAAAATAAGAAAAGAAGACCCTTAGATGACCGGTTTCACAATTTCCTCATTTAAAAAATACTCAAAAATTTGTTTCTAAATATATCACAAATAATTAAATCTATATAATTCTATTACTTAAATTTTTTAGACAAATTGCCATTTTACATTGTATCATAACGTGATAGATCTTAATTTCAATTCCTAATTCTACATTCTATATTATTAATTTAAATTTTTATTATAAGCATTGATTTTAATATATATATATATATATATATAAAGCATATGATATGCATGGGTTAGGATGTCAAATGTTTGGTGAATTGAATCAAGTGTCTCGTACCAGCCTCGGCGAATTTATGCTCTAACGTCGCCTAATATCAATTCCTAATTACTCTGTTTTTCAAGAGAAACCAAACAAGACATTAAATGTAAAGCATAACCTGTCTCTTAAAGTGATGGATTACCGACAAAAACGAGATAATCCATAAAACAAATTAACCATCTTCTGACTGATACATCGGGCGCGCCGGGGTATGATTTTCGTGAATCATCGGACTTGGTACGCAGCGCAACAACGTTAAAATCATTTGGTTTCTTTCTCAGGACGAGAAACTACCACGTTGCTTGAGGAATTAAACAATATTAGACGCAAACTTTGACTAATGGCAGATTTCTTCGTACGTAAGTGGTCCACGAGGATTGTAAAAATAAATAAATAAAAGTCTTCTCTAATCTCTGGTTATAATATGGATGGGAAACATGAAATCTAGAAAGAAAACCACAAATCAATTTTCTATTTTTTATTTTGATTAATCAATTATTAAACGAGTTAGTAAAAAAAATTATGTAAAAATGAATGTCATGGTTTATACATTTTTAAAGTGCGTAACTTTACATATTTCATTTGAAAAAAAGTAAATAGATGATTTATGATTTATATAAAAAAAAATTATCTTTTAATAATAAATTTTATTTTTGCTCAAATGAGAACTAAATTTATAATTTAACATTAATCCTAATTAATGTTAGAGATATGACGAAGATATGTTGCATGTAGATGCATGCATCAAACATGCAATTTTTCTCCAAGCGTGTTAAACACGTGTAATTTGAAATTTTTAGAAACAACCCAACACATATGAGATATCGCTTTCATCTTGTGTAATTATTTTGCTAAATATAGGCAACGTGTTGGTCGCTGGTTAGACGAATATGGACACGTCGTCGGAGACTTTTCTTTTTCTTTAAAGCACATTCGATTTAACAAGTTTGCTTAGGAAGTGTCTGTCCCATTAATTAACTTTATTCTTTGGATTCCATGGCTATCATGAATTTTAGGTTCAGTCATAAAATAATGGAAACTATTGACTAGCATTTCACTTTGCTTGAACCATTTAAAATCAGGATATATATATATATATATATATATAATAATTCAAGCTAGCGTTGCTTCATTCCAACCCTTTAATTGTCTGTGTTTTTAGGCCAAATCAGGAATCCCACTATTAAGATTAAGCTGAAACCATTCCATGTGGCATTTAGAATAGAAAAGAAGGAAAAAAAAAAAAAAAAGGATTGATTTTGGAACAGTCAAAACATCGTATGTTCCATAAAAAGAAGTCGTATCTCAGAGACATTAGACAGTGTCAAGCACGACTTAGAAAAAAGAAATATGACAGGATTGCAAGTGGCTGTGGATCCTCCTCATTGCAAGGCAATATAGGAACCTACAGGTGGCAGTGGTAAAATAACCAAAATACTTATAGAGAGTCACTAGCAAAATTAGTAACTACCCCATAAGGCAAATAGTTATACCTTAAAAAACCCTTTCGGTAAACTCAATTTCCAATTCTGTTAACTACTCAAGAACCCACCCGGGTCATGATTGCGACTTTTCAACCGGCTTTAACCGGTTGCAGACAGTTAGAATTCGGTTTTGGGTTTTGGAGAATTGTTTAGGAAAATCTTGAATGTAACTTTTATTATATTTTATTAAAATTTATTTTTAAATCAAATTATACTATATAAAATATTGTATACACTTACTTAAAAATAAGATTTTTCACAAACAAAAGAGGCATTAAATATATCGCAAACCTACTCTCTTCTTCTCTCCTTATATCTGTCTGTCTCTCTGTGATTGACAACATCGTGAATTATGTGCATTCCATAAAAAATGATGTTGTGGTTGGATCTGCTTGACACCATCAATTTCTGACAGCAAAATAGCGGTAGATAGGATCTCATAGTACAATCATGGATCTCGTTGATTGATCAACAACCAATCGATAAAAAGAAAATATAGTTGAAGAGGAATAATAAATTTATTAATAAAAAAATTATTTAAAATTGATTATCTATATAAAAAAATAATTAAGATTTTTTACCCTCTAAACTTTTTTTTAAAAAATAAAATAAAATATTTAAAGTCTTAATTATAATATTATATATTTAATATGATATGAAAATATCTAAATTTTATATAAAACTTGATAAATTAACTTACATAATATAATAAAAGAAGACATTCTAAAAGATCATTTAATAATTTTTATAACGAAAATAAATTTTAAATATTTTATTAAAAAATAATATAGAGAAAAATGATTATTCTTCAAGTTTTTTGTTGGACAAATTTCAATAATTGTTAAAGCTACCAAGCTTGTGTTACTTTTTGAGAATTAAGTTGGTACTCAGTTCAATCAACTAGTCCATGAACACTTCAAACATGTTGATGTAGGGCTAGCTAGGCATCTTACTAGATAAATAGAAAAGTAATGATATATATATAATAGTAAAATATGTAAATATTTTATAGTTATTTAAAAAAATAATATAATCTATTATTAAAAATTAATTTATTTTCAACTCATCTAATCTTAATAACTTCAAATACTATTAAATTGAATGATACATGCTTAATAGAGATAGTCTTGAGCTATTAATTCTAATGTCCACCTTATCGTTTAATGTTGTTGAATGGATATTGGATACTGACCAATTACTGTATATTTTACACAGGACCCCACAAGGGGACTAAATATTTAATTAAAAAAAATTCAAACATTGAGTTGAATTTAATAAAAACAAAGTACAGCTAGGGTTTGCTTTTAGTGGGTATATTGTCGGCAAGGATGTACGAGGTTTACTGGGGGAGACGTGGACTCTCCTTCTCCGTCCATGTAAGTGATCTGTCATTATCTTATCATGATATCAAAACAAAAGGATGATCTGTCATTATCTAGTCAAGCTACCAATTTTAATAGGTTAATTACATTTATAATGTGTCAAACTAATAATTATATTAAAGTGAACTCCTTTATTTTTAAAACTTTTAATCACTCCTTTCATTCTACCAGTAACATCAAATGTAACAAAAGAAACCTCCACGTACTACTCACTTGCATAATATTCATTGAAAAAATAAAAACATCCTTAACTACATTAAAATTATTAACTTCGGAGGCACGTTATAAATTACGTAAAAATTTGAGAGATCAATATAAACTTAACCCTAATTAATAAGTTTAACATAAAAAAAAATATCAATTTGATGTAAAATAAATTAAGAAAAATATATGGTAATCTAAACTATATTAGTTAAATATATGTAGATTTCTATCAACGTAAAAGAAATGGTCGTGCTTCAATGACTTTGTTTTGAACTTTAAATAATTTTACTGTACATAATTATTTTTACGTGTTGTTTGTGCACTTTATTGATATGATTGATTAACATAATTATTTTATATTAAAAAAATTGACGCAGTTAATCACATTACTAAAGTGCACAAAAAATATACAAAAGTGATTGCAAATAGGATTTTTGTTAATTAACCATTTTTTTAACAATATTAGAAAACATCAAGTGCAAACAATTTTTTAATATTTTAAGAAATATTTATACATAAATATGAGTGATGTGCATTCTATCAATTTGTTATTATTAGAATTATCAAAAATATATTTGAATAAAATAATGCAATTTATATAAAATTATGTTAGATTTAATTTTTTTATTCAAATAATACAGATAAATTTTACAGAATAATATTCATGTGTATTTTTGAATAATATAAAAATTTCTAAAATACATAGTTAATTTTACTTTGCCTCCTCAAACTTTCACGCAATTTCACTTTGCTCTATCAAACTTTCACACAAGTCATGGGTGCTTTTGTCTTTATAGTGAATGTTACGCACATGAGCAGCATGTGAAGATACTTTCCGTTACATTTGACGATGCTGGTAGATGGAATGGAGGATTGATAAGTTTTGAAAGTAGGCGGGTCCTATTCAATTATTAGTTTCAGTGGTATATTATAAATTGACTAAAAGTTTGAGGAGACAAAATGTAATTAACCCTATTTTTATTGTTTGAAATTCAAAAACTATTTATTTCAGATAAATTGTTCCATATTTTGAGACATCAATATATATTTTAAATAATTATTTAAAATCAAAAAAATATTTAAATTGCACATTAGTTGATAGGATGATATAATTTTATCAGTATTATAATTTATTTGTTTATACCAAATTATAGTATTTTTTTAAAGTCATTTTTTAAGGTTATACACACTTTTTAAGCTAAGCTTGTAAATTTAATTGAATTAATTCGAAATCAAGAATTCTATAAAATTTAATTGCAGGATCAATCAATGATAAAGTTACAATTATTTCACAACAATTGATATAATTGAAGCTCCTTTTCCAACAGCCTAAGCTCTCTTGTTCCTGATGGTTTCCAGCAGCCTTCTACCATAATCATTGCAAACAATAAGGAAAGGGGTGTGTGCAACTTTCAGAACTAATTCATGGGCAAATGAGTTAAATGACACACATATTACTTTGATCCCCAAGGTTTCCAAACCGACTAAAGTTTCAGAATTCAGGCCCATAAGCTTTTGTAATGTGCAGTACAAGATTTTTGCTACAGTTCTAGCAAATAGAACGAAATGCATTCTTCCTTCTATAACCTCTCCTACATAAAGTGTTTTTGTATCAAGTAGGCTGCTTTCTGATAATGTAATTGTTGCATGTGAGTCCATGCCTACTATGAAGTGCAAGCTTAGTGGAATGAATGACATAATTTATGGCCCTCAAACTTGACATGAGCAAAGTATATGACAGAATATAATGACATTTTCTTGAAGTATAGAAGAAAATGAGCTTTGCAAATAGATGGATAGAACTCATCATGAAATGTGTGTCATTTATCTCATATTCTTTACTCATAAAAAAAAGTCCTCACATCAAGATTAAACCATTCTGAGGTATTAGACATTGTGATTCTCTCTTACTGTATCTTTTCATTCTTTGCGTAACTTGTTTAACAAAGCTGAAGATGCAAGTCATTTAACTGAAATTCTATTAACTCGAGGATAGCTCTACATCAACCACTATTTTTTTTTTTTTTTGTGAATAATAGCTTATTCTTGGTAAAGCCAACTCACTGGAATGGAGCATATTGCAAAGCATAGGAAAATGTTTGTTTGTCAGCATCTTGTTGTATAGTATCTTCATGCACCTTCACATTCATTTTGCCTGAGTTTGATTTTTGCACGTTTTAATTTGGAATTTCTATCTTTCCTACAAACAAACTACGGCCTCAAGCGTGAATGCCAATTTGTTCACTTTTTTGTAATGAGTAATGTTACATATAGTTATTTTTTAATACTCTCTATGTATTTTATTGATGTAATTGATTACATTACTTTTTTTAATATACAACTAATCACATTAATAAAATGTACAAAAAAGTATGTAAAATAACTACATATTGAATTTTTATTTGTAATCAAGATACCGCCAGGTTGCCCACGGCCACCCCCTTTTTATCCCATGATTTAATTTCTACATTCTAATTTTTTCATTTTTTTTATTTAAGATTTTGTATATATATTTTGAAGTAATTTATGTTGGTTTTATAATTCCAGACTTTTTCTTTACATTTTTATTTTATAATATTAACTCTTTTGGTTTTTTTTTTTAAATGCATGACTTTTTAAATTGTATTTTAATTTCATTTTCTTAAATTTTTATATTAAGGTTTTCATTTAAGTTTGAATTTTTAAATTTTTTAAAAAGACTATAAATAATTACAAATTTAGAACCCAGGCTACTAAGAGTGAACATATAAACAAATATAACATAGAGACTGCAAATTAAATACCTTATTTTAAAAAAAAATAATATTTACAGTCACTCATAAATATGAAAATTATACACATTTTTTTAAAAAAATGAATAAATATGAGATTCACATAAAAAATTATTTTTTAATAATAAATTTTATATTTTTTAAGATTGAGTATTGTGCATTACTCGAACACTCTAAAAAAAAAAAAAAGAAAGAAATTTGAGAGTATGCGTGTCAAATTTCTAAGTAGTTGGTGATAATAATGTGGGTATAAATAGGTACGCCTCGAAGATCTTTCTGAATCTATTATTTTGTATCTATTCTATCATACATATATATATATATATATTATATATGAATGAAGAAATTACTTGGTTGATTGATGTAGACGTATAAACACCTTACAGTCTTTCACCTACACATGACTTCTCCGTATACAACAAAATTAGATTATTTATAATGTGACTGCCTACAAAAATATCATTGTCTCATCATTCGCTTAATTTATATATATAATCTCAAGTGTGGACAAAACATCCACGAAAATGAGTACAAACTTCTTTTCTTTTAAAGAGGCTCTTGGTGCCCGTGGTGGGGGGCCTCCATCCTATAAAGTAAGAACTCACATGAAACATGCTCGGAGGCATGCACAAGCAAAAAAACAGACACGAAAACCAAACAAAATAATAACATGCAGCTCCTGCTCGCAAATAGTAAACACCGACCTCGCCAATAGACAAACCATTTATTGGATATAAAACTTTGAAAAATTACTGATCAACAGTACATCGGCAAAACGACAGTACCAAATGAAGATTCAAGAAGGAAGGGAATAAATAAATAAAAAATAAAGTTTCCCTTTTAACTTTTCTCGTGATTATATAAATAATTAGAATTAGTTATGTCGACGAGAAACATGATGATTTGATTTTTTTAATACACTGGTGGCCCATTTGTTTGACATGCTACAGCAAAAGGTTATCTCCTATATTATATATATTTCATTAATTTAATTAATATTTTAATTTCTTAACAATGAATCCAGCCTATTGGAAGAAGTGAATTTGCACCTGATGGAGAATGCAAGATTAGGTAAAGATAAACAAACCTAATCTTATAAAGTTATTTAATATAATATATGGAGATAGATCAGGCCGCCTGATTTTCTGTAGGTATGGCGACTAAATTATATATATTAAAAAAATGGTATTAAATTGTTGATCGTGGCCAAGTTGATCATGCGACTCTTTGTTAAAGTATAAAACAATCGACAAGTGGTACTGCAACTATCATCTTTTTAGAGATATCATGCATGTGGCTGCCTCGTTGGAGCATAATATTTTCGAGGAGATTAAGATGCCATAAACTAATTATTGATTAATAATAAATTATAAGGTTTATAATGAATTATGTGGAGCAATCAGAACGTAATATTCCAGATTAATCTATACATAAATAAATAAATAAGCATTTGTCTTATATTGGACTTAAAGCATGCGTACATGATAGATATATATATCAGACAAGCCTTGATAATCATTTTTTGCATTGTTTAGTGTATCAAAGTCAGTCTGGTCTTCATCAAAAAAAAAAAAAAAAGTCAGTCTGGTCGCTCAGAGTCAGTATGCATGATCAATGATTCGCATCTCATACACACAAATCAAAACAGCTATGCAAACTATATATGTGTGTGTGTCTAGAGAGAGAGAGAGAGAGAGAGCGAGAGAGTGAGAGAGAGAGTTATCCAAAGTGTCCAAAGAGGGGACGGAATATAAAATGTTCGAATGCTAAAGAGAGAAGGGAAAGAAACCTTAAAAACCATCAAAATCTCCGGCTTCAACTCCCAGAATCTTTTCTTGTTTAAGAAACCCAATAGCGGCCTCTTTTCTTCGGCTGATAAAGAAGGAAGAAGCAACATCAACACAGTTGTCAGTCGTACAGTTCTTTATGTTCATTACAATTTAAAAGCGCCTCTTTGGTTCCACCAAGATCAGAAATAAATAAGCATAAATTAATTTTTTTTGTCCATAAATAAATCTTTGCACGATAGAGTGCACACTAAGAAACTCTTTATATATATATATAATATAAAAAAGCTTAAAATATACATTTTGCCGTCCATGCAAAGGTAGTACTGCTACGTACAAACTCCCAAAAAGCCACGGCAATCTTAAAGTCTTTTCTGGATTAGGTTTACAACTAACCACGTACATGTATTGATAATGTTCATAGGCATGTGGCCCTTTGGGGGTAATATAAATGTGGGCACATGCTGCTGCATGAAGTTCCCCTATCCCTGGGTAATATTATTGCAAGTTTTGTCACAGAGAATTATGAAGGGAAGAAGTTATTAAAAGTTCAAATTTAAAAACTTGGGGTTAGTGGAATAATGATGTAGATGAAGACAATCGTATAATATGTAACCGGTTTCTTTCGCACACCCTCTGTGAGAGGTTGAGAATCATATATAATATGAATTAGCTTGGGAGAAAAATTACAATGATGTAACAAAAACCAAAGTCAGTTAAAAAATAATACACTTTTTATAACACTCCCAAGTAATTAAGTGTTGATCTTTCCAATATTCGTTACATGGCTTGTGTTCTTAAAAAATTAAAATAATTTAGTTCTACCTAACTGACTAGCATCGCTATGCTGTGGAACCCATTCACCACCAATTGTTCGTACCGCGATTGTCTTCATCTACATCATTATTCCACTAACCCAAAGTTTTTTAATTTGAACTTTTAATAACTTCTTCCCTTCATAATTCTCTGTGACAAAACTTGCCATAACATCACCTCCCAAAAGCACAGAGAAAACAAACTAAAACAAATAAAAAAATGGACCTCTCAACTTGTTATGGACACGATTAGAGAGAAGTACAAAAGTGCAGTGTTTTGCCAGGTTAAAAAAAAAAAAACTGTACTCTTTTAAGACCCATTTTCTCATAGGGATTCAAAATGTTGCCATGCACTGTACAGTTATACTCCTTTTTCCTATTTGAAGGTAAACGAGGACTGAACAATCCTAATCACACCTTTCAATGCATTTGTTTCTTTTAGTATTGGCATCATGAACAGGCATGCATGCATGGACACTCCACTTGATAAAAAGCAATCAAAGTTGTCAAGGTATCTGCACTTAGTATAATCACAAGTGGGTTCTCATCAGCCAACTCGTTGGTCTCCGTTTATAGTCCTTGTTTTGTAGGATTAGACAAGTGGACTGTTCATTTTGATGGGCTTTTGATGTTTTCTATAGTACATCTGCCCGCACAAGTTTCGAGCTCACCCATTTTCATTTGTGAGCACGCCCTTTTTTCAGTTACCATTACCCAATCACCTACACTAACAGTGCTCGATTATTAACAACTGAGCATGCCTGCAACTTGGTTGATTTTCTTTCCCAGCAAAGAAGAGAAAGCTTGTGGATTCTAAGTACGTTTATTTATATATTAAGAAGGAAAGGAAGAGATCATGAATCTAATCGTCAAAAGTAAGTTGTGTGTACACTATAGAAGGAACAATGTGTTGGAAAATAGAGAAAAATATGTATGGGCGAGAAGAGTTATGAAGAATATATATATGGCTTAGAAAATGGGGCTCGATTATTAGTTCTGAAATCAAAGCAATAGAACCCAGATATTGTAATTCGTAATGCAGGAAAAACCAATGGAATGATTCGCCCTTCATAATGCTCACACACAATTACTGGGCCATGTCACAGGAGTGTCACTACGTACGAGCAATCTCCCTCGCCCTTCAAATTCAACATTTTCACATCTTATTCTTCTCCCAGACTATCATCTCTCGCAATAATTAAATAGGAGTGCATCAGTGAATTTCATTAATTAGGTATAATGTCACTGTCAAGACGTTATAGGTTGCTGCTCTATTGGCCATAATTATCTTGATGAATATAGTATGCAACATTATCATTGAAGCTGATCTGTTTTAACTGTTTGTACCATTACCATTCACTAATTGGTCATCAAGAATAAGAAATGAGTTAGAATAGGAGACAGTTGTGGGGGAGTCTTAAGATCACATGATGGCAGCTTCGTTCATGGGTTCTTGCAATTTGGTAAATGGCACAAAAATTGTTGCTGAGATTTCAGGTCTTAGAACTGGCCTAATTTGACATTTTCAACTGCACATTTATGACTTTGGGGGTTGAAACTGACTATCTGATGGCGGTAAATTGGTTTCATCTTCACAAGCATCCCACTAGTTGTATTTTGAAATGTGGTGTTATATCCTCCTAGTGAGTTTAGTTCTTCACTTTGAGCTTACTCGTACCTCTGGGGAAGCCCACAACCTAGCTAATGGGCTTCTCAATCTTCGCTGCTCCAGGTTTGGATGATTTCTTTAAATCAGTTTCTCAACTTCCATTGCATCTTTTTGGGTTATATGTTTGGATAAAAATGGTCTGCCTCAGATTAGACATTAAATATAGCTACTCTGTAATAGCAAGACCTTTCTACAGAGTGATACTTTTGTACTTAGTCCACATAGGATAAGATTTTACAAAAGCTTTGGTTTTGGGAGAGAGAGAGAGAGAGAGAGACCATCAAAGAGGTTTAAATCTCAGTTGAAGACAGAACACATACTTTTTAATAGGCCCAAATGTGAGCAGGATCTTCGCTACTGTCTGCAACTACTTGTAGGATACCCTGCCAATTAATGCTTCATCGCTCTTTTAAGTCTCTATTCAGCCAAAAACTCTCGCCAAGTGCTAACCGTGAATATGTGGAGACGTAATTCCACGCTTATGAACTAATATAGTTTTTACACACACCGTTACAAGGCAATTTATGAGAATTTGCAAGCTATATTTTACGACACTGTAAAACATCAAGATCTCAATACTTATGTGCGCAATAACAGAGATACCATGCCACAAGCAATGTACTTGAAACCAAAATATAAAAAAAAAAAATGAAAAACACGCCCTGCTCAAGTGTGAACCGGCTATGATTGCGAGGAAAAATGATTAGGTCCCGGATTATGAAGAGTGGTATCTCTCATCCTATCAGAAGATGTCATGTCAATTAAATTGATACTTACACAAGAATTTTAATTATATGACAGGTTGTGATAGAATGAGAGTACTATAGATAAAAGATCATTCAGTTTCAGTTTATTGGAAAACCACCCCCCCCCCCCCCCCCCCCAAAAAAAATAAATAAATAAAATGAAAAAGAAAAATACATAGAGTTAACCCGGAAAGATGGTTCAAAATGAGTCGCTGTAACTGTTACACAGTGTTTTACCTTTGCCAACAAACATTCCTACTACATGCAGATTCCTTTCTGATTGTTCACTGCAAGCTTTCCCCAGTAAAATTGATAATGTCACTGTGGCCTGCACATTTGTCATTAATCTGAGACATTCATTTACAGACATGCAGACATTGAAAGAAGACAAAAAAAAATGGAGGAGAAACTTTTGACGTAGACTCGTTAAATTAATTTCAGCACCTAATCAAGGATGGCCATTTGCAACAAAGTAAAGACTGACTTTCAGTTGTTAGGAGGTTTTTCTACAGGAGATCCCAGACAATAACAAAAGTACTCCACATTTTAAAAGTTGCACCTGTAGTCATGGGTGTTCAATTAAAATTATTCTGTAGATTTAGCCACCAACAAAGTCTCAAGGACATACCTTGACTGCGAATTGCATTTATATCTGGCCCTGTCAGATCTATCCCATCATCGCTTAACAATGACATTCCTGATGCAGTTATGTCAAAAGGGAAAGCCAGAGGTGGTGATATTGGAGATTTTGACACCTTAAGGAACCTTTGACCTGAAAGAGAAAAAAATAAAGAAAGAACTTTGAGTGCGTAATTAAAGAAGCCAAAATCTATGGTGTTCACATGCTATCATACTCTACAAAAAAAAAAAAAAAAAAAAAAGAGATAATATATAGCCTCAAATTCGACAGATAAATTTTCTCGGAGGATACTTCACAATCTCCAGTTTTGAATTGGTTTTCCAACCGTGAACAGAACATATACTCTTAGACTATTAAACCGTGTTACAAAACGAGAAGAGGAAAAGAGACAAGGCACCCAATATGCCCCATATAAATAAAACTCAATGTCAAATCCTTAAGTTTGGTTTTTCGAGTTAAACTTGAAGGGAACATAATCCACTCATATAATAAACATGCTATTTCCAGCAAGATAACGAAGAAATTCATTCCAACCAAGCGAAACAAACTAAATACGTCCCAAACATGCAAAGTGTACTAAAACATTTTATTCCACCAACATGCACATTAGACCTACAAACAAGCTCAATAACCGGTACATTTTGATTTTAAAGAATAGCACATGCTGTGCCAACCTGATTTAGCCTCTAGAACAAGACGGATTGTTACAGCATGAGCCCAGTGAACTCCCAAAGCAGCAACAAGATGAGAACCATATCTTGCTTGATCCTCTTTGGTTTCCTTCCATCTCTGCACTGTACGGAATATTGTATAATATGATAATACATCATGAAGAAGATTTGAAATTTTGATCATGCCATCCAACCTTGAAAAGAAAACTGGCAGGCCTCATCACGGCTTTGAGACCTCACTTGATTTGTCACCACAATAGGAATTCGTGAAAATTCAGCAAGTGACCTAGATAATGAACAAAAAGAAGTCTTTGTCAAGCGGAAAAGACAATCATCTGTGGCTAAGTCCATGATATGACATCAATATAATTTGCTTCTTACTTGATAAAAGAAACATGCCAACCCAATGGATGTTGTCTAGGAATCCCCTGCTCATATTCCCTGAATGTTGTAGAGTGACCACCGATTATATATCAACAACAACCAACTCAACAATGCATGATGTATTACCTTTTTATATTTTGAAAACATATCTGCAGTACACATGGAAGAGGTTTGAAAAAATGGAACTGATAAGAAAGAAAAGGAACAATGTAGCCAACACCAAGGGGAAGGGAACAATGCTTTCTTGAGTAGCTTATGTGTGAGCTAATTAACACTTGATAAGTGCATAGAGATGGAAGAGTAGAGCACATGTATAATCTTCATTTCTGTGCAATGGGGAAAATAGTGAGGGGCTTTGACAATAACATCGTATATGATCTTTTCAGATTAAAAGCATGGATATATCAGTGATGTGAGAAACATAGTATCTTCTGTTAAAAATTAACATGGAGACAGTTGTTATAGCCATACAAAGAAACGTATAAGTTTGCACATCTAATCATGAAATGGCCAGAACTACAGAACCTGCACCCATCACTTATAAAATAGAGCATAGCAGAAAAATAAGACCAGATTTCGTAGAACGTAAGAATATAACCCTCTCTCACTTTTTTCCTTCCTTAAACCTCTGAGAGAATGTTCACTAATCTATTTAACATTAGGGGAATAAAAAAATCACCACTTGTTAAGCATCACATGAAAAATACCAGTTCCATAACTTGCTTCTTTCTGAACATAGGCTATTCCTATCATGACTCATGAGGATGGGGGGCCAGGGAGAATGGAGATATAAAATTACTAAAAGTAAAAGCGGGCAATCGAATTACTACTGGTATCTCCATATTAAAATCACATACCAATTGGTATCTCCATATTAAAATCACAATTCAGACTGCATATGAGAAATTGAAAGTTACCCTGAGACAAGAGCAGCCATGCTATCAATGACTAGTAACTTCACTTCATTCCGGTGGAGTGAAACCTTGATTTGTTGCAGTCTAGTAATTTTTTAGATAAATGAAGATCCATTAACCAATCTCACTAGTCTTTTGAAAAATATTTAAAAAATAAAAAATAAAGTTTCTAAGAGAAAGGAATATAAGGATGCCGGGGAACTTAGTACAGCGCAGGCATAAAAATGTAAAACTAAATATGTTGATAACCAACAGAAACACCTTCCATTTTGCATCAGCCAATTGCTTGAAAGTAGATACATATCATCCACGTAAGATAGTGGAACGAAAATGGTTTTACATAATGTGAAAAATTGGCATCAGAATCAAATGTAAGAATATTGGCCAAAACTGAACCGTTCAGATGCAGCTACATTCTCAAAAAATAACAGAGTTACAATATCAGCATACTTATGTGTTCTGTAAATTGTATAGTCTCAAGGGATTATTTGGGAATTGTATATGGGGTTATTGTCAAGCAAGAGCTTCACTAGATCGAGTTAGTTGCAGAAAGGCTGCTTAATTATTCTACTCTTTTTGATGACGTGGAAACTGTACAAGGCAAGCCCTTCGAACCCACCCCTGGGAAGTAAACCCCATATGCACAACCCCATTTGCCAGAATTGTGTATCAGAAAATCCAAGTGAACTCTAAGGGGATGCTTGTGGAATGAGATGAGATGAGAAATCTGTGAATAGTAGTGAAATGATTTGAGTTATGATGTTTTATTGGGTTTTTGGAAAAGAGAGAAAAAAATTGAATAAAATATTATAAACTTAAAATATTGTTAGAATATAATTTTTTGAATATTATATTTGTTTTGGGATTTGAAAAAGTTGAATTGTTTTTTGTGTTTTGTTTGGAAGTTTGGGAAAGTTATAATGATTAGTTGAAAAGGTTGAATATTTGAAATTGAAAAGTGTTTGTATTTGAGTGATGTTTGGGATTGAGATGAGATGAGATGAAATCTCTTCCAAACAACCCGGAATTAAACAAGATGTCTGAATCTGCAGCTTATCTTAAGCACTTCCTTTCACCACTAGTCTACACTCTAAACAGGTAGTTATTCCTTTCATCACTATCCAGCTGAAGTCTCATTTATTGGCAACACCGAAGTTTCAGTCTTATTCTATCCATTCTAGGGCCTTAAAACATAAATTCTTACCTCTCAGTGAACTCAGAAAGTGATGCTGGACGCCAAACAAGGATCCTGCCACTCATCTGAACATAGACAGAATAACAATCTCCGGTCAACCTTAGTGATGCTGTGAATCAAAAGAATGAAAAGGGAAAGACTTAAATGATAACCCATACTTTCTGGGCCATTCCTTTCGTGAGAAATATTTCTGGGAAACTTTTTGCTCCAATTTCTATCAACCTGAGAAAGAAAATTTTCTGACTTGAAAATATTGCTCTTCTTATTGAAAAATTAGATGTAAGGAACACACACCCCACATAAGTGACACCATGGATGCACTTCTGTACCTTCTTGAACTAAATTTGGATTCTACATCAATATATATTACATGGCCGTCCAAGCCTCCATAACTTGAAGGTAGCGACGCCAATAAAGAGAGCTTTAAGCAAAACTGCAATATAATCAAGCAAAGCAAACTACAGCTAAAAACTCGACCAACCAAACTAGATAACTTCGAAATATTATAGAGAATACCTTGTCATACTTGACTGCAGGTTCAAGTTGTAACTCTTAATAAAACAACTCCCTCATCAAAATGAATAAAAGAAGACATGGCTTCTTCCAGAGATGTGTTTCCCCACAACATAACCAACAAAAGTGTGTGTTGTGTCTTGTATATGGCTCAGTTGCTGAAGCAATGCAGACAGGTTGATTTTCATAGTAGATAGGTCTAAAAAAAGGAAACTGAAAGCTAATAAAGGCTACAATTTTCTATCATTATTTTCACCAAATAATAAATTGCCTCAGCTCGTTGCCAATACATAGAGGCAGCATTGACTTGTCAAAGAGTCCAATTTCCTTTTATACACCGGGATGCGCAATGAAATGTCTATCTAAGTAGCATAAAACATCCTTTCAACATGTCTACAAAGCAATGATCATTTTAAAATTTTCATCTTCGCTAAACACACCTTCCAAGTACAGTGAAAATAATTAGCTCCTGTGAAGTAAAAAGAAGTTGTCCAATTTGAAGCTGCTGCAAGGAAGAAGTCTGAAAATAATTTGGATTATGTTTTGATAAAGTACATTGTGGCCTATAACCTATCAAAAAAAAAAAGTACATTGTGGCCTATAATTTCCCAAGCATCCCGTACAACAGTTAATTGGAAAAAAGGAGCTGCATATTGCCTCAGTAGTTGGGATTTAATTTTATCTTTATTTTCAGTGAACTGCAGATGCCAGTGGTTGATCCCTTCTAGCTTAAACTGAAACATAAAAATTCAAGAATCAGACACCCAGACCCTACGTGCACTGGAGTCCCTGGAAAGCTCATGATGTGTGGCTTTCACCTAATTTAATAAAGGTTTCCTTTGCAATTATTCATGATGCAAAACTAAAACTCCTTCCAACTGTACAGAATGTATGAATTCATTATTCATTTGATGATGACATTGAGTGAAAATGTCAAATAAAATTATCAATTTGAGGGGAAGAAGATACACCCATCAGGACAAAATCCTCAAGTAAACACATATTAATGGAGAATAAGGTACTTATGAAAGAGCTGTACTTGTGTTTTGCCAATTCCAGCTGGACCAACCAACTCTGTCAAAACACCAAACGGTATCCCACCACATAATGCTTCATCTAATCCTTTCAGGCGTGTAGGAAGATGGCCAGCCAAGTGCTCATTTTGAACCCGCTGCTCCATTAGTGATAACGCCTGAAAAGAACAAGAACTAAGAACTTTGCGGAACTCAAAATCAAAGAAGGAAAACATATAATCTAGTGCATAGTTGAGCCAACTAACTACATTAATTGATAAAACTAAGCTGCAAGCTTACACTTTGATATGGTGGACACACAATTGCACTGATGTGTGCTACTGCAGACGTTACTTCTGCCCACCCCACATCTAACAACTCCATCAACTCAAATTCGGTCAAAGATAAGGCATCCTGAAGCAAACAAATCAAATTTCATTTTTCCAAATAGCCATAAAAGAGGGTACAAAAGCCATATTATTTTTAATTAAGTTTTTCTTCTGATGAAGTTGGCCAAAATTTAGAACTATAATCAAAGATATCATTTTCTAGGACACATGACCGAACTGCTGCATCTAGGTTGAAGATAAATATACAAGCATATATCAATTAGGTTCAATTTACACAAATTATAACTCTTCTATAATATTATAACACCAGGATCAATATTTTGCTGAAAAACGCCATCCGATTATAATCTTTTTATGCCTATCATGCTTGTCAAATATCAACAGACGGAAATTAAATTACTAAAATATGTTGAAAATAATGAGTCTTAGTTTTTACAATATATTCTTAAAAAATGAGTTCTGGATTGGTAAAAATCAATGTATTAACATACATTATAAGTATATAGAGCACATGGATTCGAAATATGTACTTGAGAAGATTTTAATCTAATTGAGAACGAAAAGTACGTGAATTTGGGGAAAATTTAGTTCCCAAAATCCAAACAAGACAGTAGTTGCAATTGGAGCTAAAGACGAAACGCAATCGAAATCATTGCAATTTACGCGTATTTAGGTACCTTGGCAGTGACGATGTTACGAGCCGCGAAGATGTTGGCGATCGACTTGGGCAAACCAATCTCGCGGATTAGCTTGTTCGCCATTCTCTCTCTCTCTCTCTCTCTCTCTCTCTGTCCTCGAGGTTTCCCGCCAAATGTGAAAATCTAACCCGTATTTTTCCGAGCAGTAAGGCCCATTCTCTCTCTCTCAAAGCCCAAAATTTATCAGGCCGAACGGCTAGTTTATGCCATTTTACATTATTAATGGGCTTGGCCCATTTATCAAATTCAATTCTCTATTTTCTACTTAATAAAAAAAGATAAATTCTACATATTTTTTTCTAGGCCACAATTATTGTAAATTCGCAACTTACAACAAAACTGTTTTGAACCTATTTACGAAAATTAAAGTCTCGAGATGCAAGAAAGACGTTTTTTAGTAATTTAGAATTTTACTGCCAGAAAGAGGAAAATAAAGCATAAATCAAAGCACAGCGACAGTTTGTAATTTTAATAATTTTTGGAAGAAAAAATGATATTTATAATTACAGAGTGAACAAACACTTTTATTAAAAAACTGATTAAATATGATATTTATATAAAATAATAATATTTTGATAATAAACTAATCTTTTTTATAAAAATGCAGAGTCCTTATACGTAATTTGCCCAATCGGAAATCTCTACAAAGAGCCTCCTCCAAAACGATGGAGCCTCCCCTAAAACGACCTGTTAGAAGTTACAGATTTACAAATGAGACTAGTTTGATCTATGAGCAATAAAATCGGCCAGGGCAACCAACGGCGCAGCCTTATCGAGATCAAAGCCGGAGAGCTGCTCCTGCGCATCCTCCTTCAATTTCTCCGCAAACTCCCTCGATTTGTCGATACCCATTAGCTTGGGATACGTAACCTTATCGGCCACCAAGTCCTTCCCCGCCGTTTTCCCCAATTCCTCCGACGATTTTGTCACGTCGAGAATGTCATCCACTACCTGAAAAAGTAATCCAGTGTACCTGGCGAAAGTCCTCAGTTTCTCAACCTCCTCGTCGGAACCACCACCCAGCACAGCTCCAAGAACCGCAGTGCCTTCCAACATGGCTGCGGTCTTGCGCAGATGAATGAATTCGAGGTACTCTAAACTCACTTCAGACTGCCCCTTTGAAGTTAAATCAGCTACTTGACCGCCTACGACCCCGTCAGCGCCAATGAACCTCGCAAGCTGTCCAATTCCACGGACAATCCTCGCAGAGGGCACGCCCACCGTGGAGGAGGCTATGTGCTCGAACGCTAATGCAAGGAGTGCATCGCCGGCGAGAACCGCCACGGCTTCGCCGAAAACCTTGTGACTCGTGGGCTGCCCTCGGCGGAGGTCATCATTGTCCATGCAAGGAAGATCGTCGTGGATCAGAGACATGGTGTGGATCATCTCGACGGCGCAAGCGGCGGGCATGGCCATGGGTTCGGTGCCGCCAACGAGCTCGCAGGCCGCGATACAAACGAGCGGGCAGATTCGCTTGCCACCGGCGAGGAGAGAGTAGCGCATGGCCTTGTGGATCTCCATGGGATCTTTGAGCGGAACGGCGGCGTCGAGGGCTCGGTTGATGGTATTGGCTTTTTGGGCCACGTAATTTTTGAAATTGAAGGAGGTGGGTTTTAAGATTTCCTCGGTGGGAGACGAGGAGGGGGAGGAGATGGGACGGCGGCGTTCCGGGAATGCTAGGAAATGGGATCTGGATCTGGAGTTGGAATATCGTTTGACCAATGTTCCCACTCTCACACAATTCATCTTCTCTGTAATTCACGGCGCTCTCTCTCTTGGTTGGTTCCGTAGAAAGAACCTTTTTAAATTTTTTAAACAAAATTTTATTTAAATTTCAATTCAATTTTTTTAAATCTTAAAATAATAATAATAATAATATTTTTATAATATATTAAACATCTTTTATCTAAAATTATATCATCTCATCACACCATCCAAACAAACTGTTAATCAAAAAATTAAATATCACCCATAACAAACCTTGCTCAAGCTTGAAAATCTCTTGTTAATCTTAGCTAGAAATGTAGCCAAATTCTAAGGTACTATTTGGTCATCAAGATTTCTTATCTCAAATACAAAATTTTCATCTCATCATCATAATTTTTTTAAATTTTCATACAAAATATAATAAACAATTTAACTTTTTCTTATCTTTTTCTAATTTCAAAATAATAATAATATTAAAATATAATATTTTAATATTTAATTTTAAAACTTAAAATTCTTATTTAATAATTCTCAGTAACTAAGGAGAACATAAGTATTTATGTAATTCTTATCACTTAATTTCTTTGTTAAAACTCATGACTCTTTCTTTTTACATATATAGGATAAAGGTCTAAAGAGTCCAAGAACCATGTAACATTTATCATTACCCACGTACGAAGAACACTACACAGTATTATTTCTTAATAAATAAGATTTCAATAGTTTAGATAAATGCGAATCGGCAAATTGGTTCCAATGGCATAGATTATGGTATGGCGAGCTCTGGCGGATGGATGGGTTAAACAACTCAAAGTTAAGTATTGAATCACTAGCTTTCATTACTTTTAGAAAGTACTACATTTCAATTCTAAATCAATTTGGAAATACAATTATTTTCAGATATCTTTAGACTATTTTATTACTATTCACTATTATTTCATTACTATTCTAATAATTATTGAAGAAAAAATCTATATTTAGTCCCCATTGGGGCCTCTGTGTGCATGAAGTGAAACAGTTCGTTTCTATCTCATTGCTTCTTAGAAATGAAACTTCCCCTCCCCCTCCCTGACTTGGTTCTGCCCTCCCCCTTCCCCTCCCTTTGAAGCATTTCAGAATGGGACACATTTCGTTCCTCCTATAGGGAAGATGAAGTTAGGGGCATTTTTGACCCACTAGCCCCCCACCAACGCTCAAATGAGGAGCTTGAACGAGACTGCAACTGGCTAGGTAGAGGCTTTAAGTCCTACGACTCCAACAATAGTAGTCGCTACTCTAGTAGTTTATTTTGGCAGAGAAAGAGAATGACTTGAAGAAGATTGACAAGTAGCTAAAACCCATGAAGAAGGAGGTGGTAGAGAAGGCAGAGAAGCCTTCTTCATTTGAAACGAGAGGATTTAGGCTTGGGAATGGTTGCTTGGCAGTGGAGGAGGAAAATCGAACTTTGAGATAGGCAGAATCGGTTGGAAGTAGTTGTCCTCAAAGGTTTGTTCAGTCAACTGTCTGATTTGTCAATTAGCTGAATTGCAGCAAAAGATGCTTACTTCTTGTTTGATTTATGATAATCCTTGTTGGTTTTAATTGCTGTTGATTATGTGCCTTTACAATTTTGTTCCTTAGGGACGTTTTTTGTTTGTTTGTTTGCTCATTTGGCATGAGGAGCTAATTTGCTATCTACCATTCCATATATAGGTTTCATATTTACTCCTATTGCTTGCTTTGTATTGGTTGATCCACTAAATTATTGTGTTATCGGAAGAGAGATAAGAATGAAAGAGTTCTGTGAATCGCTTATATGGAGGGAAGATAAAGTGAGGGGCATTTTTTATATTTGAACAAAATTATAAGGAAATGAAATAAACATTTATTTCGTGTACACAGGCCCTTAATAGAGACTGAATGTAGCAAGACTTATTATTGACAGATAGTTTAAGATTTTTTTAATATCCATACATGTTGTGTTGGGTTCTCTTAGTTTAAAATTTTTTAAATATCCTTACATGTTGTGTTGGGTTCTCTCCTAGATGGTGAATGTCCCATGTAAGATCATTAAACTCACATGGAGAGAGGGTTTAGGCCCAGCTTAATTAGGTTTTGAAACCTAGGTGATGCTGTTTTGTATAGAAGCAAAGTTAGGAGAGTGAAACAAGAAAGGAAAAAAATGTGTGGGAGATTGGAGAGAGGAAGGGACAGCCAAATACATGGGAGCTCATCCAGCTTCAATCAAATACTCTAATCGGAGTTTTCTATGGTCTGATTGAGATGAGATTTTGCAAGTACGTTCAAAACTCAAGATTCTATAATTTGAACAGTGGAGATCAGATTTAGAGTAGTATTTTTGGTGTTCAATGTTTTGAATGGTGACACATCTCGTGGTGATATTTCTTCTAATCACACTATTTGATTGTCAAAAAAGTGTTTTTCATGATATCAATGTTGATTATATACCTTTAGTGCTATTTAGAGAGAACATTTGTATACATATCATTGTTGATAGTGGAAGTTTTAATTGGACTAAGCCCCGTAATTTTTCCTTTTACATTAAAAGTTTTTCCACGTAAAAAATTCTTTGCTCTCTATGTGTGTCATTTTGCTTTATTTTACTCTTTATTCAATTACTTTCTAACAAATTCACACAAAGTGAAATAATTATTTTTGCTATTTAGATTTCTCCCAACAATACGGAGCCTTTAATGTTATTTCAAAAAGACAGAAAAGAGAAGATTTGAAGAATGCATCACGATTCTTGTTCTTAAAACCAAGAAATAAACAAGCACGTGACGTTTCTCCTCAAAACAGAGATCTCCAGGTTAGTGATTTTGAACTTTAATTTCCATTTTCCAGATTTACACCAAGCCGATGCAAACACTTTTATTTTGACAAAGCCCAAAATATGCATGTATTTATTTTTGTTATCACGGTACATGTACCTAATTGATTGATAGAGGTAATAGTACATACCAAAAACATAATAAAAATTATATGTGTAGTTATTTTTATGTATTCTATTGATATGATTAGTTGTATATTAAAAAAAATTGATACAGTCAATCACATCAATTGTGTGCGTAAGAAGTACACAAAAATGATTTTATATAACATTATTCAAAAAATAATGTGTTTGTGTATATATATATACACACAATGCAGCTCGATTAACCAAACAATTTTCTATACTTGTCTAACATGTGCTTTTTAACACATGAAATAACCATATGTCTTAAAAGTTAAATTTCATTAAAAAAAAAAAAAAAAGAGAGAGATAAATAGGATAAAGCGTATAATCATAATTTGAATTCATAACTTCTATTATAATAACACGTAAAATCATTATTTATTTCAAAAGTTAAATTTGATGAAAAATTGTATAGGATAAAATGTATTTGTATGTCTTAACATAATGCTCTCGCGAACACATCTATGATCGCTTTTAAAAAGACAGTCTAACGGAAGCAAAAAGATTGTGGAATATTTAGGTTCCATCTGAAGACGATAAAATATAATACTGTCGCTTTTGTGGTTCTATATATTTATAATTTCAATGGTCTTTATACTCAAATTGGTTAATATTCTTAGGTTATTTTTCCTTTGATGTCTCTTTTGCATCAAAAAGTACATCATTGACTTTGTCTGGTGTTTATAAGAACACTGGCATTAGACTAGCTAAATGTTAGTAAAATCTAAAATATAGTTAAGTTTTGTATAAATAACTTGCATTGGACTAACTAAAATATTTAGTTTAAATTTTAAACTATTCATCCATCAAACTCATATTTTATTAAATTCTTTTTAAAAATTTCTTTAGTAAACAAGGCTATATTATGTTGGATAATTAGATTGATATAAAAATAATTGAGAAATAATTATTTTAAGTAAAAATTAATTTATTAATTAATATATAAAATGTATTTATAAAATATAAAAAAAAAAGTTTATTAAAAAATATTATTATTAAAATATATAATATTATATTATTAATTTGACTTTAAAGATGATATAATATAATTAATGTCTTCAATGACTATATAGTCAAAACCTTTAACTTTGCCGTTGCCAATGCTCTACGCCTAACTTGAGGGAATGGACTTTGCCGCGCAATACAGTGGAAGGCTCGAAGCCGCTGCGTAGGTGTGGTGTCTTCTGACTATCGCGGATTTTTGTAGCAAGCTTGATGAAATTTATGTACATGACATGTGTGAACACTTCAGAATTTGTCATTCTATTCAATCAAGGTTAGCATCTATACTTTCTAGGAAGCTGATATCACTTGACCTACCATGACAACGCAGTCATAGTTTTCCAGGTGCACGAGTCATGACCAACCTTTTCCTTGCCTGTGCGAGGAACCTGCGCACTGGCAAGTTAGCCACGTTTGCACGACGTGAGGCAACGTCAAGACTGTACTTTCAAGTCTTCAAACACGCACATGTATTGTATGCTGTTTTTCCCCAATGAGTATCTCACATCAACGTCAAGAGTTTCCTTCTTCTTTCTCAAGTGAAGGGAAAATAATCATTTTGTTCCCTATCCTATCGTATATTCACGCAAAAGTTGCACTTTGAGTTTGAAAATTACGGCAGATGATCGTTACGTGCTCAGTTGTTCACAGGCTTAGATTTAGTATGATTAGATGATATGACATAAAATAGAAAATTAGTAAATAATAATAAGATAATTTATGAATAATAAAATAATAATTTGAATTAAGATATTTTATAAAATTTTGAAAAAAAATTGAATTAAAAAATTATAAAGTTAAAAAAATAAGAAGAATATTGATTTTTAATATTATTTTTATTTTAAAATTTGAAAATAATGAATTTTTTCGTGTTTTACTTAAAAGTTTAGAAAAATTATAATAATTTAATAATAATAATTAGATAACAAGTTAAATATTTGAAATTAAATAATATTATGTTTACAATATTTAGATGTTGAAATGAGGTGAGATAATTGGAAAGATTTAACAAGGTTAGGATAAACTAGGTAAACTGAAAGAACTATATCTATAAAAAAAATGATATTTTTTTATTGCCTTAAAAATTCATAAAAATTAATAGGACTCATGGGGTTCATTCGTTTTGCTCAGAATTGACCCGAACTTTGTGTTTTTTTGCTAAACAAGAATTCATTGCAAAGGAATAACAAGCAATAATTTTACACAAAATATTACAGAATTAGAACGGAGGATCTTTTACACTAAGAAAGTTCAGGAGACTTGGAGGGATTTTGAAGAGAGGATGCTTTTATACAAGTTGTTCGAAGCTACCCCTTGCGTAATTTGATGCGCACATCCATTTGGGTTTTGATAAATTTCTTTTGTTGTCCATGTTTGGCAAGACTGCAACAAAAAAACTTGTGTCCACTGCTATTGACTGCATACAGTCGGCAGCATCAGTTTGATGTTTATCCATCCAAAGGAAAATAAAAAACGAGAAAAATGACATACAAAGCCAGAGGAAAGATGGAGGCAATGTATGGGGTAGGTGATTATGGAGAGGCTGGATAGAAAGGTCTAAAGATAAGAGCCAGAGTCTAGAAGCTAGAAGGAATATTCTTGTAGTGGAATATTCTTGTAGCGGAAAATCCCTTGCTGCGAGTGTGAAGAAAAATGCAACTCCGATGTGTGTGTGAATGCATGTGACCAAAGTAATCTTTCAAGTGGCTCCTATCCCCATTGCAATCCCCAAGGCCCAAAAGCCCCATAAGAAAACCAGGTAAGATCTGACATCCTCGTCTTGATGTAGACACATCCAAACATCAAGAATGTTCCTTGATTATAAATCAAAGAGCAGTGTTTAGAAGAGAAACTTTAAATTTCTTGGAAACGGGGTGCCTCCATCCATGGCATTTCTCCTCAATTCAATACTCATATCCCCCCAACAAACCATTCTTCTCCCCCATATCTTCATCTCCATCTCCTCCTTTCTCTTCTGTAATCAAAACTCTGGTTCTTTCATTTTTCCTTCCGCTGCTTTTGCCCTGCTTCACTGCAGGGGGTGTAACATAAGCTTATGGCGCTCGCTTCTGCCAACACTGAGACGAAGAAGAAAACAAGATTTCCCCCTAAGAGAGGACAGATCAAAAGGCAGATTTTCAAGACCTTGGCTAAGATGGTAGCCTTTTGGTGTGGAAGGCGGGAGAGGTGCATGGAAGGATCAGAGGGGACAGGGGAGGACAGTAGCCACAACTTGTGGCTAACTACAACTCCGATGGATAAACAATAACATAATAACACTTGTCTCTCAATTCTTCGAATTGAGCTCGTCCATGCCTTGGGACTTCTTGGAGAGGGCTTTTTTCTGTGCCCAAGCCTGAGAAGCTTCCCATTCCTGTTGCTTTAGATTCAAAATAAACTTCTGACACGTTCTGGTTCTACTCCACATGTTTAGATATATGTTGTGGCATGACCTGCAGCTAGGAGTCATAATTTTAGGGAATTTCTGTTCGCTCATGATTCGTCTATTAAAAGAAAAAAATAAGTAAGAAAAATCCTCATCCGTTCGTTGGTCTTACAGGGTTTAGAGAGAAGATGATGTAATTGGAGGAGGCTGTTATGGTTGTGTTTTAGGCGTTCTGGGTCTTGTCTTCTGTTGTAATTGCTGTTGGATCTGATGCATTTGCTGCTGGTTTTTCATTCCATGCTTTCTTATGTTTGTCTTTTAAACATCGGGAAATCCAAGTTTGGACCATTCTTGTGTTTGTTGGTTGGTTCATGTGGCCTTCAATTGTCAAATTTCTAGGCCAATTGTTTTTAAGGTTTTTAGTTTGTTAAGAACTGGTCCATGTTACTTTCGATGGATCCATACTCCGAAGGATTTGTGACCATGGGACTTTAGTGGGAAGAAATAGAAGGGGATTTTGACACTCTCTCTTCTGATCCCGGATGTCTTAATTCTGGTTCCCACAACAAATTACAGAAAACTCATTCCCGACAACTCTTCATTAATTTCTCGAATTGAAAACCAGACCTCAGAGCATATTCGTGTGATAAATTTATGTCTTTCCTAATACATGCTCCAGGCAAAAAATTCTAGAAATGTGCCTGAAAGTTGCTAATTACCTAAAGTTTCTTGCTTGTTAATCGGAAGAGGTGCGACAAGCTTTTATTTGTGGTGTTGTTTTTGGTTCTTATTTGTTACTTGGAAAGCAAGTTATCTAAATAAAATAATAAATAAATTCCATGCATGCGTTAAATAATTGATAAATAATATGCAAGAAAAAAAAAAGGAAAAAATATCAAATCATCTCACAATCTAAGCCCATCACAAGGAAAAAGTTAGCATCCCCCTTGATCTACGGCTCCACTTTTTTTTATTAGTGAATTAAGAAATATTATTTAATAATATTATGACTTTTTTTATTCTTTAGAAAATATTTTAAAATGTTAAAAAAATGATGTAAAAAAAAAAATAAAAGTTTTTATTAGTCTAGCGCGCTGGCCCAACGATGGGTGGGTGTCCACCCCTTAGTCAAATGGTACACGTAGCCGCCATGAGATTATGAGAAGGAAAAAATTATTTTGATTTTAAAGAAATGATTTTAAATATATTAATGTATTTTTTTATTTTTTAAAAATATTTAAAATTATTAAAAAATATGAAAAGAAAAATTATATATATATATATATATATATATATAAAGCAACGTGCGGCAACTGAAGCGATGCCACTCAGCGTCAAGGTTGGCCGCTCTATTGCTAAAAAGCTGACACCCTACAACTGGAAGGCTCCACAGTGACAGAGCCAATCTGAAACAAACAATTGAGTCAGACAAAACCTCCAATTCAGTCTTTGTTTTTTGTTTTTTGTTTTTTACTTTTTGCTTTTTGTTTTTTGTATTTATATTCCTCGGAAAATCAACCAGTACAGAAGCTGCTCAAGCTGGCATCAAAACTTTCTCAGTTTGGTCTTATTTTCTTCCTATATTTTTTTTTCCCACAACCCAAACAAGGAGTAGGAAAACTGAAGTTTTCAGATCAAGAATTTGTGTTTTCTTTCTTTCGATTGTGTAAAGAGATGAAAAATGCACAGGAGGGGAGGGGGAAAAAATGGTGCATGCCGGAAATAAGCTTGCAGTGTGTACTGAACACCGAACATAATTTATTTCGCTTGTAAAATGCTGATCACCCTGTGAGGCTGTGAGAGTTTATCTCCAGCAAATTAAAAATCTGAAAAGGTGCATGTTTTTTCTTTTTATTTTTTTTATTTTTTTCAAAGTTTCTTTAGTTTCTCCAAATCTTTTGAAAAGGTGCGTGTTTCAATCATTCATTTGTGGGCGGCTTGACCCCATGAAGAGATAAGATTAGTACTATTTCGGTCATTCAAGACAACTCGATCGCCCCCTACCCACCCTCTCCTCGGTCATTGAAAAGTACCCTTCTGGTCGCTTCTATACATACTTCTTCCTTTTTTTTCTTTTTTCTGAAAATATAATCATAATTTCCTCTAAATTAATTTGTTCCATTATTTGTATTAATAAAAGAGAATGAATTATTTATATATTGTGGGTATCGTACAACTGTAGATAGTCTATCTTCTAATTATCATAAAGTTTTATTATTTATAAATCGATAAGAAAATACATAATTTACTGTGAAATTAATTACTATATTTTATAATAAAAATAAAAAAATATATATGTGTTTTTTTTTCTCCAACATCTTCTGTTGGTATTTTTTAATAAATATTAGTTGTAACGTTTGTTTATTGTTTACCACTGCGTGTCTTTTAAAATTGATCAATTTTTTTTTTTTTAATTTATGGTAGATAACGTTGGTCAATTTGTAACCATGCTCTTAATTTCTTACTTTGCTTTCGACAGACTCTTTCAAACTCTAGACTGTTTTTAGCTTTAATTGTTATTTCTATTAACGTTAGTTTCTCAATTATTTTGTTATCAATTCTTGTAAATGAACGTTTATCGTCTGGCATTAATTCCTCATAGCTGGAATATTAAACCGATTTTATCGCCTCTTCTACGTTTCTTTCACTAACCAATAATTATTTATAGCCTTTATTGAGGTTTTATTTACTCTGCAATTAGTTCTTATATTCGGAAAATGATCACTTAGAAGGGTTTATATGTGTGGCTGTCTTTTAAGAGTCTGACCCACTTATTACTTTGAATACAACATAGAAGGGTTTAATTGAAAAATAACAAAAGAAAGCGTGTTTATATTTTGAAGAGATTTTTCAGATAATAGAGGTATTTTTTGAGTAAAATTTTGAATTCAACTATTTGTGCATATTAGGTTTGATGTATACGACGATCAGTTAGGTTATTGTATCTTAAAAGAGTCAAGTTAAGAAAAATTTTACTATACCAGTTAATTTAAAATTTTGTACACTACAGATAATTTGAATCTTTTTAAAAAATGTTAAATTTCTATGTCTCAATTCAAATTGATTTTTTTAAATATTAATTTTATTATAATTTTTATTATATTATTATGTATTTTACGAACATCTTCCTTTAACTTTTATAAGCATAATTTTTAATTATTTGTGTATTTTTAATAAAAGTCAAAATCTTCTAGATATGATCAGGCGTACGCACGTCCCGTAAGTTTTTCTTAGTGGGAGAGGCAGTCTGGATCGAAACCATGCATGCGGCGGCCTACGTGGACTACGAACCGAACAACACACATACAGCTGTATACAGTTTGAGATTCGGGTACGTAATAGTGAATTCTTGTCTGTAATTTTGATCAGAGTTTTTTTAAATAAATAATTTTGTCCTCCGAGGGAACACTTGACAGAGCTCGGCTGCAGGACGGTTTGAATAATTCAGTTGCTTATCTCAACAACCTAACTTTCTTGTCTTGTCTTGTCTTATGGATCAATTGGAATCTGACACGTTTGCGCCAACTACGTACACGTTTGTGCGTGCATGCTTGCGTAGCGAGGAATGTTACATACAGTCATTTTTACGTATTTTTTATGCAGTCTACTGATATAATTAGTTGGATTAAATTTTTTTTAATACACAACCAATCATATCACTGAAATGTATAAAAAAATCTGTAAAAATAACTGTATATAAAATTTTCTTAAAAGTAATGCTAGGTAGTCGTGAAGTGCATATCCATAGACAAAAGCGTAATGATGGTTACTAGCTTTAAATATATAAATATTGTACAGTTTTTTAAGTAAAATTGTAGATCTGATTAAGAAAAAATGAATTTTTTTTATATTTTTTCATGATAAAATTTATTTATTTATTTTAAATATTTATGTGAGATTTATACATTTAAAATTTATATACATTATATACAATTTTTAATAAATGATATTCTCACAAAGGTCTATATAACAAATCAATAAATAGCAAATTATGCTCTTACAAAATTTTATGAAACACATTTAAATTTTTCTTTATATCAAAATGACCGCTTCAATTAGATGCAAACTCAATAAAGGACAAACCATACTTTCAAAAATATTCATGCAATACGATTAAAATCTTTTTTACATTAAAATGTTTCAACAAACTACATTCATGTACAAATAACTCACACATAAGAATATGTAACTTTATAGGTTAATCTAATTAAATATACCTTTTCAATGCAGTTAATTAGGAACTTATGATTTCCAAAATCGATATTTTATTTGGTCTTTTCATGAAAAATATATAGGAAACATCTCTGTACGTACATAGTGCCCGAGAGCTCAATATAATGTGTTGTGAGAGACGAAATATGTGCTTCACATGTATTACATGTAGTTGCGAAAATTATGATGATAGTTGGGTGCATCGCTTGACTTCTTTTCCTTTTTAGCAGAATAAAATTTGCTTGAAAGCATAAGATTCATGCATTATTTTCAACCAAAGAGCCATTTAATTGCTTGTCGCTCAAGCGGGCAAGCCATTAATTAATGCTTTTCTCTCGTTATATATGCCCTTTATTGAAGCGGCGGGCAAGGTTGAACAAATATTGCATATAGAGTCGAGACCTTATCCATATATAAATCACGGATACTATATATAAAATGAGAACCGTTACATATACAAATAAAAAAAAATACATAAAATAAATTCATAAATTAATATATTTTGAGGACATCTCTTAAATTTATTTTAAAATAAAAGTAATTTTACAATCTGATTTACTATATCAAGTTACATCAGTTAATAAATTTATTTTTATATAATCTCTTTGTAGCTAAATTATTTTTCATATAAAATTATCAAGAGCTGTCACTTTTTTTTCTTTTCATTTTTTTAATCGATTTAAATATTTTTAAAAAATAAAAAATATATCAATACATTTAAAATCACTTATTTAAATATTAAATAAAAAAAAATTGACCAACGATCATTCCAAGCGGTCAAGTGGAGGCAGAATACAAGAGTTTTACAATTTCTTTATGATCATCACCGCTAGTAAATATAAATTTTATTGAAATAGAACCACTAAAATCTCGATATCTTATTAGAAGACGTAGATCACCTCCGTGTCTAAGTCATCCGACCATCGATGAATAGCAGTGCTCCTCTCAGGAAGGCCTCGTGCACCCCTTATGTGGTCTGGCATTAGTGTAATATGGGACTGTACGCAGACGCACTCCGTGCGTCCATTTCTCCTGCGTAAGAGTCATAAGTGCATTGTACGTGGAATGAATTGGCCTGGCTGGCACAAGCCTGGAGCAGGCCGGTGAGCACTGATGAGTTGGGTACATATTGGGACGGTGCTAATTAAGTGCGTACACTGTAGGCCATCATCATCTCCTTTCTATTTGTACGTTCCCTTTCATGCATGGAGGCCACTCACCCAGTACTGTAATGCTCGGAATAACGATAATGCTACCTGCGTGACTATCCAATGCATGTGTGCTTTTCGTTTATTTAAGTATTTTTTAACATTCTTAACTATTAAATAAAATATAAATTTATTAATAATAACTCTCTTAATTATTAAAAATAAAATAAATATATATAATTAAGCATATTTGATAGATATATTTAATAGTTATATTATCATTTTCTTTAAAATAATAATACAAACACGTCACATTTTATAATATATTTTACAACAATGCTTTAAAATGAGTGTATTTATATAAAAGGATTATACTTTTATAAGTTATTGTATAAAATATCCCTTACTTAAAAAATAATTATATAATATATCATGAAAAAGTGTTGTACAAGAATGATTTTTCTTCTAAAAGAATCCAAGAAAAATAAAACCAAAATGATAACCTTACAATAATTTTACAACTCTATATGAAATGGAGGGTAGTTTTATAATATTAAAATTTATTTTTATGTAAATGCTTTTGAACATGAATTGGATTAATGATTTGTACTCATTTTTCAAAAAAATAATGATTAATGAAATGAATATTATTAAATTTAATTATTTTTTTAAATATTAAAAAAAATAGTTTGAAAAAAAGACTACAATTATAGTTATTGCTTCAAATTATGGGTTGGAATTCTGCATCCATTAATAATTTCCTACTCATTTTTTCTGTTATTTAAATTATATAAAAAAATATTTATTGATTAAAAAATAACTATTAATATATTAATATATTTTTTAGAAAATGAAATTAACACTACCCCCAACCTCATAAAACCCCAATCTTTTCAAATGATTTCATTGTTTTTGTCAATCAATCATTCATTTCATGCAGTTCTCCTAGTCCTAGGTGGCTGAAACGGTAATGAATTAAAAATTAAAGATTCCAATGACTAATGCATGAGTGGTCAAAGACGATGAGCTACAAATTTGGTGAAATGGATAAGATTGGACATTAATGTGTGGCAGTGCTTTCTTAATTCTTACTTTTTAAGCATCATGGCTAAGTTTGCTTTCCCAATTCAGTATGACTTTATTTATTAATTTGACCTTTTTGTACATTAGCTTTCTAAAGAGATTTAAAAAATATTTATAAATAAAAAATAAAAAATAAAAAAGTTGACTTATCAATAAGAATAATCGGGACCCACTTTAAGTGGCCCTACCATGACCCTATCATAATATGATATGTTAACAGTTCATTTTGTCAGTTTGTCAGTATTTTTATAATTTAAGTTTTGGATTTTAAAATCTTTATCCTTTCCAATAGTTATAATTATGTAAGTAAAATTATAAATATAAATAGCACTTTTCATACATTGTCTATTAAAATCTTATATATTTTCATAAAATCATATCAATAACTAGTAAATTAATTTTGTTATCATTTTAATTAGTTAGTATGCATATGAATTTGTGAAAGCTATATGAAAAAATAAAATAGAAAAATAAAAATATATTGTATTTGTATTAAAGCATATCACTTTGAAAGACATCTACAAACTTAGATAAACTAATTTTTGTTTGTATCGGTATATCTTTATATTCTGTTGCATAAACCAAAACCTAAACTTAAAAGTAGAAGCAGTTTGAAGAGCACCAAATGTCCAATTGTTCACACTGCTCTTTCTTGCTGAGTCTCGACAATTTTCCATGATCCATCCCTATGAGCCGGTGGGGTCGTTCTTTTCTGGGCACTCTTTCCGCCCACAAGACTCAAAAGGAGTGCCGCTATTACTTGCTTACTTGTTGGTCCCGAGTCTTCCACTTTTCGTAACTCCGGCCTCTAACAACCGGATATAGAGGGTATTTTTTATACGAGTTTTGTTATATATATACTAATCTGTGTATCAATACTAATTTATTCATATTTAAAATTTAAATTAACATTATTTTTAATAAAATTTATTTTTTAACCAATCACATCATATTAATATACAGATTAATACACAATTATGCTTTCAACTATATTTTTACTTTTTATACTTTAACCATACTTTAACCGACAGAGGTGCCCCTGTTGTCAAATTTTCCCCTATAAATATACCGTGTCTTTCCTTCCCATCTCTTCACATCCTTCAAGCTCCTTCAGCCGAACCCCAAGCCGGGCAACCCCCGGCACCCGGCACCCGGTCCAAACTCCCCTCTCTCTCTCTCTCTCTCTCTCTCTCTCTCTCTCTCTCTCTCCAACATCTCCTTCTCACCATCTTCCCCATCTCAAGCTTCTTCTTTCAATCCTGTAATCAGATCTGCTCTTCTTTCCTTGCTCTGCTTGTCCCCTGCTCTGTTTTTGCAGACCATCGGCGTCTTCAAGCCCATGGCAAACGTTACCTCCAACACCGAGCAGAAGAAAAGCACAAGCTTTCCCCCCAGGAGAGGCCAGGTAAAAGCTCAGATTTTTGAGAGCTTGGCCAAGAAGGTTGTCTCCGCGGTCTCTAAGGTGGGAGAAGCATTGGGAATGAACAGAGGAAATGACGGCAACGGTGGAGCCTCTGCATCTTCAACTCCACCTCCAAGTTCCTACAACTCCGATGTTAATTCTGACATCTCCTAGAGATGATGATCCTGATTCATGCCAAGATAGTGGATAAACACCATCGTGGTAAAACTACCTCATCTCAATTCTCTGCTGAATTGAGCTTGTCCACGCTTTTTCTGTCCTTTTTAACTTAGTATATCGTGTAGAGGCTTTGTGTTTCTGTGATTTTAGATACAGAACAAAGCTTCCAAGGTGTTTTAAGGCGCATCTTTAGATCGTCTTCTATGGGGTTTTGAAGATTGTGGGAATAAGATCATGTTGGGTATAACGGCCTGCAGGAGTCGTATTTTAGGGAGTTTCTGTCTGGCCATAGTTTATCTAGCTTTATTTGTAATTCAGTTCGTTGTGGGTAAGATCTCAGAGTTCTTATATATGTTGTAGAAAAAGAAAAGAAAAGCAAAAAAAAAAAAAAAAAAAAAAAAAAGAAACACAGAAACCCTCTTCCGTTCGTCGGTCTTTCAGGTTTTAGAGCAAAGATGATGCAATTGGAAGAAGGTAGTTTGTGTTTGTTTGAGGTGTTTTGTCTTTGTGTCTTGGATTGAAATAGTTATTATTTGATGACAATATATATCTTATGTTTCTGTGTATTTTTTTTTTTTTTTTTTGGATGCATTTTGTTAGATCATGATTAGCAGGTTGTCTTTCCACGTTTTCGTATGTTTCCATCATTAAATGTTGGAAAAAATCCAAGTTTGGAAACTTTCGCAATATATTGATTCATGCAGCTTTTTTAATGCTTCGTTTAAGGTGTTAGTCCATATTGAGATTTGGGTATTGTAAATTAAAAAAAAAAAAAAAATTTATTATTTTAGTTTAAAAATCAATTGATTAGTAAATAAATTATATTTGATTAAGGATAAATGTAGTCTCAAATTTTTAGATCACATATTATTATTATCATATAATTTGATTTAAAAAATAAATTTTAAATTTTACAAATTAAATTATATATCGGTATAAAAATTTTAAAATAGTAATACTTTTTAATTAAAAGCAAGGGAAAATGTTAAAGAAGACAGTAACAAGGAAATTTAAGGCAGGGTCCCACATTTCACGTCCCAAATCCACCCGGTTTTGAACTTGTGTTCTCGTTTATTTTTTTTATTTTATTTAATAATTAAAAAATTATTTTTTAATAATATTATACATTTTTTTATTTTTAAAAAATATTAAAAAATATTTAAAAAAATAAAAGAAAAATCCTTTTTTACCCTTTCTCGCTGAGTTCTTGGGCTTGTAGCACTGCTCTTCTAGAATACTTTTACATCTAACGGGGGATTGTAGGAAACTAGGAACGAAGAATTCCACGTGTTGCGATTTCATTATTCCAAAACTGATAACTATTTGAAAACTAATTTTATTATTTTATTTTTTAAAATAATAATAAATTAATTTTAACCAAGACACGCAACTCTCTCTCTCTCATTTTATTTTTTTATTTTTTTAATTCAATTTATTTTTTGCTTTGTTAGCATCTAAATGCTGGACATGGTGCTGTTTCGAGGAAAAAACTAGTTTTGAAAGTGCATTTTTTGTGCAAATTTCTAGAAACTGTGAAATTCATCGTGAAAAATATATACATATTTTTTCGTGCAAAACTTGCTCACAGATGGCTGTATGCTTGGCTAAGTTTTCACACCAGACGACCAATCCTGATGATGGACGTTGGTGTCACTCGCGGAGAAAAAGTGCATTGCCTTTTCTTCCTTGACTTGGGCGGCTCAGCCGACAAATCCTAACTACCCTCCTTTTCAAATGATGACTTGGTGGAATTTCTGGGTTTTGACACGGCTAGGGTAGGGTAGGGAGGGATGGTCTGAGTTTCTTAAGTTTAATATATATATATATATATTATATATATATATATATATATATGAACTTTGTTAGATACAGTCGGTAAATGTAATCGGCGTGCAGTCGGCTGTATGGAATAAATAAAAAAAATTATAAAAAAATTATTTTATATTCAGGGAGACCTACATGAATAAAAAAAAATTATAAAAATAATTTTTTTTTATGTAGGTCCCGTATTAATTTACTTTTTCTCTACGACTGCACGCCGACTGTATTTTCCGACTCCAAAAAGTATTTCTCATATATATATATATATATATATATTTTGTGTATTTTTTTTAATGTTTAAACAAAAAATAAAAAGTCATAAATTCATTTTAAAACATTTTTTTAATAATTAAGTCTCAATAGTTTTTATCAGATGCATCATTTTCCTTTTGACAACTATATTTTGTAGAATCAAACTTGGCATTTTTAATTTCTTGGCTTTTTAAAGTATCATTTTACTTTAACTTTATATATATATATATATATATATATATATTTATTTTTTCATGTTTTATTTAATCTATTCGCTTAATAAAATGAAACACTTTAAACAAATGTCCTAACACAGATTCTGGACCCCACCCAATTTTAATTTTTTTAAAAATAAAATTTTGTTGCGTATAATCACTTTATATATTTTTTTATGTACTTTACTAATGTCACTTGCTGAGCTGTCAGCATATAATCAAAGCAATTTTTGGGACATGTAATGGGATAAGATTAGGCATGCTACAAAATAGTCCCACATCCTGATGTAGATTTATATATAAATGTATATATATATATATACATTAAATGTACAAATTATATACACAACTACAAGGCTCTCCTTAAAAGGGAGAAATATGTAAATCTGTTGGAGTTTTTTTATTTAGAAGGCATGTAAACTAATTGGCATAATCTTAGCCTCTAAAGGTATGGAATTCAAAATCTCTCTCTCCTTATGTATCAAATTAAATAAAAACTAAGTGCTTTTTTTTTTTTTAATTTTTCTAAATTTTCCTCCAAGTAGACACTCCGCTCGCTCGTCTCATCTGTGTGGGAGACAAGGGGGCAAAGAAGGCGGCCAGCGTTTTCTTGGCAACTGGATAGCTGGGTGGTGGTTTGACCATTCTAACCTTCTCTCCACCTAACAATACATCTAGCTTTTTCTCCATTATCCACTCTTTCATATTCCGTGCTTTAGTGAGCAATGGTCGTGCTGTGTTCAATGTAACGACTGATGTGGTTGCACACCAAAAATAGAGAATCTTTATTTTTAAAAAAAATTATAAATGCAATTATTGTAATATATATATTTATATGATTATATAAGTAATGCTATATGATGGTGTAGTGTATACAGGGCCGGCTCTTCCCTTAGCGAAATTAGGCAATTGCCTAAGGCCCAGTTGAAGGAGAGTCTCCCTTTTAAAAAAATCTAAAGGAAATTTATTTTTAAAGAAAAAATATTTAATTAATCTAATAAGATGACATCAAAAGTATTAAATAAATATTATATTATTATTAATTTTAAAAATATCCCACATAATAATTATTTCAAGTATTCTTTTTTTAAGAATACACTTCTCTTTTATCATTATTAGTTTAATATACAATATAAAAATTATAAGTAGTAAAATCTAATTTTTGAGTGTTGATAAAAAATTTAGTATGATCTTTGAAAAGGCAATAGCCTACTTTTATCCAAATGTATAGGTTATTTATAGAACTTTATTGACAATGATAATTATGATTGCTTTAAGGCTTGTTTATATACAAAGAATATATGTAAATAGTAGTGAAATAGTTTGAGTTAAGATATTTTATTTTATTTTAAGAAATGATAGAGAAAAATTTGAATTTGATAATATCTAAAAATATCTAAAAATAGTTGTGTTCCCAAACAATCCCTAATAATCTAAAGCACGCCTTCTTAAATTAGATTTGATAAAAGTCTCTTTAAATTACAAAGTTTCTAATAAAAATTAAATCGGTTATTAGTTGAAAATATAGTATAAAATCTTAAATAGTAATTTTACTTTATAAACAATTGAAATAATTTGTAAATAAAAATTAAAATAATTTTATTTAATTTTACTTTTTAAAAGAAATAAAACTCCAATAAAAATTTTGATCTTATGCCCCATTTTTATACAACGTGCACTAGGCAAAATATATAGTGTCAATATATTTTTATTTGTAGTCGTTAATATTCTATAAGAATTTTGTGAAGGTTTTAAGTCATAATTTTGATTTTTATGTTTGCTTAAACTTTATGTGTAAACTTTTTAATTTAAAAATTAAATAAACTTTTTTCTGTTATGATTTTTGTGAAAAGTCTATTTTTGTGAAGGAATTTGGGATGGATTAGCGTTTGGCTTATTAGGGCATTGGCAATGTCCTCAATTTTAAAATAACTAGAATTGAGGCACGAATTGGCTGCAATAGCCTCGTCAAATTCTGAAAGTTTAACATAAATGCTACAGTGTTTGTTAGCTGCTGTAACAGCCGCTAAAAATTCAATTGTGAAATTTCTATTGACTTTAGAAACCTCGTGAAAACTCCGTAAGTTTACATGAATTGATTAATCGCATAGGTTTTAGCATGTCAACATAGTTAGTGTTATCACTCACTATGGTGCTAGAAATGCGATTTTAATTATTTGAAATAGTTAGAAGTGTCAGAATACATTATAGTCTACACCACTAGGCTTAATTGAATATTTAGAATTTTTCAGTACTAAGTTTGTTACATTTATTTTTGGAGTGAATAATAACCTCGGTAAACGTACTAAGCGCAATGTTTTTCAAAATCACAGTGTGTAATGTCCAAATTAGGTTAGCGAAATTTTATTTGGACACATGAAAATATTTTAGCCACCTTACTCTTCCAAGTCTACTCCACATTTGGAAAATATATTGAGCTGATTTTTGTAGACATTATTAGATAGAATATTTTAAGATAATCTTTTATAGATATTTTGGGTAGGAGAAAACCACACTCAACTCTCAACTCCAGCCTTATCACCTCCCTTATCTCGTCCATAAGTATGTCCAGCCAGCACCCATGAACTTATCTTCAATTACACCTTCCAATAAAAGATTATCAAACACTCTCTCTCGGACAGCTTTTAGGAGTTCTTTTGCACGCCCATTTCGAAGCTGTTGTAAGTGTTCTATCATAAAGTCTTCTTCATATAAGTTGTTCCTTTTTTAGTCTAATTTACATGGATATCTTATTTTCCCTATTTGAAGATCATTTGGTTAGTCAAATATTGTGTAAACTATAGAAAGGTCATTCTGGGAGATAAACTGGAGAATATGTTATAGTTTGGAGTTTTTGACCAAGCTAATGGATAGATATTGGTCTGAAATTTTTATGGAGTATTGTTAACATGTATATGTGACTATTTGTTGAGGATTTTTGCATGATTAAAGGTTTTGATGAAAGATTTTCTTAGATTTAGAAACTTAGAAACTGGAAGAAGAAAAACAGTTTCTGTTTTGAGAAAGTTTAACTCTTTGGTGGTCTAAACCTATTCTAATGACTTTAATAATTTTATTAGAGGATTCTAAGTATCTTATATACATGTTATATTATTATTTTGAAGATATTTGATATTAGTCTCAAAGATATGAAATTTTATGCAAAAAGATATTCAAATAAGCCAAAGTGTGGATATTCTTGGCTAAATTTATGTTTTGGTTAATTTCTAATCATGTGATCTTGAATTAGAAGCTTATATATGTTTTAGGACATCTTTTTAAACCATGTGATGGTTTGGTTTGAAGATCATATATTTATAAGTCATAGATTAAGAGATTTATCAAAACTAGTTGAGGAAAAAGTTTCTATTTTTGGACTAAGTGTAAAACCAAAAACTCCAAATGTTATTTTGTGATTTTGGTGACTTTAGTTTGATGATTTAAAGCATGGTTGATGTTAGGATGATATTATGAATATGTTAGAAGTAAGATTTGATTTTTAAAATTCTTGGAGATGTTTTGATTTAAGGTCAAAATTTGTGATTCAAGTGCTTGGATTTTTTTTAAAAAAAAAAGTTTAGTGTTAATTATTAGCTTTTTCTAAATGGATGTTTTAAGTATGGTTTTGAACTTAGGATTGGAAGATGTTTGTTGCAAAAGTTTGGTTTAAGCATGAGTTTTGAAATTGGAAGGAATTGCAACAAAATTCAAGGGAAATGGCCTATGGATGTTTCAGCCATAGTGTGTTCTTCATAGTTGTGTTTTGTTTTAAATTTTTCGGAGTTGATATTTAAGTTTAGGATAAAATTTACATGAGGAATGTAAATTTTGGAAACTTTTGAAGTTAGTATGCAAAATCCTTAAGTTATAGGTAAAACGGTCATTTTTCCACATGTAGAGAGTAAAATGAAAATTTTACTCTTTAAGTTAGTATTTTCCATATTTCAAATTATTAGTGATTTAGTTCTAACTTTTAGAATCACTAATTACAGTTCCTCGTGATCGCACTTGAAGTTTTATAAGAAATGCGGAGATCGAGATAAGTTAGCTTTTAACTTACTAGCAGTTTACTGTGTATGTGTGCTAAGTAAAGGAACTACAGTGTATGTATGTATGTTATCATATATGTCATGTCATGCCAAGTTATCACGTAATTGTCTATTATACAGAATTTATTCTGTCATCAATTTTTATCTGTTACATAATATATTCTGTCATGTATTACTGTACATTACAAGTATGTCATGTTAAATATGTTGTCTATTATACGTTATGCCATGTTACGAAATGTTTCTATATCAAGTTGGTCATGTATTTCAAGTTATGTTCAAATCACGTTATGTTACGTCAGGGCTCAAGTCCTTTCGTATTCCAGTCATATTTCATCTTGAGTACATTCAGTTTGTATAGAATACATGGGGCCACAACAACTGTGGAGTATGTATTTAACTGCATTGTGATGTGTAGAATACATGGGGCCACAACAACTGTAGAGTATGTATTTACACGTAGAATACATGGAGCCACAACAACTGTGGAGTATATATTTTTCATGTTAATTCAAGTTTGCGTAGAATACATAGGGCCACAACAACTGTGGAGTATTTATTTACACGTAGAATACATGGGGCCACAACAACTGTGGAGTATGTATTTTTCATGTTAATTCAAGTTTCAGAGTAAGTTCATACTAAGTCAAGTTTCAGATCAAGTTTATGTCAAATCAAGTTCAGTTCATATTTTAATTTAAGTTATGTCAATTATGCTACGTTGTACGTTAAGTTATGCTTTAATTATTTATGAATTTGATTATGCATTTATGCTTTTACTGTCATCCATGCATCATTAGCATGTGTGAAAGTTTTTTGTTAACTTGCTGAAATTTGTAATCAAATCTCACTATGGTAGTCCCAACTACTATTCCCCCCGAATGGTAGATCTTGTTACAGGACCTGAAGGAGGATCAGGAGCTGACCAACTAGACACAGTCGACTGAACGACGGTGCGTCGTTAATGTTAGTATAGTAGTTAAATTACTACTTGTACGATAGAGTTGCATCTCCAGTACTTTTGGATCATAACTATTTTGGACTAGTGTTTGTGATCTTGGTTGTTCAATAGGTTTTTATGTATGAAGTACGTTTTAAGTATTTGAGATATTTTCAATTTGGTGCATAGTATTGCTAAAGAAAAAAAAATTATCCGCTGCGAATATTTGTTGCCCAGATGACTAACACAAGAGGGGGGTGAATTGAGTTGTATTAAAAAAATAACAATTATAAATCAAATATATAATATAAAATATAAACAAAATATGAAATAACAATAAATATAAAGAGTAAGGGTAAGAGAGAAGCAAACTCAGTATGTTAACGAGGTTCGGCCCCACTGCCTACGTCCTCGCCTCAAGCTACCCTTTGAGGATTCCCAAATTCACTATTCAATCTCCTTCAGGTAGAGATAGAAACCTATTACACATTTGAACAACACCGCTACAAGGGATCCGTGTAGAACACCCTCTACACTTGCAATCACCTTACACGTGCTGATTCAACTATTCCCCGTGTAGAATACTTTCTACACACACAAGGGTTATACACACCATTTTTCTGATACAAGAGCTGATAGTGGGTAGGTTATCAGAAAACACTCCTCAATGAGTGAAATAAGAACAATAGAGCGCAAACTATATCTCTCAAAATGAACAAGGATTAAGGCTCAATGCTTAGAGAAGAGAGAATGAAAGCTTTGAATTAATGTTGTATGCTCTGGATGTTGTAAATGTGAAGCTCTCAAATGATCTATTTATGGGCATATGAGACTTCATATTCAAATTTAAAAAGATTCGCATGTCAAAAACAACATCATTCACTTTTTCAAAAAATCAAACCTAATTTTTTACTTTTGGCATATGACAAAATGAGCACACTTTCCTTTTCAAAAAATTCAAACCTAATCTTTTACTTTTTGTATATGACAAAATGAGCACACTTTACTTTTCAAATTTTTCAAACAGAATCATCTACCTTTTGTATAAGTCTAAAAAAGCATCAATCACTTTTGAAAATATTCAAATAAAACATGCACATGTGAAAGATGACAATTAATCATCTTTAATATTTTCAAAGTTCAACCATTTAATCAAGGCATGCACATGCAAAAGATGACAATTAATCATCTTTCAAAATTTTCAAATTTAATTTTCATAAATATTCATGCACATGTGGAAAATGTATTTTAATGTTTTATGATAAAATATTAATTTTGAGCATTAATCCTAATTTTGAATTTTAAGAGATTTACAATATTATTCTATGATTTTAATGTGAACTTGTTTCCTTCTTGCTCATGCTTGGTTCTTTGATGTGCTTGATTCAATTGTGTGAACAACTTGAGCTTGAAACTCCTTTATTCTTTGAATTCATTTGTTATCATCAAAATCCATGTGTAGATTTATAATCACATGAAACTTGAAACCTTGGGTTCAACAATCTCCCCCTTTTTGATGATGACAAATACTTGATAGAACTTGAAACCTGTATTAATACTTAAACTCCCCCTGAAAATATGCGTTAGTTTTTCAAGCAAAAGTATAAATATAATTTCAAGCATATATAACAAGTTTAGTAATTTAAACAATGTTAATGTTCTAGTCTAAAACTTCTCTCCCTTTTGGCATCATTAAAAAGGATCGGCAGTAAATAAATGGATTGAAGAAAATGATGCGCTTAATAGTCACTGTAGATAGTTGAAAAAGAAGCCGTCCGTGACCCGACAAATACTGCAAAGTCTTGAGGCCTAACTCTATGAATTTAGTGCAGCTGGAGATTTAAACAATCGCCTGATGTTGTTGATAAACGTGATTGAAGGCTCTGAGTTGTTATAAAAAAATGATCATTTTCATCTATCGGATGCCAAAAAAATAATCGTTTCTTGACCTGAGTTCTGTTTTTCCACAACGATAGAATGACTGAGCAATTCTCTTCCACTAATGTTCCAGACTTGAATCAGGAACCCTTGACGCATCAATCATCAAACTTCTCTCCTGAGGCCATCGATACCATGATAGGAGCAATAAACCGTTTTTCTAGTAAGGCTGATTCTGAGATTATTGCAGAATCAAGAATGCTCAGTAGTCAATATGCTGCCTCTGTTACGATCATGTCTCGGAGGTTAATGGCCAGGCTAAGTGAGATTGATCATCTTAACATGCAAATATTTGAGTTACGACAGAAGCTTGCTAATAAGGATAGTGAGAATAAAAGGCTAAAGCAAGAAAACCAAGAGTTGAAAAAATTTGCAGATTGGTATGCTCATGATCTGCAACCACGAATAGAGGAGCTGGAACGAGAAAGGGTTCAGATACAAGGTCAACATCGGCAGAAAACAGTAGAGGTTCATTGTTTACTAGAAAAATAGGGACAATCTACTGTTAATCTCGCTGGCCTAGTAAGAAAACTTTTGACAATGTGTGTCCAGCATATCTTGTATTTCTTTTGACTAAATAAGATTTGAAGAGACAATAGTTTGTCTTATTCTTTATGCTATATCTATAAAATCAGTCCTGAAATTAATCTAATTCGCATCAGGTTTTCATCTCATCTCTATAACTCATCTGCATTCATTCAGCATTCTCGTTTTAAGCCTTCTATTATTTTCTCAATGGCTCATTCTTCTAACATTTCTCTAGATCCATCCATGAGGCATTCTGCATCTCAACCTCCTGTCCTTTCTGCAGCTGCCATTGGTGCCATGTTGCAGCAAGAAAATAATAATCTGACTAATAAGTCAGATTCTGATACTATTTATGACTTGGTGAGTCTTGGGACTCGCTACTCTTCCTCTATTGTTGCTTTTTCTCAACGGTTACAAGCCAAAAATCACGAAGTTGAAAAGCTCAAAGAACAAATTGTTGTACTTCAACGAATTGTTCAAGAGTCTCACATAAGGGAAGGAATCATTCGGCAGAAGAATAAACAGTTGAAATCTTTATTAGATTCTTCATTCCGCTTGCCCGTTCCCATAGATAAGAATGACATGATATTGTATGAAGAGAATGAACGTCTCAAACATGAGGCTAAGAATTTCAAGTTTATGTAAAAGTATTTAAAAAATCTATTTCTATTTTTATTGACTCTGGTCTATCTTTTAAGATATATTCATAGCATGCATCATACCTATTTCTCTTCTGAACATACATAATCTATCTTCTGGTAAAGGTTTTGTGAAAATATCTGCTAACTGATCGTGTGTGTTTGTGAACTCTAATATTATATCGCCTTTCTGCACATGATCTCGAAGAAAGTGATACCTTATTTCAATATGCTTAGTTCTAGAATGTTGTATTGGGTTTTTTGAAAGATTTATAGCACTTGTATTATCACATTTGATTGGAATGTGATTATACTTGAGTTTAAAATCTTCAAGTTGTTGCATCATGTAGAGAACTTAAGCACAACAACTACCCGCAGTAACATATTCTACCTCAGCAGTAGATAGTGCAACAAAATTTTATTTTTTACTAAACCAGGAAACTAATGCATGACCTAAGAAATGGCATGCTCCACTAGTGCTTTTTCGATCTATTTTACAGCCAGCATAATCTGCATCTGTGTAACTGATTAGATCGAAAGATGTGTGCTTAGGGTACCATAACCCTAGGTTAATTGTACCACTAAGATATCTAATAATGCACTTAACTGCAATTAAATGTGATTCTTTTGGAGATGATTGAAAGCGTGCACATAAGCACACACTAAACATAATATCTGGTCTACTGGCTATTAAATATAATAAGTTACCAATCATACCTCGATATATCTTCAAGTCAACTGGCTTACCGGATTCATCTTTATCAAGTTTAGTTGATGGGCTCATTGGTGTTCTAATTTCCTTAACATTTTCCATCCCAAACTTTTTCAGTAATTCCTTAATATATTTTGATTGATTGATGAATGTCCCACTTTTTGCTTGCTTAATTTGTAATCTGAGAAAGAATGTAAGTTCTCCCATCATGCTCATCTCAAATTCTTTCTGCATAGTCTTAACAAAAACTTGACACATATTTTCATTAGTAGCACCGAATATTATATCATCAACATAAATCTGAATTAAAAGAATATCATCATTTTCATATTTAATGAAAAGAGTTGTGTCGATTTTTCCTCTTGAAAAACCTTTTTCAATCAAGAAACTACTAAGTCTTTCGTACCAAGCTCTAGGAGCTTATTTAAGTCCATATAGTGCTTTTGTGAGTTTGAAAACATGATTTGGGAAAATATGATTTTCAAAACCTGGAAGTTGCTCAACATATACCTTTTCATTTATAAAACCATTTAAGAAAGCACTTTTAACATCCATTTGAAAAAGTTTGAAATCTTTATAACAAGCATATGCAAGTAGCATTCGAATAGCTTCTAATCTTGCGACAGGTGCATATGTCTCATCATAATCGATTCCTTCTTCTTGATTAAAACCTTGGGCTACAAGTCAAGCCTTATTTCTAGTAATGACTCCGGACTCATTTTTCTTGTTTCTAAAAATCCATTTTGTTCCAATAATAGTATGATTTTTGGGTCTAGGAACAAGTGTCCAAACATCATTTCTTTCAAATTGATTCAACTCTTCTTGCGTAGCTAGAATCCAAGATTCATCAAGAAGTGCGTCATCAATATTTTTGGGTTCAATTTGAGATAGAAAAGCAGTATGATTGCAAATATTTCTAAGAGATGATTGAGTACTTACACCTTGTGAAGGTTCTCCCAAAATTTGTTCCACTGGATGATCTTTCACAAATTTCCACTGTTTGGTTGCATCTTGTATTAAATTTTGATGATCTTTCCTGATGGCTCCATGTTGAACTTCCTCTATTGTTTTCTCTTTGTTGAGATTGAGACTTTCCGTATTATTTATACCTCTTGTTTCTTCATCAATAGATTTCTTGGAGAGTGAAAAATTAGATTCATCAAATACCATATGCATAGATTCTTGTACAGTCAAGTCTTTTTATTGAATACTCTATAAGCTTTACTATTAGTAGAATACCCGAGAAAGATACTTTCATCAGATTTTGCATCAAATTTGCCTAAATTATCTCTGTCATTCAAAATAAAACATTTGCATCCAAATACATGAAAGTAACCAATGTTGGACTTTTTCTCATTCCAAAGCTCATAGGGGGTTTTATCTAACTTAGACCTTAGCATAACTCTATTTATAACATAACATGCAGTACTTACCGCTTCGGCCAAAAAAAAAAAATGGGCAAGTTGTTCTTATTGAGTATTGTTCTTTCCATCTCTTGAAGAGATCTATTTTTCCGCTCTACTACCCCATTTTGTTGAGGAGTTCGAGGAGCAGAAAAATTATGCACAAAACCGTTTTCATCACAAAATGTTTCAATATTTTTATTAACAAACTCTTTTCCCTTATCACTTCGGATACTTGAAATAGTATAGCCCTTTTCATTTTGAATTCTCTTGCATAACTTGGTAAAGGCATTATGTGCCTCATCTTTATGAGCAAGAAAGATGACCTAAGTATATCTAGAGAAATCATCAACAATAACAAATGCATAATATTTTCCTCCTAGACTTGCAACTCTATTTGGTCCAAAAAGATCCATGTGTATCAGTTGCAATGGTCTAGTAGTGGAAATATGTTTCTTAGTTTTTAAAGAAGTTTTTGTTTGTTTACCAAATTGACATGCATCACAAATTTTGTCTTTAAGAAAATATGTTTTTGGTAAACCTCTTACAAGATCATTTTTTGAAAGTTTGGAAATAAGTTCCATGTTGGCATGACCTAATCTTCTATGCCATAACCAACTAGTTTCATTTTGAGCTGAAAAGTAAATAGCATCTTGTGAGGTAATTTCTTCAAAATCAATTATATAAACATTATTGTTTCTAAAAGCAATAAAACAAATATTACAATCATGATCATTCAAAATAATGCACTTATCCATTTTGAAAGTAACTGTAAATCCTTTATCACATAATTGACTTATGCTCAAAAGATTATATTTTAGACTTTCAACAAGTAGAACATTTTCAATTATAAGAGAAGATTCATTACCAATTTTACCTATTCCCACGATCTTCCCTTTCGAATTGTCTCCAAATGTCACGTGTCCTTCTTCTTTAGATCTAAGATCAAAGAACTTAGTCTTGTCTCCCGTCATGTGTCTTGAACATCCACTATCTAAAAACCATTTGTTTTTGCTTGTGGAAGACTTCATGCATACCTATAAAAACAGTTAAAATGATTTTTCTTAGTACCCAAGTTCTTTGGGTCCTTTATTTATTAGTATTAGAAGAAACAAGATTTTTAGGTACCCATATGGCCCTAATAGTCATTGTATGATTTCTTCTAATAGGACAAGAATGATAATTATGACCATTTCTATTACAAAAATTGCAAATAGCATGTGACATATATGAAAAACTTGAATGATTATAATAATATCCTTTTTTGACAAAATTATTTTTATGAAAAGAATTTTGAATATTAGTCTTTGATGTAGAATGATTATCAAAGAAATTTTTATAAGGTTTGTATTTTTATTTTGGCATATATCCCAAACCTGCCTTGTCAAAAACACATCTTTGACTACCAAGAAGTTTTTCAAAATTTCTTTTTCCATTCGTAAAGTTTTCAACAATATTTTCTAAATCGATTTTTTTCTTATTCAATTCAAGATTTTCATCTTTCAAAATGATACTTTCTTTTCTTAAAATTTCAATTTCGTTTGTTAAAGAAAAATTTTTCTTTTTCAAAGCAGTATACTTGATACCCAATTTTTCAAATTCCTCACATACCTCTTCTATAACATTTTGCAATTCTTCATATGAAGGATCTTCAATATTATCAAGATTTGTTACCTCAATGTCATCTTTAACTATAAGACAAAGATTTGCTGATTCTCCATTGCTTGCTTCATTATCTGAACTACTTGAATCATCATCCCATGTAGCTTTCATTGCTTTCTTGCCCTTGTTTCGATCTTTCTTTAGCAGAGGACAATCTGGTTTGATATGACCAGGTTTATTGATTTATAACAAATTAAAGTGTCATTTTTACCTGAATCTTTCTTAGAAAACTTTTTGAAAGATTTCCTTGGAAGAGTTCTATTTTTCTTCAAGAACCTCTGAATTCTTCTTGTTATCATCGCAACTTCTTCATCTTTATCTTTGTTTTCCTCATCTTCATCACTTTCACTTTCATGAGGAACAACTTTAAGTGCTAAGCTCTTCTCCTCTTTCCTTCTTCTTCTCCTCTTTTCAATGTTAACGAGGTTCGGCCCCACTGCCTACGTCCTCGCCTCAAGCTACCCCTTGAGGATTCCCAAATTCACTATTCAATCTCCTTCAGGTGGAGATAGAAACCTATTACACCTTTGAACAACACCGCTACAAAGGATCCGTGTAGAACACCCTCTACACTTGCAATCACCTTACACGTGGTGATTCAACTATTCCCCGTGTAGAATACTTTCTACACACACAAGGGTTATACACACCCTTTTTCTGATACAAGAGCTGATAGTGGGTAGGTTATCAGAAAACACTCCTCAATGAGTGAAATAAGAACAATACAGCGCAAACTATATCTCTCAAAATGAACAAGGATTAAGGCTTAATGCTTAGAGAAGAGTGAATGAAAGTTTTGAATGAATGTTGTATGCTCTGGATGTTGTAAATGTGAAGCTCTCAAATGATCTATTTATAGGCATATGAGACTTCATATTCAAATTTAAAAAGATTCACATGTCAAAAACAATATCATTCACTTTTTCACAAAATTCAAATAAAAGGTTCTTCTTTTTCAATTGTCAAAGACAACATTATTCACTTTTTCAAAAAAAATCAAACCTAATTTTTTACTTTTGGCATATGACAAAATGAGCACACTTTCCTTTTCAAAAAATTCAAACCTAATCTTTTACTTTTTGTATATGACAAAATGAGCACACTTTACTTTTCAAAATTTTCAAACAAAATCATCTACCTTTTGTATAAGTCTAAAAAAGTATCAATCACTTTTGAAAATATTCAAATAAAACATGCACATGTGAAAGATGACAATCAATCATCTTTAATATTTTCAAAGTTCAACCCTTTAATCAAGGCATGCACATGCAAAAGATGACAATCAATCATCTTTCAAAATTTTCAAATTTAATTTTCAAAAATATTCATGCACGTGTGGAAAATGTATTTTAATATTTTATGATAAAATATTAATTTTGAGCAGTAATCCTAATTTTGAATTTTAAGAGATTTACAATATTATTCTATGACTTTAATGTGAATTTGTTTCCTTCTTGCTCATGCTTTGTTCTTTGATGTGCTTGATTCCATTGTGTGAACAACTTGAGCTTGAAACTCCTTTATTCTTTGAATTCATTTGTTATCATCAAAATCCGTGTGTAAATTTATAATCACATGAAACTTGAAACCTTGGGTTCAACAATATTGCATATTGTTAGATGCATGTTAGGAACATTGCATCTTATATGTCATGAACGGGGGCAGGTAACCTTGTGTTGCATGTCTCGACGCTTCAAATGTCTGTTCGATCCCAAACAGAATTTGGGGGCGTCACACCTGCTCTCCAGACTTGACGAGGGACTGTACCGAGTCGAAAGAGTATTTTATCATTTTTCACACTACCCGCTCTCTCCCTTTTCCCTCGTTTTCTCGTTCTCTCCCAACGAACAACACTTTTCTCTTTCTTTCTCTCGATCGAACTGCTCGGATTTGCCCGTCTTCTTCAGCGGCTGCCATGAATCAAGTCCAGTGGTCACCTTCTCCAGCAGACGCCGTCGTTTCCGAGCTGTCCAAAGTAAGTATCTCTTCCTCTCTCTTCCTCGCTCTTCTCTCCCTCTTCTTTGTTAGTATTCCTCCGAACGAAACTCAGCCCTCTTCTCTCCCTCTTCTCTGATTGTTTGGGGAAATGCATAGTTTTTGATTTTTAGTTTTATTTTTTTGTAGATGAAATGGTAAACGGTTGGTTGGCATTATTGTTTTTATTTTTCCTGCATTTAGGCGAGAAATTTGTTCTCCTTTAAAATCTGGAAGTGCTTGGTTTGTGAAGGTTTGTTTGACGTTGCTTAATCATGTTGTTGCTTGACATTGTTGGGTTTGGAGTGTTTTTTGTCTGTTTTATTTTTCTTAAATGTGTTTATCAATGTCACATCTGTAGTTGGGGATTGCTATGACTGTGATTGAAATCCTATATCACCACAACAACACCACATAATGAACGCATGTATCTAACTTGCCCAGATTATCACTGCTGATGTAGCAGTCTACTGGTTTTAATAGAAATATGCCATTTTTGGATATTTATAATAATATTTATAAAAATAGTATATTTATAATAATTTGAAGTTAAATAGTTAAGTGCATATATTAGTTAATAAAGTTATTAACTAATATATGAAGTGTATATGTAAAAAAAAAAAAATTTAATATTATTAAAATATATAATATTTTATTATTAATTAGACTTTAAGATAGTTAGTCCAATATAGAACAATATATCTAAAAATCTATTTTAGACTTTAAACTTGACATTCTAGTTAAATTATGGATTTGGCAATACAAATGCTCTTATATACAATTAAAATTTTATTGAATATACAATTAAAATTTTATTGAATGATTCTGTTTGATAAATGAACTAATAATATTATTTTAAATTATAAAAAGTTAATTTTTCTGTCAATCTTTTAATATTATCAATTTATTTTTCAACGCGACGTATTTGGTGAATTTTGAAAAGGATGTAAGACACGCAACTCTCTCTCTCTCTCTCTCTCTCTCTCTCTGTCTCTCATTTTATTTTTTTAATTCAATTTATTTTTTGTTTTGTTAGCATCTCAATTCTGGACATGGGGCTGTTTTGAGGAAAAAAACTAGTTTTGAAAGTGCATTTTTTGGGCAAATTTCTTGAAAATGTGATATTCATCGTGAAAATCGTGCAAAACTTGCGCACACAGAATTTTCTGGAATCTGGGAGACGGCGGCTGAATCCTTGGCTAAGTTTGCAGTGCTGACGGACCAATCGTGATGATGGACGTTAGTGTCACTCGCGGCTCAGCCGACAAATCAAAACGAACTGCCATTCACATGACGATTCTGTGGAATTTCTGGATATTTGTCTTTTGACAAGGGTAGGGCAGGGAGGGATGGATTTTGTCCAAACAGAAGGAGAAATAATATTTATAGATATAATTATATAAATAATATGAATTTTTTTTTAAAAAAATAAATTAATGCAGAATTTATACTAAAAAATTAATTTTTTAATAATAAATTTTATTTTTTTTTAAATAATTGTGTAGCATTTACATATTTGTATATAACATTCCTCTTAAAAAGATGTCTCAACACATATTTTACACTCCACCTAATTTTTAATTTTTCTAAAAATAAAAAGTTTTGATATATATAGTTATTTTTATATTTTTTTAACATTTTATTAATTTGATTAATTAAAGTTATTATTTTATATTAAAAATGTCACAATCAATCACATTAATTGAATACATAAAAGCGATTGTACATACAATTTTTAAAAAATAAATATCATAATTTTGTTCAGAATAGCCCCAAAACTCACAAGCTCTTTGTCTTTCTACACTAACAATAAGATAGTTGGAGCTTCAATCTTACTTTATAAATCATGATAAAATTAATTAAGAAAGCCATTGATGTGGTTGCGCAACAAAAATAAATAACCTTTTTTTTTTAATTATAAATGTAACACGTATATTATATCTTACTTTGTGCCAACTGTCACGTCTTTATATACGTATATGGTATTATATGAAGTGTACAGTAACCATGACTAGAACAAAGTTTAATATTTCAATGACCATTAATATTTTTAAGTATATCATTTCGTCCGGCCTGTATGTGTGTAATTAATAAATGTGACGCCCCCAAATCCCCACGCCCAAACACGGAGAAATCGAGACGTCCAGATGATGACATAACAGGTCACCACCCTAACAACGTGTGCCGAGTGTGTGCAAAGGCAACATATGTGCACAAAGAAACATGCAGCGGATAAGCAAGTCAATAATTAAGTACCAGAATTTTTCTTGTTTAATACAAAACTAATCCAAAACGTACATAAATAAAATATTACAAAATACGCATATAATAAAATATCAAATACAAAGCGTAACTTCAACAACCCGGCGGAGCCGCATCCTCGGGCTCAGCCTCCTCCTCCTCGTCCTCGAACTCTGCACCAAAAACTACGGAACCAAAAATGGTACCGCAGGTAAGTAAAACCCAAACACCACCAGATAAAAACACATATAACTCAAACAACATGGATGCAAGAACAACCAATGCACATGTCCCGCAAAACCACATTTTTTGCACGCACGCCAAAAACCCATTGGCCCCATAAAAACATATTCTTAAAAACCACGCCTCGCCATTATCCCAGATAATGGCCCAAACCACTATTTTCCCAGAAAATGGATCAAAAGCCTCAAAACCAAAACTCGCCATTTTTCCAGAAAATGACCCACATCCGATAACCATAAAAACACACCGGTTATGCGTGCACCATGATCTCCCCTAGGGATCATCCGCACACCCTGACTATGTGCCACACCGCAGGTAAGGACCGTGCATGTGACACCTAACGAGCGATGCCCAGACTCGCGCCCCGCGCGTACCTGGCCAGGCCATCCTCTAGCTCTCGCCAGCTAAGGGCCGCGGAGTCGGTGAGTAGAGCGATGCCCAGACTCGCGCCCCGCGCGTACCTGGCCGGGCCATCCTCTAGCCCCGCTCCCGTCGTCGCCCAGCGACAACTAAGGGGACGTCACTCAGTATTATCCACTCCCGAGTGACCAGAGGAGCTCCACCGAGATAATAACCCATCCCAGCTTGGGCTCGTGAGACACACGCACCCGAAAATCCATTCATGCCAGCAAAACAGGGTTTCTCAAATAAAATAAAATACACGTGCATGCACCATGCAAATTCAATTATCAATGCACAAAACAAACAACCAACCATAAAACAATAAATCAAGTAACTCCGTCCTCCATCCATCCGACCCCCGGACTCCTCGGACTCAGTCCGGAATCAACCAACCAGAAGATAAATTAATTGAAAGAGCAATATATATTTAAATCTGAAAATAGGGTTTGAAAAATACTTACAGCGCTATATGACAATTTTAGAAAACACGCGGCGTTGCAAACTGCGCCGGAAAAGCAACGTCACAGTGAAAATTCACTGTGGCCGTGGGTTGTGAAAAACTCACTTTTGAACGGGGACAAACTAGGGCTTGGGATTGATAGAGAATGGTCTAGGGATGGTTGTGAAGCTATTGGAAGTGGTGGTTGGCCGTGGGTGGCGGCGGAATCGCCGGAAAGAGGCCGGATTTCCCAAAAAGGAAAGCTAGCTCGTGGGAGCTATTCCGGTGGTCGTTGGAGGCCGGAAATGGGTGGGTTAGGACGGCAAGAGACCAGTGATGAAGTGGTGAAGAAATGGTGGCTGGAGGTGGAGCGACGGCGGCGGATCGGAGCAAAGTCCGTGCAGCCTTTGGAGAGCTTTTCCGGCCAAACGGTCGGCCGGATGGGGGTGGAAATCGGTGGGGAGGTGCGCCGAAGGGAGACGAACCGAACGGCACCGGCGGTGAGCTGCATGGTGGCCGGACGGCGGTAGATCGGGGTGAAAGGCGTTCCGGCATGAGGGAGAGAGAAGAGAGAGAGAGAGGCCGGGGGGGCTCGAGCGGAAGAGGAGAGAGGGAAAAAAAGAAAGAAAGAAAAAAAGAAAAAGAAAGGAAAAAGAAAGAAGGAAAAAGAGAAAAAGGAAAAAGAAAAGGGAAAAGAAAAAGCGATGTAGGGAAAAAGATGAGGTCTGATCCTCATTCCGGGAAACGAAACTAAACCGCCAAAAAGAGATTAAAACTCACAAAACAAGTAAAGGCAATAAAACACAACATCAAATAAATTAAAAACCAATTTTTAAAACGCAAATAAATTAAAATAAATAACTAAAATATTAATAACAATAAAAACAATTATTTCAGCGAAAATACACTCAAAAGCGGGTCATCACATCCTCCCCTCCTTAAAAACAAATTTTTCGTCCTCGAAATTTGCAGATCAACCACCATCTTAAAGCAAGCCACAAGAAAACACATAAACCAACTGTGATCAAGATTAAGACACATACCTTCTCTATTCGAACAAGTACGGGTACTGCTCCCTCATGTCCGCTGCTCGCTCCCAAGAGAAGTCTTGAGCTAACGGATCTCCCCAAGCCATTTTAACTAAAGGTATCGTCTTGGACCTCAACTGTTGCTCCTTCCAATCCAAAATCTGCGACGGAACAACTTCATAAGTGAGATCCGGTTGCAACTGAATACTTGCTGGGTCGACGAAGCGTGGTTCTTGCTGTCCAAAGCTCTTCTTCAGGGATGATACGTGGAAGATATCATGAACATCCCCAAAATAATCTGGCAAAGCAACTCTATAGGCGACGGACCCTACTCTCTCCAGAATCTGAAAAGGGCCGACGTACCTCGGATCTAGCTTCCTTTTCTTACCAAAATGCTTAACACCTCTCATGGGAGAGACTTTAAGGTAAACCCAATCACCAACTTCAAACGACAACTCTCTCCTCCTGGTATCAGCGTAACTCTTCTGGCGACTCTGAGCTGCCGCCATTTTATCTCTGATGATCCGGACTTGGCTTTGCATCTCTTGAATTATTTCGGGTCCAATTATCCTACTCTCCCCAACTTCATCCCAACACAAGGGCGACCTGCACTTTCTCCCATAAAGAGCTTCATAGGGAGCCATCTGAATGGTCGCATGGAAGCTGTTATTGTATGCAAACTCGATGAGCGGCAAATGGTTTTCCCAACTTCCTTGGAATTCCATGACACATGCTCGCAGCATGTCTTCCAGGGTCTGAATGGTGCGCTCTGACTGGCTGTTTGTCTGCGGGTGATAAGCAGTACTGAACTTCAACTTAGTACCCAAAGCTGCCTGCAAACTCTTCCAGAACTGCGACGTAAACCTCGGGTCTCGATCCGACACTATACTCTTTGGTATGCCGTGTAGCCGCACTATCTCTTTGACATACAAACGGGTCAACTTACCCAAAGAGTCGGTGTTATTAACAGGCAGAAAATGAGCACTCTTCGTTAACTAGTCCACAATCACCCAAACAGAATTCTTCCCACTAGGCGTTCTCGGCAAACCCACTACGAAGTCCATCGTGATGTCATCCCACTTCCACTCAGGAATAGGGAGGGGTTGGAGCATACCTGCAGGTCTCTGATGCTCGGCCTTCACCTGACGGCATGTGTGGCATTTCTCCACATATAAGGCAACGTCCTTCTTCATTCCATCCCACCAGTAATTTTTCTTCAAGTCCCAATAGATCTTTGTACTGCCGGGATGAACTGAATACGGGGCCGCATGAGCTTCCGCCATGATCCGTTCTTTGAAATCTGAGTCCTTAGGGACCACTCTGCGATCTCGGAACCGAAGTATCCCATCACTATCCATGCTATAGTGCAACGGCCCTCGAGATTTTCTGACTCTCTTCCTGATGTTCAACAGCTTCGGATCCTTTCTTTGGAGAGTTTTCAATTCTTCAAAATCAGTTACCCGAATATCGAGAACTGAAGACAAAATCTCCACTTGCTGTGAACTCTCTATAAGGAGCCTTCTCATCCCACAAAGCAACGATTCCAATTCTGACGGCTCGGCTTCATCTTCCAAGTGTGACTTCCGGCTCAAAGCATCAGCAACTATATTAGTCTTCCCCGGATGGTACTTGATCTCACACTGATAGTCACTGATTAGCTCCAGCCATCGCCTCTGCCTCATATTCAGATTTTTCTGGGAAAACAAATGCTTCAAACTCTTGTGATAAGTAAATACCTCGCAAGCTTCCCCATACAAGAAGTGCCGCCAGATCTTAAGGACAAAAACAATCGCAGCCAATTCTAGATCGTGCGTCGGATAATTCTTTTCATGGTCCTTTAGCTGACGAGATGCATAGGCTACAACCCGTCCTTCCTGCATAAGGACACAACCCAAACCGAATTTAGACGCATCACTGAAGACTACGAATGGCTTATGCGGTTCTGGGAGTGCTAACACTGGTGCTGTTGTCAACCTGTTCTTTAATTCCTGGAAGCTTCTCTCACATTTCTCTGACCAAACAAATTCTGTATTCTTCCGAGTCAAAGCTGTGAGAGGTCTGGATAGGCGAGCAAAACCCTCTACAAATCTTCGGTAGTATCCGGCGAGTCCCAAGAAACTCCTGACCTCGCGCACTATTGTCGGGCGCTGCCATGACAAAATGGCTTCTACCTTACTATGATCAACAGCCACTCCGCCCCGGGAAATTACGTGCCCAAGAAATTTGACTTCTTCCAACCAGAATTCACACTTGCTGAGTTGGCGTACAGCTGGTGTTCTCTCAATCTCTCAAGTACCAGACTAAGATGATACACATGCTCTTCAACATCTCGGGAATAAATCAGTATATCATCAATGAACAATACTACAAAGGAATCCAGATAAGGTCGAAACACTCGATTCATCAAATCCATGAAAGCTGCAGGGGCATTAGCTAACCCAAACGGCATCACCTTAAATTCATAATGCCCATACCTCGCCCTGAAAGCAGTTTTAGGCACATTCTGGTCTCTGATTCTCAGCTGGTAGTATCCCAACCTCAGATCAATCTTAGAGAACACGGCTGCTCCTTGAAGCTGGTCAAACAAATCATCAATCCGCGGGAGAGGGTATTTATTTTTGATGGTTACCTTGTTCAATTCCCGATAATCAATGCACATACGGAGGGTTCCATCTTTCTTTTTAACAAATAAAACTGGTGCACCCCACGGCGACGTACTAGGCTGAATAAATCCCTTCTCTACCAACTCTTGCAACTGAGTCTTCAACTCTTTTAATTCAGCCGGTGCCATGCGATAAGGAGCTTTATGCACAGGAGCCGCTCCAGGTTCCAAGTCTATAACAAACTCCATCTCTCGCACAGGGGGTAGTCCGGGCAAGTGATCCACAAACACATCGGGGAATTCTTCCACAACTGGAATGTCTGCCAAAGACTTCTTCTCAGACGGCGTGGACACCATCTGCACCAAGAATGCATCCGCTCCCCATGCAATCTCTCTCCTTGCCTGAATCGCCGATATAATCATCGGCTTTTCTTTTAATCTACTCCCCGCAAATTCCAGACAATCACCATCTGGAAGCTGAAAGCTAATTATCCGACTTCTGCAATTAATACTCGCAGAATATCGGTATAGCCAATCCATCCTGAGGATGACATCAAAACCCAACAACTTGAACACCACCAAATCAGCATCCAGGAATCTTCCCTCAAAATTTAACAGGCATCCCAAAACAACCTTGGAACACCACACCATCTCACCATCGGGTAGAGCCACTACCATAGCCTTCGACAACGCTTCCGTGACCAAATCACACACCCGTGCAAACGTGGAAGATACAAACGATTGTGAAGCACCGAAATCAAACAAGGTACAAGCATAAAACTCATACAAACGGACTCTTCCTGAACCAAACACACAACCCATGAAATCCAAAAAGCAAAGAATAAACCAAAAACACCAAAAGAAATAAATCCAACTTAAAATTATATTAATCCATACCTGTGATTACTCCAGCATTATGGGTCGCTGGTGCCTCATCATCCACCTCTCCGGGTGTGACAGCATAAACCCGGGCTTGCACTGTTTGTCTCGGGTTTGTCCTTCCACCGCGTCTACCTCCACGGCTTCCTTGAGCTGCTCTTGGACATTCTCGGGCAAAGTGACCCTGCTTGCCACAATTATAACATCGAGCCCCAGCAGAAGGGCACTCACCCACATGGGCTCTATTGCAAACTCCGCATACAGGCACACGTCCTCCCATGCGAACACTTGAGGATGCTTGCGGTCGAGTCCCGGTCCGCTGAACAAATTTCTGAGGCGAACCCGAGCTGCTTCCTTCACCAGAAAAACTCCGCCTCTTATGCCCTGGAGGGGAGCCCATACTCAGATTGTTTTCTCGTTCCACCAGGGTGGCCATATCCACTAATTCCTGAAAAGTGGATATCCGATGGCTGACCACCATACGGCGTATATCAGGGCGCAGTCCCTCCTGAAAATGATCAGCTCGCATCTCCTCTGTGGCGATAAGGTGAGGAGCAAATCGCTCAAGTTCGATGAACCTCCGAGCGTATTGTTCCACTGTCGCGCCCCCTTGGACCAGATTGGAGAACTCTTTTGCCTTTTGCTTCCTTACTGATGCAGGAAAGAAGCGGTTATTGAACTCCTTCTTGAAACGCTGCCAGGTCACCGCAGCGAAAGATCCCAGTTCAGATTCCAACAACACCCTCTTGGTATCCCACCAATCAGAAGCGGTACCTTGCAAGAGATAGCTGGCGTAGAGTACTTGTTGCGCCTCAGTGCATCCACACACCTCAAAGGTTTTCTCCAGATCTTTGATCCATTTTCCAGCCTGAAGTGGATCCTCATTTCTAGTGAAGTGTGGAGTCCTATGCGCCAGGAAGCGCTCATAGGTGCATCCGGCTTGCACCATGCTACTGGACCCTCCTGGATACATCCAAGACCCTCCCTGATATGGCCAAGGACCTCCTGGTTGTGGCCAAAACCCTCCTTGTTGCGGACAAGGCTCTCCTGATGGTGGATAAGGTCCTCCTGATGGTGGCCAAGGACCTCCTTGTTGTGGCCAAGGTCCTTGTTGTGGCCAAGGCCCTGTCTGTTGAGACCTCGAACTTTGCTGCATAAATTCCGTCATTTGCCGTATTGCTTCGGCTAGGGAGTCATCCCTGGAGGTATTGTCCCGTGGTTCTTGGGTAGATTTCCTTGGTCTCCCCATAATCCTACCACAACACCACTCTTGACCCTCCTTTAAGAAAACAAATAAAACCATCATAAAACCAACAAAAACAAAACCACACCACACAACAAGAAACAAAAGAAACCAGCTTGCAAAAACATAACCAAATAAATACAAACAAACAAACAAGCTCAAACAAATAAAACAAATAAAACAACTGTACTTAACTTAATTTTCAAAACACAACTTTAAAAAGCATCCTGGTACTACCTACGGGACATGTGGTTTTACCCAGAGCCAAACCGCTCTGATACCACCTGTGACGCCCCCAAATCCCCACGCCCGAACACGGGGAAATCGAGACGTCCGGATGATGACATCGCGGGTCACCACCCTAACGACGTGTGCCGAGTGTGTGCAAAGGCAACATATGTGCACAAAGAAACATGCAGCGGATAAGCAAGTCAATAATTAAGTACCAGAATTTTTCTTAACGTAATACAAGCTGTTTAAAACGTACATAGACAAAATATTACAAAACACGCATATAATAAAATATCAAATATAAAGCATAACTTCAGCAACCCGGCGGAGCCGCATCCTCGGGCTCAGCCTCCTCCTCCTCCTCCTCGAACTCTGCACCAAAAGCTACGGAACCAAAAATGGTACCACAGGTAAGTAAAACCCAAACACCACCAGATAAAAACATATAGAACTCAAACAACATGGATGCAAGAACAACCAATGCACATGTCCCGCAAAATCACATTTTTTGCACGCACGCCAAAAACCCATTGGCCCCATAAAAACATATTCTTAAAAACCACGCCTCGCCATTATCCCAGATAATGGCCCAAACCACCATTTTCCCAGAAAATGGATCAAAAGCCTCAAAACCAAAACTCGCCATTTTTCCAGAAAATGGCCCGCATCCGATAACCATAAAAACACACCGGTTATGCATGCACCATGATCTCCCCTAGGGATCATCCGCACACCCTGGCTATGTGCCACACCGCAGGTAAGGACCGCGCATGTGACACCTAACGAGCGATGCCCAGACTCGCGCCCCGCGCGTACCTGGCCAGGCCATCCTCTAGCCCTCGCCAGCTAAGGGCCACGAAGTCGGTGAGTAGAGCGATGCCCAGACTCGCGCCCCGCGCGTACCTGGCCGGGCCATCCTCTAGCCCCGCTCCCGTCGTCGCCCAGCGACAACTCAGGGGACGTCACTCAGTATTATCCACTCCCGAGTGACCAGAGGAGCTCCACCGAGATAATAACCCATCCCGGCTTGGGCTTGTGAGACACACGCACCCGAAAATCCATTCACGCCAGCAAAACAGGGTTTCTCAAATAAAATAAAATACACGTGCATGTACCATGCAAATGCAATTATCAATGCACAAAACAAACAACCAACCATAAAACAATAAATCAAGCAACTCCGTCCTCCATTCATCCGACCCCTGAACTCCTCGGACTCAGTCCGGAATCAACCAACCAGAAGATAAATTAATTGAAAGAGCAATATATATTTAAATCTGAAAATAGGGTTTGGAAAATACTTACAGCGCTATATGACAATTTTAGAAAACACGCGGCGTTGCAAACGGCGCCGGAAAAGCAACGTCACAGTGAAAATTCACTGTGGCCGTGGGTTGTGAAAAACCCACTTTTGAACGGGGACAAACTAGGACTTGGGATTGATAGGGAATGGTCTAGGGATGGTTGTGAAGCTATTGGAAGTGGTGGTTGGCCGTGGGTGGCGCGGAATCGCCGGAAAGAGGCCGGATTTCCCAAAAAAGAAAGCTAGCTCGTGGGAGCTATTCCGGTGGTCGTTGGAGGTCGGAAATGGGTGGGTTAGGACGGCAAGGGACTGGTGATGAAGTGGTGAAGAAATGGTGGCCGGAGGTAGAGCGACGGCGGCGGATCGGAGCAAAGTCCGTGCAGCCTTTGGAGAGCTTTTCCGGTCAAACGGCCGGCCGGATGGGGGTGGAAATCGGTAGGGAGGTGCGCTGGAGGGAGACGAACCGAACGGCATCGGCGGTGAGCCGCACGGTGGCCGGGCGGCGGTAGATCGGGGTGAAAGGCGTTCCGGCGTGAGGGAGAGAGAAGAGAGAGAGAGAGGCTGGGGGGGCTCGAGCGGGAGAGGAGAGAGGGAAAAAAAGAAAGAAAGAAAAAAAGAAAAAGAAAGGAAAAAGAAAGAAGGAAAAAGAGAAAAAGGAAAAAGAAAAGGGAAAAGAAAAAGAGATGTAGGGAAAAAGATGAGGTCTGATCCTCATTCCGGGAAACGAAACTAAACCGCCAAAAAGAGATTAAAACTCACAAAACAACTAAAGGCAATAAAACATAATATCAAATAAATTAAAAACTAATTTTTAAAACGTAAATAAATTAAAATAAATAACTAAAATATTAATAACAATAAAAATAATTATTTCAGCGAAAATACACTCAAAAGCGGGTCATCACAATAAAAACTTAATAAGAAAAATAAATTGTACGGAGGGATTAGAGTTTGGCTTATATACAAATAAAATTTTACTGGATCTATTCTATTTGAAAAATGAATGAATAATATTATTTTAAATGAAGCAATAAGTTGACTTTTTTTCTCTTTTATTTTTTATTTTTATCAATCTTCCAATATTATTAATTCACTTTTTAATATGATGTATTCAGCTAAGTTATAACAGTGCCTAAGAAATACAAAAATGGTACTTATAATCGTGAATTTATAAATATCACTTAATAATTTAAAAAAAATAAATAAATACTTGATATACATAAAAAATTAAATTTTTAATATCAATCTTAGTACTCTTTTTTAAAACTGTAAGACGTTTATGTACTACACAATTCTGCTTAACTTTAACAAATAATAGATGTCATTTGCTGAGCTGTCAGCACATGATCCAAAGCAATTTTAGGACATGTAACCGGTGACGTTGTTGCAAGCATAATTTATTAACTTTAAGAAAGGGATGGATATCCACCCTGTCCAGCATTCAAGCGCGCGTGCTACAAAATAGTCCGAAATCCTGATTTAGATTGATATAAATATATATATATATATATTGTAGCAGTCCGAAATCCTGATTTAGATTGATATATATATATATATATATATATAAAACTATCCTTGTTTAGTTTGTGGACTGGCCAGCCACAGAAGATGACAATTGACACCTATATCCATATGCCTAATCTTATTTTCAGAATAGAATAAAAATTGGGTAACATGAATTGGGAAAAAATAAATTAATTAAACTTTTAAAAAATAAGGTCGAATTATTCCATGTCGACCATATAAGTAGTTACCACGTTCGATTGTTAAATCCAAGCTTCAAGATAATCGTGAGCTTGATGAAATTTTTTATTATTATTTATAGTTATTTTTATATATTTTTTATCCACTTTATTGATGTGATTAATCAAAATAATTATTTTATATTAAAAAAAATGATGCAACTAATCGCATTAATAAAATATAAAAAAATGTAAAAATGATAATACATAAAAATTTTATATAAATTAACTTAATATTAGCATGGGAATAACTCTCATAAAATAGCTGAGAAGATTTTGTCAAAGTGCAAATGCACAAATTATATACACAAGGCTCTCCCAAAAAGGAAGCAATATGTAAGTCTGTTTTTTGTTCCCCCGCGCCGGGGGGTGGGGGGTTGTTTTGGCATGCATTTCAAAAGGGGTGTTTGTTTTTTAAAATAAAATTTATAGAGTTTTTAAAATAAAATAGTCTGTACAGTTATTTATGTATATTTTTTTTATATATTGTATTAATGTAATTGATTATATTATTTTTTGATATAAAATAATTATTTTAATTAATTATACAAATAAAATACATAAAAAATATATAAAAATAACTATATATTATATATATACACAAAAAGAAAACACTAAGACCATGCTGGCTATTTTTTATTTTTATTTTTTTAACAATTAAGAAAAAATTGTTTAATATTATTATAAATTTTTTTATATATTTTTTAAAATATTTAAAAGTATTAAAAAATAATTTAAAAAATTAAATTTTTTTTTTTTACCTGACAGTGACGGCGGGAGCCACCAACGGTGCCTCTGACAGCGTCCATAACAGAACTTTTTTAAAATTTTCCAATGAGACACTTCCACTAGCTCGTCTCATCTGTGGAGACAAAGGGGGGCAAAGAAGGCGGCCAGCGTTTTCCTGGCAACTGGATAGCTGGGCGGTGGTTTGACCATTTTAACCTTATCGCAACCAGCTTTATGCCTTGGTCACCACTCTTTAAATTCAGTACGCAATGGTCGTACTTCGTGCCTTGTATGGGTGTGTGTTCAATGTATCATGTAATCCTCCATGTAAATAGTATTTCATGCATGCATGGCATCCACTCTTAATTTTGCACATAACTTGCATAATTATTTACTTTTTGTTGATGGAAATAGTTTTATTATATACAAATAAGTGTATTACCACTACCATGCCTTGTAACATATTAGGATTCATTGTAATTTTTAAAAAAGAGAATTGCTTCTTATGAGATTATATAAAAATAAACTGATATAATTTTTTGTAATCTGTTAAAATAAATTTTATAATAAAAATAACTTTACAATCTGATATACTGTATTAAATCATATTAATTTATAAATTTATATTTATATAATTATTTGTAAAAATATTTCTCTTTAAAATAACTAAAATACTAAAAATTTTACATCAATGCCGTAATAATTTTTTTTTCTTCTGAAAAATGCAACTGCTGCGAGTAGTAACGCTTACGGCCAAAGAATCTTGAATCCAAACCTTTCTTATCCGCTTAGCCAAATATCAAGTAGGCACTTAGAATTTTGATAAAGAGGTTCGTTAGAAGTGTCAAATTGTGTTAAAAGGATTATATTTATATCATGTCAAAATATTTATATTATATTATATAATCCTAACTCGATCGGTTAAATTTATCGTATCAAAATCTCAAACTCTAATATGACCTACTAGTATAATAGATTGGGTTGTGTTCAACCTGTTTTGATCTATTAGTAAATATTATGAAATAGGTTAATACGATACAATACGACCCATTTTAAACTGTTTATATAAATGGATTGAATAGATTCGAAATTAACCCTTTTGACACGATTAAATTTAGCATAATTTTATATAAATATTAAAATCAAAATATTTATAAAAAATTATAAAACTAACTACAAGTTTAAGATTGCAATCCAAATAATAAAAATATCGAAATTGAAATTCTAACAATTTTACTTTTAAGTATAAGGATATAATTGTAACTTTAACTTTCTTAATATGTCATAATGAATTGACCCGTTATCAACCCGTTAAACAATCGTGTATTAATAGATTAACTCGTTTTGATCCAAACCCATAAGACTAAACCCTAACCCACTATTATCGTGTCATTTTCGTATTGAGTGAACGGATCATGTAACATATTGCCACCCCTAAGTTTCGTTAAGTATAAGTAAAGTCATATATAAATCTGCATGTCAATACTAATTTTTTCATATTTAAAATTTAAATTAATATTATTTTTAATAAAATCTACTTTTTAATTAATTATATTAAATTAATAAACATATTAATACATGACTATATTTACAACTAAATTTTTCACCTGGGGACAAATCAAAGCCTACAATTTGAGCCAGATACGGCCATTTTGGATGTTGTATGTAAATCGGACGGCATGAGTAAAGAGCGAAAACTTTGGTCTTTTCACACTAGAGAAATGAATTTTGTAGTCGGCAAATACAGTCGACGTGCAGTCGCTTTGAAAAAAATGAATTAATATGAGACCTATATAAAAAAAAATTATTTTTATAACTTTTTTTTATTCATTCTGTACAACCATATTATTTATTCCGTACAGCTGACTGCATGTCGACTGCGTCTAGCAAAGCCTTTTTTTAAAATATGGACTGACGTGGCACAGCCGATTCTCCCACGGTTTCGCACCTCGGCTGTATGCAGCATTGTTGGGCTATAAATCCAAGTTTTGTGCTTCGCCCGCTACTTCTTACCCAAGAAAAGAACTCTTTGGGGGCCAGCTCCCAACCCCACTCTCCTTCTCCCTCTCTCACTCATAACTACAGTGTAGTTTCGCGCACAGACCCTGCTTCTTGCTCTTATAAATATTCTGAAAAAGCCCCAACCACTCATCATCAACTTCAGCTTCTTCTTTCGTTTTTTCTGTTTGTGCCCTGCATCTTTGTAGAGATAAATCTACTTTTTAGGCCTATGGCATCGGCTTCTACCAACCCCGAGAAGAAGAAAAACGCAAGCTTTCCCCCAAAGAGAGGCCAGATCAAAGCTCAGATTTTTGAGAGCTTGGCCGAGACAGTCGTGTCCGCGTTTTCAAGGTTAGGAGAGGCACTGGGAAGGATTAGAGGATCAGAGGGCAGCAGTGGCAGAAGCTCTGTGTCTTCAACTCCAAACCCAAGTGTCTCTTCAACTCCAAACCCAAGTGCTTCTTCGACTCCACACCCATGTGCCTATAACTCCGATTAGAGCTGATCATCAATCATGGAAAGGTTTATAAACACCAGCCAGAGAAGCAGTATCTTTTCCCAATTCGCTGAATCAAGTTTGTACACGCCGTTCTTCGGTACTTGTTTAGATATGTTCAGATATAAAAAACTAGTTTTTGTGATCCATTTATTGCAACGAAAAGATCATTTATAACTAAAATTTGATTGCAAATATTTTTTTTGTTGCAATAAATTAATCACAAAAATTTGTTTTTGTTGTAGTCGATAATATTGTGTAAGGTTTGGAGATGTACGTAGGAATAAAAGATTAGGTTGTGAACTGATTAGCTAGGTATGACCTGCTGGACTCGTCTTTTAGGAAGTTTCTGCTGGGCATTGGATCTAGCTTTATTTGCAACTCAGTACTGTAATTTATATTTGGGTTTGTGTGAGTTCTCAGTTCTGTGTCTTTAGAAACGGGGGAAGATTAAAAAAAAGAAAAGTGTTTGTTTTTACAGGTTTCAGAGATGGAGGATCTGTGGACGATGTAATAATGTAATTTGTATGTTTCTTCCTTAGTCAAATATTGGAAAATTGTTGTCTTGTTTGTTGGTTCCTGTGGCTTTTCATTACTGTTTAACTTTTGAGCATGCAATTTCTATTAAACTTTAACAAGATGCGTTTTTTATTTGTTCCCTTTCCTAGTAATAAACAGAAGAATAAAACATATTTTTTAAAAATATTATTAGGCCAACCTTATCAAGAACTAGAAGTAACCCATTTCAACAAAAAGAGGGTAGATGTACCTGTTCTGATCTCCTGATCCCGGCCTGCACTAAAATTCCATGTAAAAAAATCTATACTGCCCGAGCGGATGAGGGAATATTTCAGCTCATTCCTTCCCATCTCTATCACCCACTTTCTTCTTCTCCCTTTTCCATAAAATCAGTATTTTTATTTTCCGTTAACATATGATGAAATGTTATCAACTACGCCTAGAAAAATGTCCGACCTACACGTGCATCGCCGCCGGAGGCCACTGATCTACAAGAGTGGACCAGCCTGAATCTTTTTCTTTACCTTCATTTTTTATGTTCTTCTTTAGAGATTTGTAAAAGATTTATGATTGGCGTGCAGTTTCTTTTTACCCTTTATTTTACGGACTTTCATTGTCTTGTTATTTTTAAAAGATTTACTCCAGCCAATGAATCATCCGATCCTACAGACCTAAACCGGTGAAGAACTACATATATATATATTTATATAATTAGAAGATGTCAAGGATTAGTGCATGAGGGGTCAAAATATCATGGAAGGTTTCAATCGAGTTGACGATAAGGTTGCACATAAACTATTAAAGTCATCATGTACATTAATGGATATTGCCCAGCTCAGTTGTTACCGATTTTCAGTAAGGGTTACAGATTGGCCAGATGATGGACAACGTCTAGAAGCTGTTTAAATAAGAGCCCCCAGAAGTCCAATTGTTCACACGTAGCTAATTGATCCAGTCTTCCGCGGTTTGCTTGACTCGCTAGCTAGCTTCCACTCATGGGGCCATCCTGAAAAAGAGTGCTGCTAGCTAGCTGTTACCTGAAGCATGCATTTGGATCTTGGTCTTCCACTTTCTGGACTCATTTGCATCAGCTTTGATGTTTAAGCTCTGCCCTTTTCTTCTACAGCTTATTAGAAGAATTGCTACGTACGTACGTACATTTACTTTTTCATGAGTGTCTGCGTATTATATATATACGAAGGCCGGCCACTTCATTGATGCAGCATCATGTGGTGAAGGCTTAAAAATGGTATTTTGTCTGAAAATGGGCTACGTACATATATAAACCGACACAACGTTAGTGATCATCAAAGCTTCAAAATAATTATTAATTAGCTCAAGCGCTTTATGCACGTGAGCCAGTAATTCTTTGCATACGGAATTTTTCTGCACTTTTGTCACTTGGCCATTAGCTCTGATGTTTATAAAAAGAAGTTCTCTATTCATTATTCTCACATATTATTTATTTTTTTAATTTTTAAAATTTTTTTATGATTTTATTTTTTATAAACTATTTAAATTTTTCTCTTCATTATCTATATATTACATATTTAATAAGAGAATATATATTTTTTAAAATGTAGTGTATTATAGTATGAGGGAGATAATCAATAAATTTTTTCTTGGAAAAAAGTTAAAACAAACAATTAAGATTTAATGGAAATATATAAATATTAAATAATATTTGCTTTCCCGGCTGCAAGTAGTTGAGGGTCCCGGGTCCCGCCAAAGCGCTGGGGCCTGCACGGGCACCGCCCTCCATGACTCGGAGGAAATTCTTTTTCTTTGGATGGGGAGAGGACGCACCGCACGTACTGGTATCTGACTAACTTTGTCTCCTTTCTGCTCGTGTTTAGTCAAATTTTAGCTAAGACGGACAAAAATGCATTCGGACTGTTAAAATTTTATAATTTAAGTTTTGAGTTATAATAATTTTGAAATTTTGTTTAAATGTGATCCGTCACTATTCATCTTTAAAATATTATTTTATTTAAAAAAATTATGTTAGATAATTAGGTTTAGAAAAAAATATTTAGAAAACAATAATTTTAAATAAAAATTAAATTCTTAATTAATATATAGTGTATTTGTAAAATATATAAAAAATTATTATGAAAATATATAATATTATATTATTATTTTAACTGTAGAATAGATAGTCAATGTGAACTAGTTTCTTCAATAACTTTAATTTAAGTAAAATCTGAACTTTTATCCAAATTTTAGACTCGTAGCCGTCGGCAATGCTCTCATATAAACGTTAGCGTAATTGGAGGCATTTAAAAAAAAGTTAAAAAATAAAGTCCCAGGTCGCCATGACTATTAGCTGTTCCTTTCTTCCTAGCCAGCTTCTTTAATTTACAAAAATATTGATAAAATTAAGTACATGACCATATGTGACAGTCCAAAAAAACAAAAGCTTATCCTCACTTTAATGGTTGCTAGCGTTTACTTTTCGAAACGTACATGATCATATCACGTCAGCCAGCAATTAGGTTTGTGAGTTTAGCCAGTACGTACTTGACGCGTTAACTTTATTAAATTATATGGATTTTAGGCATTAATGGGTCCGTAACGTCGTTTTCATTTGTATTTTCCTTCAAGCTACCATATCCCATCCACATTTCTACATACATGATTAATATACATAGAGGGATCATAGTAATGGACCGTCGAGAAAAGGGGCTCGCCTACGGCCCAGTACATTCGTACAATATTCTACTATATATACACCAATCTATATTCAGTAGCCTCATGGGTATAGATGAATGAATATTCTAAAAACAAGAGGCCCGTTTGGAATGGCCCATAGATTCCAGAGCTACACTACTATTTGAAGCCTTTCTCAAAATTCTCACACACGCATAATTAAATACTGCATATATATATAGCTTGAATATTAATATTGTATTTATCTAATCAGACAAACATAAAAGTATAATTAGAAATACTATAAGATAAAAATAAATAACATCACTATTTAATATATTGAATAAAGATGAGATCTCTGATCTCTATTGTTATTCTAATTTATCATGCTCTACTAAGACAGATGGAGTAAAGATGAATGACTAATGCAGTGTAAATTTTTTTTTTAATTTTTTTCTTCTTTTATTTTAATTATTTTTTATACAGTTTTAAATATTTTTAAAAATATAAAAATATATTTATTTATTAAATTAAAAAATAAAAATAAAATTAAAAATTCAATCCATCAAATTTATCCATATATTGATTCAATTGTTTTTTAAGACGTGAATCGGTGAATGGCAAAGGCTGCATTCTAATTCTGACTGTTTTGGAATGGCGTCGCCGAATTTTCCCCTATGGAAAAAGCTAGTTTCCCTATTGGGCGGCTTGAGATCCCTTTTGATTATAACACTTCACGAGAAAAAAACAAGCTCTCACTCGACCAACCGTGACCTCGATTGAAATTTTTCCACGTTGAAATTTTTGTTTGCGGTTATAATTAAATAGAGTACTAGTCCACGTAACTTGTCTGAAATCTTAATCCAATGACGCATTGAATGACGTTTAGCTCTTAATTCCTTGGTGGAAAAATAATTGTTATTGAGCTTTGCATCAATGCATGTATGGTACTTGTTATTTATTTATTTATTTTATGCCACAAAACACAATATTTATCAAGTATTTAAAATATATAATTGTTTTGATCATATTTTATTGAAGAGTTATACAAAGATTATAAAACAGGCCGTGTTATATATTTTCCTAAGAAAATAATTCGTACAACGTTAGCGTGTGCATGAATTCATGTGCAAGTTTTATATATTTTCTTTTCAAAAATTGAGTAAATATATATATATATATATCTATATAAAAAATCTTTATTACAATGGTGGATTTTATTAATTTTCAAAATACGTAAGTAAGACATATCCTAAAATTATATCTTAAATTAGTTTTTTAATTAAAAAAATATAAAGGTAAGTACTTTTAAAGTAAAATGTGAATTCAAGATCTCATCTTCTAACTAAATTCGTACAATAAAATTAATTGCAATTACAACCGACTCCGTTTGATTTTATAGATGAAATGAATTGATATTAAAATTAAAAATTAAATAAAATATTATTAAAATATATTTTTAATAATATTTTTATTTCAAAATTAAAAAAAATTAAATTATTTATTTTATTTTATATAAAAATTTAAAATAATTATAATAATGAAATAAAATAAAATGAAAAAAATTAGGCATTTATTGTAGGATTTCACCTATTTATCAATCACTGCCTTTAACGAATAATTATACCATTTGAAGTTTAAAGTATGGACGAAAAGAAAACTTAATAATGATGTTTGTCCCAGACATATCATTGTCTCGTAGTGTCAGCTCTCGGAGACCACTACTGTTTATTACGCGTTTGGTTTCAGAATGGGGGGAAAATTTAAGAGTGTCAAATCGTGTTAACGGATCGTGTTCGTGTCGTGTCAAATTGTATTAATGGGTCATATAGGTCAACCTTAACCCGATTCGTTAAACTTATCGTGTCAAAATCTCAAACCCTAACACGACTCATTAACATAACGAGTCGTGTCGTGTCAACCCGTTTTGATCCATTAATAAATATTACGAAATATGTTTTTTTTATAAGTAAACAAATAAATTAAGAAAATATTACGAAATAAGTTAATACGACATAATACAACTCATTTTAAACTATTTATATAAATGAGTTGAATATGCTTGAAATTAACCTTTTTAACCTGATTAAATTTAGCATAATTTTATATAAATGTTAAAATTACAATATCTATAAAAATTATAAAACTAATTATAAGTCCAAAACTACAATCCAAATAATAAAAATATCGAAATTGAAATTCTAACAATTTTATTTTTAGATATAAGGGTATAATTGTAACTTTAACTTTCTTAACATGTCATAACGGGTTAACCCGTTATCAACCCGTTAAGCAATCGTGTCTTAACGGGTCAACCCATTTTGACCCGAACCCATTAAGGCTAAACCCTAACCCGCTATTATCGTGCTGTGTTCGTGTTGGGTTAACAGGTCGTATGACAGATTGCCACTCCTAGAAAAATCCAGATGGAGTATTGGCACTATAGCAGTACTTATCCTTTGAAGCTAGGATTATTTTTGTAGCTTACAAAGTAATATTAATTAAGGCATTAAATACAGAGGTTTTGAGTGTTGTTTATTTAGAATTTCAGAAATATTTTAATTATAAAAATATTTTATAAAAATAAATTTATAAATTAAAATGACTTAATATAATATGTTAGATTATAAAATTATTTTTATTATAAATTAAATTTAATATATTATATAAAAAAATATCAATTTATAAATTTTATTTTTATAGAATTGCCTCATGGCTATAGCACTTTTCTTAAAACTAATTAGCCCTCTTAGTTTATTTGAAGAGAGTTTAGGATCCAGTGAACTTGTTTTTTTGGGTAAAATTCACATGAACACCTAAAAATAGAAACATTTGTGACATGCTTAGACACTGTAATTGTTTAAAAAAAATTCAATTTTTTAAAATTGTAATAGAACTTTGCATTGCCTTAAAAACAAATAATACGAAAATATTGTAAAACCATAATCTCACTGCTAAACAATAATATTTGAATACTTTTATAATTTATGTGTGATTATGCATCGAAAACTCATCCCTCCACATTGTCGCCGTTATAAGTCTTGCTTGTGGAAAATTGGAAATCTTCGGCAGCAAGCTTCCGAACACGGATAAATAAGTGTTCGAGAGAGACACAGGGAGTATCGCTCGATTCGCTCTCTCGCATTCTTCAGTGCTGCAGATAACGGCAGAGTTCTTCCTACTCTCTCTCTCTCTCTCTCGCTAGCTTCGACGCTATGGATACAGACTTGAAGAAAATGATGATCGAAGAGCCGAAAGCGAAGAACGCAAAGAATCAGAGTCTACCTCCGAGGCGAGGCGGGGTCAAGCGTCGAATTTTCAAAGAAATCGCGGTAGCAATTGGGATCCGAGAAAAGCAAGCCGAGGAGACTGGAGTGGACTTTCTCAGCTCGGATTCCACAACCCCAGCTCCAACTCCAACTGGGTATAATTCAGATGCTCTGTCTGAAACATGATCGCTCAGGTGGTTGATGCAGGCAAGAACAATAGCATCAGAAGCTGTGATTGATTTAGGTGCTATTGCTGGCTAATCTTACTGTTGTATCTGTAGTTGTTACTGAATTTCTTCATTTTTTATTTTCTTCTTTTTTTTACCCTTTCCAGTTTCCAAAGTGATTATAAATAAGATTGGAGAAGGGGTTTGGGTTGAAAGGGCTCAGGATATGGATGGGAATATTGTGAAGGAGGTTGAAGATCCTGTCCAGGCATGGCTCATATTTGTAATTAGTTTGTAGTAATTTAGGTTCAGCTGTTTCCCTATCAATATAATTCGTTGATTGTGAGATAATTGAAGATGGATTCTGATTGATTTACTGTTCACAGTTCTATACACTCCAACAGTTTCTGCAAATATGAGGATGCTCCTTGCGTTGGGTTTTCTTCTTCATTAAGGCAAACCACCAAATATTACGTTTTTTTTTTTTTTTTTGGTTTGTTTCTTTTAATTCTAATTTTAGATTCCTCTAGCTCCGGAGAAATAGTTCGTTGAATTTAAAGGAAAATGGCTTTGGTACATTGGTTAGACTAATTCAAGGTTACATTTTGCGTGTTCAAAAATGGAAGAAATTACAAGTTTTTTTTTTTTTTTTTTTTTTTTAACACATCTAATACATTATTAATAATTATACTTTTTAATAAAAAAATTATATTGAATTTTATAATAAGTGGTATATTACAAAATTCTTAAAAAGGACATTCCATAAATTATTATTTGAAGCATCACGACGAACAGAAAAATAAGACCTCAATCCCATTCCAATTCTTTTCAAAAAAACAGAAAGCACCATCTCTCCCTACGGATCTGGCTCCCTTTTTTGTCTCTGTTTTTAATTGTAGTATAAAAAAAAAAAAATCTGGAAAAGTGTTTTTTGTTTTTGTTGGGTTTTACCAAAGTGGGAAGAATAAAGTATTGTATCTTTAAATGTATTATCTTACATTGAAATCTCAACGAATGGCTTACTATAGATTACATCAAACTAAATATAGTAAGAGTTTTGTTTTTAACTTTTTATGTTTTTCACATCTTTGGTCTACTCTAAAGGTAATTACATCATGTTGTGTGCTTATCATTATAAGCCAATGCGTCAACCTGGAAATAATTAACCAAATTAATGGTCGATGTTTTTGCTTTCAATCAATTTCCCTTCCATTTGATCCACTACAAATTGAAAAGTTTTAATTTACTACTATTTCTAAAGTATTTAACATTTAAATGTACCCTTAGGATGTAAAACTCTCAAGTACTCATTTTTAAAAAATAGGATAAATCTCAGATACACATAAAAAAATTATTTGTTTTAATGATAGACCTCTCTTGTTTTTTAAAATCTTAATGTTACTTTTATTTTTATCTATACAGGTCTTTAGAACATCATTAAATATTTAAAAAATAATAATATCTTTGTATCTATCCTTTTCTTAAAATTAGAAAAGGAATCTAACGCTCCACATTAGTAGACCATATATTCCCTTTCATTAATGTATATTTGCTTTTCATTGTCTTACTGAACAAATCACACCCCACAATTTCTTGTACGTAATAGTTGAATACGCGTTCATTGATGTTAACACTACTTAATTAATTGGTGCAATTCTTTTTTTTTTTTGTTTTCCCCCTAAAACGCGTTCTTTTATTTAAATGTAAAAGTAACTCTCATCCTATTGCGTTGCGTCATATTATGCTTAAAAATGCATTTATAAGAATATAATATACTCTTATATCATCATATTCTACTCTGTGTTAAAAAAAATTAGCAAAACATTTGTCTAATTATGATGTTAAGATTAATGAAATAAAGGTGGGTTTGGATCCTCTAAAGTTATTGATTGAATTGGAGAGATGGTACATGAAGTGAATTTTATGTCATTTGTGCTGTATTGTGTATATGTATCTCCCAGTACTCTAGAATTTGGTCAAGAGATTTAAGTCAAATAAAGATGGTGTCTTACAATCTTTAATTCTTCATGATGAGATCTTAATAGATAGTACTGCATATATATATATATATATATATATATATATAACTAATAGTAATTTAAGAAGGGTAATATGTTGATTTTGTCATTTTGATCATTTGGAAAACAAAACGCAAAACTCTTACCAACTTGAAAATGAAAAATGTGTCTTTCCATTCATTGTTTTTTATTCACAAAAGATTTTCTCAAAAAAATGAAAAAAGATTGTGTCAAACTTCAATATAAAAAGTGGGCATTTAAAGAAGGTAGCCATATTCTCAGGTGTTTTCATGTGTTTTCTTTATTGGTATAACCTCATCATGATGTTCATATCTTTTTATGATGCTAATTAGAAGTAACAAGTCTGATTTAAGCATGAGTTTATTGTCCATTTATCAATAAAACATGAACATACATACACCAAAAATGAAAAGGTATTGGCTCGAATTTTTATCTTAAAGATATGCTATCAAGTTATTGATAAGGTTTTGATCCCTTAACACTGGAAAATATATTTGAAAATCGTTAACATAAAATTATACCGTGTTGATGTCATCTTTTGTGGCCTCCAAATTCATTGTATTTGTACCATATATCCGCGACGCTTATATTGGGATTAAGTACCCTTATACGGTCAACCCGCGTGCTTAGGAAAGCAATACAAATATGATATAAATGCGCATTAAAACCAAAAAAAGCTAGACATTTTCTAGTTAGTAAGACAACTCCTGATGTGATAGTTTTGTAAGCTTTATCTTTAAGGAATAATATTGGGAGCAGTCCCTGTTTGGGAGCAGCCACACGCACACCATACGTGGCACTGGGTAATGACAAAATTATCCTTAATTTTCCGTTCCCACCCTCAGCATTGGCAAACATTTGATTTTTGAGAATTCTGAAAGCACGAGCTCCTCTCTCCCCAGCTTTCGGTTTTCCCTCCCTCGTTCCGTTGTCAGCATCCCCCACCAGCACTCTCCCCCTCGCTCGCTTGCTCACCGACGATTATTATTATATTTTCAGCTCCACTGGTAGTAGATATGTTTGTTTATGATCGGTTTGATCCTCCAAATTCTGATATTTTACCAAACATCATCTTATTACACAAATTGAGACCCTTTTTCATTCCGGGCAAAAAGATCTCTCATCTCTTTCATTATTTCACTTATCAACATGATGAAATTGCTAAAATGCCGGTTATTTAAAATACAGAGAAGTTCAGTCACAGAATTGAAGGAAAAAGCTAAGAAAAACAGAATGCGTAAGAGAAGATCTATATTCCATTCGATTCGAGTATATTTCTCTTCTGGGGAAGGGGATGGTAACATCAGAACATAGCAACCATCGGTCAAAAAGGAGAGCATCAAACTGAAAGGAACAAGAAAACCACAATCGAATATTCGAAACCATAAAACCAAACCAAACCAAACCAAACCGCTATCTTCTACAGACTACAGAGCCACTCAAATGAACGATACAAACCCGATTAAGCCTTTAGCCCCTTCAGTTCCTCCAGCTAACACCATCGCCGCCGCCACCCCTCGAGTACCTGGAACCACTGTCACCATACCCACGAATCCGAATCCCCTGGACCTCCCGGTCTCACGGTCGTTGATAATCTGAGATAACAACCGGATATAATCAGATCCACCACATCTAGCTACTATTAATCCAACAAAGTCTTCAGAAACCGATTGATCTTCGCCTTATTGCAACAAAGCAGAAGATGAACGTACCGACAAAGCATCTGTATTTGATTTTTGCAGATTCCATAACTGAGAAGAAAACCCTAAGAAAGGGACAAGCAGGAAAATAGAGAAGAAGACTTGGGAAACATGAGTTGTGCAAGAAGCTTTAGCCCTTTAGGATATATATAAGGAATAATTACACCGTTTGCTTGTTAAACGATTTCCCGAGGAGCGGCGGCTTTGTATGAGCAAAGTAGTGTCGCTCGGTGTTTCTGGGCGGAGAGCTGACGTCGCCGGTGGCGCTGGGTGAAGGAAGGTGTCACGCGGGCAACGTAGGAGGGGTTTTGCGGGAGGGAGGAATTCGAAATGCAAAAAACCAACCGTAATACATTTTCTAAAAATGCACGTTTTATGGTGTGCAAGTGTGCAACTGCTACAGTTGTTGTTCCGTAGAAGAACTTTATCTTTAAACAATTCTACTACAGGCAATCGGGGTTGGGGAACTGTTGGGGAATCTATAATCCACGTCATCAGATATATTGTTTAAAAAAAAAAACCAAACGGAAAACATGAAAACAAAAGCAAACGAAAGGTAACTTAGCGTTTGAGAGAGAGTGCCATTGCGCGTTGTGGGAGAACCGACCAGATCTGTCATCGTCATCATTTGGTAGGACCAAATCTAGGCTGGTCGTCGTCGTCGTGGCCTGTAGAATCTGCGTATGTCATCATCGTCATGGATAGTTCCGAATGCATTTGTGTTTGTCGTCGGGGGTTGAAGCTCGGATATGCTTGCCTTGAAATTTTCTTCTTCTTCTTCTCCAAGGACTTGAAAAAACAAATGAAGAAAGCAACATTTTTTATTGAAAAGGCAGCGAACTTTTGACCCCAACGCTCCACACTCCTTCCACAATCTTGGGGGGTTTGGCTTCTCTCTCTCCCTCTCTCAAGAAAAAGATGTACATTTTGATGCCAAGAAATAATCTGCTTTAAACCACATAAAGATGTAAAAGAAGGACATGAACCTCCACATTTAGAAAGAAGGCATAACACCCAATCGTTTCTTAACATGAAGAATAAAAAATTACCAGACAATAAGAATTTGCGCATTCTCACTCTGGTGTTCTTGAAGAACAGAGAATTTCAAGAAAAAAAAGGAGAGGGTGGCATCATACGAGAGAGTTTGACAGCCCAAATGGGTTTTACCAAGAAAGTCAACTGCCCGGGCAAGCAATTTGTTTATTATAAACATGCAATATTATAGTGAATGCTAGTTTCCAAGAACCATAATAGAATACATAGAAAATTGAGTTAGATGTGGGGAGACAAGGGGAAAAAAAAGAACCTAAATATTCGATGGTCTAGAAACGATACTCTGTTTGATAGTGACAATGGAATTAATGGCTTAAAATTAGATCTTCTTCCAAGAACTAAATGGACAAAACCAAAGAGTCTGTAAGATTTACGTGCAGCAATGGGAACTTGAGATTTTCTTCATGGGGAAAATTAAAGAACAAAAAAAAAAAAAAAAAAACAAAGGGGCTGTAAGATTGTCATCTCTATTCTGGGAGGTTTAGGGCATGCGAAGAAGAAGATGAGAAGAAGAAGACGATAAGAAGAAGAAAACTTATTTTTGTCTTCGCATTTGTTTGTAGGAAGCTGCGTTCGTCTGTGGGAATCTGCGATCACTTTCTCTATTCTGTGGGAAGACGAAGGAAAGGTCGTTTGGTGTATATTAAACGCAGAGTTTTATTTGTACATGTGAACACCGGTTTCACGAGAGTTCCCCCACTTAGTTGCAACAAGAATTTTTCATCTTCTTCTTATCGTAACCTTTTGTGGATATGTTTATTTTTATACTAAAACCAAAGCCAATACTTCAAAATTAGAGCTGCCAAAAAAGTTCATTGCTAACCAAGCAACTTGCAGAAACATGCCACGTTGATACAACAACAATGTTTTCATTAAAAAACAAGTCTTATTTTAAGAAAAACTTCTCTCCTGTGGGTAGTGAATCTTGAAAATTTATTTTCTAAATATGATGTAATAAATTAAATTATAAATCTCTTTATTTTGAAATAAATGTAACTTATTATATCATTTCAATTTATAGGATTTATTTTTGTAGTTCTTTTTTAAGACTTGGGCATTTTTCTTTGTTTGAATTTTATAATTTATTCTAAATTTTGTTATTCCAATTATATATATATACACACACACATAGACTTAGATCGATCTATTGAAAATTTGAATCTTATCAACACGAGCCTATAACTTGTGTGCCTTTCATTATGAGGTGCTTTGCAAAGATGGCGTGCATCTAGCCTTGTGGATGTGCTGTTCGATGAATTTCCTATCTTAGAACTCCTCGTGTAGTTCATGTTTTGTCATTACATCCTAGCTCATTTCTATGTCCGGGATGGAGCTAGACTTTTCCCTTAGGCATGGTGGTTGAAGGAGATTTCTGACGTCTTGAACTAGTCTAGGTTCGGACACTTGCTCAGCGGCCAGGGGGCGAGATAGAGGGGGTGCAACCTCTATTTGCTTTGGGTGGTTGAAGGAGATTTCTAACATCTTGAGCCTGTCTTCACCGCCCCTCAAAGTTTGATTTGGGTGGTGACCATGGGGGTGCTGCCTCTATTTGCTACTTCCATATGGGCTCTCAGCCAGTGTGGAGATGGTTTTGACTGAGGCTGGTTTCTGCCTTAGGTTGTCCTCAATTGTTGCGTGGCTTGGGTGCTTGAGTTAGCAGAGCCCCGTTTCTCGCTCTTTTGCTTATTGAGCTCATCGTAGAGGTAATTTCTATCTTGTGGTCCCTATATACACTTCTGCGATGGTGCCTCTCTGGCGACCCAACCGATACCGTCTTTTCCTGCCGATGGTGCTGTAGTGCACTCTGCTAAGTTCTGCTAGTTGATCATTTTTTCCTTCTTTCTCATTGCATGGTTTCTTTGTGGATATGTTGTAGCCTTTCCTTTGTAAAGATTCTGACAGTTGATGAATAAAATGCTCTTTCGTTTCTAGCTTTAGTTTTCGTTGTTCCTTCCCACTTTGCTTATTCATACTTTGCGCATGCCACTCGAGGGTGGTAATATGTTGGTTGCTTGTTGAGACTTGACACTTTCTTTTTAACTTTGGCAAATAAATAACTTCTAGTGCCACGAGGGTGATTCCACATGTTGGGTAGTACCTCGTCAAGCATAATGGCCTCTTTACCTGCTTATCTTTGTGAGGGTTGAATACTTAGTGTTTGGTAATGTTTGGTCTGAAACCCTTTAGGGGCCTAAGCCGTGCTTGCCCACATCCCTCCATAGACGTGGCACAGTGGGTGATGTCGAGTTCATTTATGACTTATGCTGGGGTTCTCGCAGCGTGCGAGCAAAGCCTTTCATGGAGGTCACGCGGTTTGTAAGATCAAGTGCGCCTCATTGACCGTCCTGCTTGGTGAGAGGGGTAGAGCGACATGTAAGCCTGAACTTGCCAGAAAATCCTTTCATGGAGGTTGCGCAGTATGTAAGACTAGGCCCGCCTTGTTGACGCGAGAGGGGTCGAGTGGCATGTAAGCCTAAACTCGCCTAAAAATCCTTTCGTGGAGGTCATTTGGTATGAAAGACCAAGCGCGTCTCATTGACCTTCGCGCTTGGCAAGAGGGGTTGAGTGGTATGTAAGCCTAAACTCGCCCAAATACTTTCGTATGCACTGCAAAGTGGGAACCAAGATACAGAATTTTATTTGACAATTACCAACTTGCCTTGTTGGGTTGATGTGGGGAAATTCAAAGTATTTGTTTGCTTGGGGAATGTGGTTTCTTTTGAGATTTTGTCGTGTAAACTTATGACTATCCCGCACTTCGCCGAGTGAGGGGTAGGAGCCCTTCAAGGGTCACCCTCCCCTTCAAACCCCCGGAGAGGTAGTCGTCCCTTTTCTGTGACGGGATGGGGTAATGTTTAGGCAGCCTCTTGGCTAGTCTCGCTCTCCTCCATAGGGGAGGTTGGTCTAACTCAGAGTTAGTACCTCTTGTTGACCCTTAAATGGAGGTAGTCTGTTTGAATAATATGTTTGACTGAACCTGCTCCCATCCGTTGATGTTGTAGGAAAGGGGAGTGAGGGCCAAACTAGTGCTATGCCCACTCTTCGTTGTGGCGGAACGGGGTAACGCTTGGGTAGCCTCAGGGTTAGACCTGCTCTTCCCCGCAGGAGGGTCGAGATTGTCTCTGACTCATCTCGCCCATTGGTGCCCCAATGGGAGATAATCTGTTGGAGCAATATGTCTAACTGAATCTGCTCCCATTGGTCAATGCTTACAATGAATGTACGGTTTGTCGGGTTGTTAAGGATAGACCTGCACTCGGCTGAAGGAGGGGTAGAGGTGCCTCAAATCACTCTCTCCCAATTCATTCCCTCGTGCGAGGTAATTACTCGACGTACTTAGAACTGGATTACTCTTCACCACGGTGAGATGGGGTAAAGTTTGGACAACCTTAGGGCTGGCCTCTCTTCTCCATACAGGAGGTCAGGCTAACTTGGGATTAGTCCCGCTTATTGGCCCTTACGTGAAAGTAGTCTGTTCGAGTAGTGTGTTTGACTAAACCCGCTCCTATCAGTTAATACCGCAGGAAAGCCCACTCTTTGTCATGGCAGAACGGGGTAACGTTTGGGCAACTTCAGGGTTGGACTCGCTCTTCCCCGCGAGAGGGTCATGATGGCCTTTAGCTCGTCTCGCTTTTTGGTTCCCAAAGGGGAGGTGATCTGTTCAGGAAGTATGTCTGACTCAACCCGCTTTGGTAGGTCGACTCCCTTTTGGAAGGTAAGGTGTGTCAAGCTGTTTGAGGACAGGCCCACACTCTGCTGTGGCAGGGATAAAGCAGCTTTCAGTATTACACCCATCCCTTTGTTATCATGCAGGGAGGTAATTAGTCAATGAAGATTTGATGTTTGAGAGAAGTAATGGTAGCTGGAGAATTGTTTCATTGAACCCCTGAAATAGACTAGCACTTTTCATTAAGTAGAGTTCATAGGAGGAAATTGAATTTACAAAATTATAGGAAGACCTGAGTTGCTTTTCATTTTTCCTCTATATGCCCTCTCCCCCTTCAGCCAAGATAGCTTGCGTCATGAGAAGAGCTTGTTGTGCCTTTATTAGAGGCGAATATCTGTGTTGGGCATCATTCCTCCAGCCATTGGCTTCAGCTCCTGCATGTAGCATTCTCTTGCTAAGGCTTATTCTCCTCAGATTTCTCCCACCCCTTGGGCCATCGGGAACTTACCTTTAGGTGGTAGGTGGAGCTGATTGCTTTTAGTTTGTTAAGTGTCGGGTGATCGATGATGGCGTTATACGAGGAAGGGGCTCTTACCACCAAGAAGTCGACCATGACAGAGGCAATGCAAGGAAGGCAATCTACCAAGACAGACAGGGTGACCATCCCTGCTGATTGGATTGTTTCCCTTGAGAAGCCTTTGAGTGGCATTGGGGCTGACAGGAGCCGAGTTGTGTCTATTCCCATGAGGATGAATGCTTCCTAGAACAAAATATTCGCTGAGTTGCCATTGTCGATTAAAATCCTTCTGGTGGTGAAGTTAGCAATCTGCATAGTTACCACCAATGCATCGTCATGTGGATAGAAGACTCCCTCCTCGTTGGCTTCTCCAAAGGAAATTATGGGAGTGAGTTCGTCTCTCCGATATGTAGTGGGGTGGTAGGAGGTTGAGTAGACTTCCCGATATTGAGCTTCTCTTACGTGGGCTTTCCTTCCAGACGAAGTTGCCCCTCCACTAATGAAGCTTCCTGCGATGGTGCTAATTTCTCCCGCGGTAGGTACCTCTCGGTGTGGTTGTTGTAGAGGGGCACATAGTGGCTCTTATTCGGATTCCCTTCTCTCGGGCTTTCACCCTCTTCTGTTGATATCCTTTACTGGGACTCATTTCCCGGGAGCGTCCCCTCCACATTTGCTCTCCTTGTTGGGATGGAGGGTATCAGGGTTCTGCTCGGTCCCTCCAGTATGAACGGCACTGCCCAGTGTTGTTGGTGGTCGACTGATGGTAGGTGCAGTAGCGACACTCTTCCTGGGTTGGTCTTTTATCCTCCCTTGTGATGATAAATGTTGATCGGTCATGCTGGTATAGCTCATTCCTCGTAGTATGCTTATCCTTCCTTGCGTCTCGTTATTTTCGCTTGGCCTTCTCTCGGGTGTGGTCTTTTCTCGAGACTTTCCCCTTCTTGTTCGCTTGCTCTATCTCTTGTTGCGTTGGTTTGGCTAGGGGGAGGAGGGTATTCTCGGCGTTGATGAAGTTGTCAGATTGGCCTATGAACTCTTAGAGGGTCGTGGAGGTCTTTTTGGCCAATTCTGCCATGAATGCGGATCAGGGCCATACTTTCCCAAGAGTACTGCTAGAGTGATTTTCTCATCTTGATCTTTCGTAGTCATTCACTCTTTATTAAATCTAGCTAAGTAGGTTTTCAGGCTCTCGTCTTCCTTTTTGCTTCATGGTGAGGAAGAAGGCAGCAGGGCACCTTCTCCTCCTTCTGGCCATGAAATGGGTAAGGAATAGGCGAGTCAACTCATCGAAATTTCCAATGGAGCCAAGGGCTAGAGAGCCAAACCACCTCCTCGCTGGTCCCCTTAAAGATAATGGGAAGGCTCTGCAAGCCACCTCCCTGGGAAACCCATGCAACGTTATGTGAGTTTGAAAGTTTCAAAGTGCTCCAATGGATCTTGAAGGGAATTCAAAATTTTGGAGGTAATGGAATTGCCATTACCTTTGCGCTATAGGGTAAGCTCGTGCTAATGAGCAGTTGGTCTTTCGTAAATGAGGTCCTCATCTTTCTCATTATTTCCTCATACTTTCCCTTGAGGTTACACAACTCGTCTTGCATGTGCTTCCTTTTTTCTTGGTCATCATCACCGTCTTCTTCCATCCAGGACTCCTAGTGCTCGTTGGCACTTGGATCGCCAATCTTGATTGTTGTCTTTGAGGGTGTGGTTTTCCTCGCTGAGAACGTTCACCTCATTGGTGAGCTTTTTAACAAGTTGTTCCATGACTGCCAAGCTTGCTTCCATGTTGATTGAAGCTTATTCTTCCTGTTCTCCCACCGAGAAAAGTTACTTGCAGGCATATGAAGGACAAGTTTTTTAGGATTTTTCGAATCCCACAGACCGTGCTACTGTTGACATTGTGTTTCGTACGCCTCTAAGCTAGGTTCTCAGTAGTCTAGATCTTTAATTTCTTGGGCCTGTGAAAATAAATATAGAGTTGGAAAAGGTGGCTTGAGATGACCTGAGAAGCCTCCGATGCCTAAGTTATCGACGTCTCTCTTATATATTAGTAAGTCAGAATTTATATAAGCAAAGTGCTCAATACAAGGAAGAACTGATTAGAGGAAGAAGCCGATCCCCTTTACTGAAGGTCAATGGACCTTATATATACAGCCCCAGGGGCCAGAGGGCCATACCCTACGACCTGGGGAAAGGGAAGGCCCCCTTGGAGCCCCCTCCGCCATGTTGCTTCTAATGCGAAGTGGGCCTCTGGGTTTAGTAATTAATGCGACATGATAGTCAGGTGATTCTCATTAACGCAACATGATCTCCCTGTGCCACCTTGGAGTCCCATCTCTTCTCATTGGCGTGCTCCATTCCCTTTCCTCTAGTTTGGCTTCTCATGCTCTTTGTGTAACGTTCCATATTAACCTGAACAGGCACGCCTAGCTTGCGTGGGTTATTGGTCCTTCTGAGTTGCTGAGAGGCCCCATGGGCCTAGGCCAAGTTTCTCGGACCTTCCTGATGCCTGGTCTGGGCCAGCGCTTGCAGGCCTAGGCCTCTTGGGAAAAATCCCGCCAACACCACATTTATTATTATTATTATTATTTTTTAACTTTCTTCTTTTTAAATTAATTGAGTTCTTCTACTCAGTATCCATATACTACATATTTGATAATAGAAAAAAAATTATGCATAATGTGTTATGTGTATAAATGATGAGTAGAATCTTTTATTCGTAAAAAGAAAAAATGAATCTTTTATTCGTAAAAAGAAAAAATCTATTACAAAGCATATTTTTTTATACATTCAATGCATTAGTAATCTGTAAACGTTTGAGACCAGCTATTTTAAAAATTTTAAAATCCAAATGAAATATAAGCATAAATGTTGTTAGTTTTTTTTTTTTTTAAATAGACTTCATTTCATTCAATGAAACCGAAGTTACAACTATGACTAATCAATACAGGGAAAAAACTCAGATTATCAGCCAGACTACTCATTTGTTAGGGGCTCCCCCGCCTACAAATTATTTTGTGACGGATATTGTCTTAACCTCTATGAACTCTCTCATGACAACAGGCAATAGAGAAAGCGTTTTGTTAAAAACAAAACTGAGCGACCTCTCTTCCAAAAAAGAAAGGTACTAACACGCTCCATCCTCCCAAGGAGGAGGAGTACAATCACCCACCTTCCTCCAAAGGAGGAGTGAGACTATCCCACCTTCCTTCAAAGGAGGAGTGGGACACTACCGATATGGACATAAAGTCTAATAGAATATTTTTTATTTTTAAACTAAAGTAAAAACAACAGCTTACATAGAAATATAAGCACAAAAAAATTGAGGGCTGTAAAACTAAATGGGCCCAGTCTAAGCTAAAAAGCCCAGTCTGTATGCAAGTGGGCTCAACCCTTAGGGTTTCATCGTATTCATCAAGTGCCGCCGCCCTTCTTCTTCATCCTTTGCGTCTTCCTCCGCGAGGTCCCCTCCACCAAAATGCAAATGCATGAGCCTCCGCACAAAGACGTCCCTATAGTCGCCGTCTCTCAACTAGGCTTGCCCCTGACGCCTCACTTAATACAGATCACCTCTGCACAGGACACCCATTCGTTCCAGTCTGACGTGCATCCTTTGGCACCACACAAGCAGCTCATCTTGTTGGTTAAGCTTCGGTTTGGCTTTGCAATCTTACTCATGCCGGTCTGCTCATGCCACCATTCTCCTCCATGGTGGTGGGTTTGAATCAGATCACTTGGGGGATATATATACTTGAGCTAGTTGACCTTTGTTTTGCTTGAAAACAACAGGGCTCCTCTGCCGCCAGAGAATCTGAGGCTCATGCCACCGTATCTGCTCCGGAGGCCAACGCAGCCACACAAACCCAACACAAGTTTGATGTGGTTATTGAGCCACTGCATGAGAGACACACCAAAAAATGCCCTTAAGCCACCATTAAACAACCCCTCAAGCTTTACTTGAAGTACCTAAACAGACATAACCAAAAATAGAGATAAAAAAACAAACAGAGAGATGGGAGGGAGGGGGGAGCCGAGGCTCCCACCATTGATAATTCATTCCCTCCTCTTTTATAATGGTCAAATTTAAAAAACTAAATCAATAAATATAAATAATTTAAAATTTTAAGGGAGACTTCCCTCTTTTTTACAACACTGTCATTTTTTACTTAAAGGTATGTTTACTTCGCCACATATGGCCCTAGAAAAGGAATATTTGTCATTCCATATCCTTTTGTTTGGTTGCCATTTTATGAGAATAGCCCATGGAATGCCCATATTTGGAAGAACATGGGAATACGGGGAATGGCTATTCTTCCCAAAAATGGTAACAATAACAATTCCTTGGATAAATGTGTAATGTATACGATCATTTAGTTTCATAACTTTTTTTTTAAAAAATTACGTTGATAGGTCAGCTACCAAAAGAGATATTGGCCATTTAACCACCAAAACCCATGAGGGTGGCCTCCAAGGAACCACGTTATAGCTAAAAAAATTTATAATTGAATATTGATATTGGACAGAATATGTGATTATTTTTACAGTTGGTGATGTCTTCTCCTTTTAAAAAAGAGTGATATTTATTATTAAAAAAATTAATTTTTTATTTGAGTTCAACATTTATCAATTTTTCTCAAAAATAGCAACACTCTATAGCTACAAATATTATTTATTTTTAAAATTTTAAGTCTTAGTGTTATATCAGTTACGCACATAAATGAAAAAATAAAAAAAAATAAAAGGGAAAGAAGAAGAAAGAAATATTGTATTTGTGCAAATGATAAAGATATGATATGATTTTGGAGTTGGGTGGGTGCACGCAGATGAGATAAAGATGCTATTCAGGAACTGGATGTGTACATTCAATGAAATGTGACGGCTTGACTCTCTAGTGCAGCAGGAGGAAGTCATAGTATAAACAAAAGTTGTTCCTTGCAGGCCATAACTGGGGGAGGTGCAAAGGATAAGGAATGGTCCAAACGAGTTGCTCTTTGACACACATACACAAAATATTTTCTATTTTCTTGGCTATCATGCAGTGTGAAGAAAAAGAAAGGAACGTGCAAAGACAGTCCATTTCGTGAAGCAAAACTTCTTCTGCATCTAGAAATTTGAAGTCTGAAAATTTTTTTGCCAATAAAATAATTCCATTTTTGTTAATTAAGATGGATTGTGGACTTTGAGAATTCAAAACCAATTATCTCATCTCATGAGTTTGTCTTAAATCATTTTAAAATTTTATTGAATCCATTCTACTGGAAAATATTATATTGATAAGATTGAAAGAGTGAGAAACCTCTAAAATTCAATGTATATGGTTGGCCTATTTATAATGTAACAAGATCTGTGTAATAACTAATAAATTAGGAAATATAATCAATACCTAATTAATATTTACAAAAAATTATCATAATATTATATATTATAATCTTAGATCACAAGATACTAATTTAATCAAGATAGGTAGATATATGCTAACAATAATAATACCAATTGAATGAAGTTCTTAGTTCTCTCTCATGATAATAGCTGGGTAGCTGGCTGCCTCTTTGCTTGGCATATAAGTCTTAATTGGTCACACAAATATTGGCGTTGACTTTCTTTTTTCCTTTTATTTTCTTACTTTCATTGTCTTGTTATTTTTAAAAGATGTACTCCAGCCAATGAATCATCTAATCGTGCCTACAGGCCCTAAACCGGTAAAGAACTATATATAATTAGAAGATTCAAAGGATTCGTGATTGAGGGGTCAAAATGCCATGGAAGGTTTCGATCGAATTGACGATAAGGTTGCTCATAAACTATATATTAAAGTGTACATTGGATATTGCAATGCTCAGTTGTTACCCATTTTCAATAAGGGTTTATCTACTAATTAATTGGAATTTTTTATATATTAAATCTCAAGTAAAATGATCGATAGAAAAGTATTAGATCATTAGTTAAAATTATCTCACAAATATAAATTCTTAAACTACCGAAGCGTCTTGGTATGGTATATTAAATCTATTACATTAAAAGGAACTTTAGAAGTACTATATACATACATATATAATGTACCACATGCACATCAGTTTGTCATGCATATTTCTTTATAGATGAAGAATTTATCTAAATTCTAATTAATAGATCAGTATCAAACTTGGAAGCCCTAGATTGGTTTGGGGGTCACTTTAATATAGCTTTTTTAAATAATCATTTGATCTCTTCTATTTTAATTCATATACAATATATATATATATATATATATATATATATATATATATATATATAAATATATATAAAATAGCATGCATCGTACCGATTGGCCAGATGATGGAGAAGATCTAGAAGCTCTGAAGCTGTTTAATTTAGAGCCCCCAGAAGTCCAATTCATGTTCACACTACTGTTTTCACATCTAGCTAATTGATCCAGTCTTCCGTGAGGCCATACTGAAAAGGAAAAATAAATAAAGAGTGCTGCTAGCTAGCTGTTACCTGCATGCATTTGGATCTTGGCCTTCCACTTTCTTGACTCGTTTGCATCAGCTTTGATGTTTAAGCTCTACTCCTTTTCTTCTACAACTAATTAGAAGAAGCTACGTACGTAAATTTACTTTTTCGTGAATGTCTGCGTATCATATATACACGAAGCCCACTTCATTGATGCAGCATATGGTGAGGCCTCAAAAATGGTATTTTTATGATCTTGTCTGAAAATGGTGAGGAGCATGCTAGAGAGAAAAGCTAAATGTTTGGAGTTAAAATGAGTATGGGAAAGAAAACATGTTAGAGAATGAGGATTACCTAGTGAAGAGCAATCAAAAGGAGAATTTCAGTTCGAATCATGGGGCAAGAGAGGATAGATATAGTCATTGAGGTATTGAGGATATGTAAGTGTGTGCTTAGGACGAGACAAGGGTGGTTGTATGATGGGGGAAAGATCGGTAGTTGGGGAAGGAATGGCGGGAGTATGAGATGTAAGAGTAGCAGGGTGGGAAGTGGGGATAGGGAGTTCTGGAAGAGGAATGGGAATAAGAGGGGATAGAGGGGTAGCGTGAGAGTGATGTTGGAAGGGAAATTCAAATTCTACAAATGTAACATCACGGCAAATAAAGATGCGACGGGTATGAAGGTCATAAACACGATAGGCTTTATGATCATGAGGATAGCCTAAGAAAATACATTTGATAGCTCTTGGGAAAAATTTATCATGATTTGGAGTGAGAGGTTTGAGCATAGCAGAGACATCTAAAGACATGGAAATGAGCATAAGAGGGAGGTTTGTGGGATAAGAGTTCGTATGGGAATTTGTTGTCCAAGGTGGGGCTAGAGATTCGGTTGATGATATAAGTAGGAGTAAGGATACATTTGCCCCAAAAAGAGATTGGAAGATTAGCTTGGAAACGTAAGCATCAGGCAACATTTGAGAAGATGGCGATGCTTATGTTCGGCAACACTATCTTACTGTGGGGTGTCGACATATGTGCGTTCATGAATGATCCTGTGTTGGGAAAAAAAATTGTTATGTTGTGAGATAGGAGTTTTGCACTAAGGCATAAAAATGTTGAAGATATGCGAAAGTTTAAAATTTAAAACGCATAAGATATATCCATGTGCTATGCAAAAAGTCATCAACTATAATTAAAAATTAATATGCTCCAGATGTGGAATGAGTGGGATAACCACCCCAAATGTCACAATAAATACGATTAAAGGAAAAATTACTTTTATTGCAATTTGTTTGAAATGAGAGTCGGGTTTGATTTCCCTAAATACAAATATCACAATGAAAAGGTCTACTAGACAAATTGATGGCGTTATTCAAACAGGAAATCGAGGGGTGGCCTAACCGTTGATGCCATAAAGAAGAAGGGATGGTGTGGTGAGTATGAAATGCGGTGGAAACATTAAGGTGAATGGGTTTGTAGTAGTAGAGTTCATTGCAATGTTCACCCATTCCAATCAGCTTCCTTGTGTGTAGGTCTTGGAAGACACAAAATATAGGAAGACACAAGGCAACACAATTCAAAGATTGGGTTAGTTTGCTAATGCAGAGGAGATTAAAATTAAAATCAGAAACATAGAGAACATTATCCAAGGATAAATTCTCAGATATTTGAATGCGACCAACATGAGTGATGGGAACTATCTCACCTGTGGGAAGTTGAATAGGATTAGCATGACCAATAAGTTGAGAATTGAGGAAAAGACAAGATAATGAAGCATATGTTTGCTAGCACCACTATCAATTACCCATTTAGAGGTGGTAGAGGAGAAAGAGGATTTACAAGAGAGTAGAGAAACAATACCAACAAAATTGGTCGATGTAGGTGTGGATAGAGTGAGTAAGTCTAGTAACTGACCATACTGAGCAGTAGTGAGGCCAGGAATGGAACTCTCATTAAGAGCACTTGAACTTGGAACGTTTGTGGCGTTGGTGGCAATGTGAAAGGACCCTAATTTTTCATTATAACTGCGTTGAGTGCCATGAGAATGATCCCAATTGGTAGGATAACTGATCAATTTATAACATGTATCCTTCTAATGACTAAGATTGCCGCAATGCTTACACTTGGGTAGACCACGTGCATGTCCCTTTGACTTTGTAGAACGGGAAGAGTGCCAAGGATGATGAGCAGCCATGGCGAAGGGGTTAGTAGGAGTTGGAAGGTGAAGGAGTCATTGGCGTTCTTCTTGATTGAGAATAGAGTAAACTTTGCTCACATTGGGGAGTTTGTCCATAGCAAGTAGACTGCATATGGAGGCATAAGAATCGTTGAGCCCCATTAAGAATTGAAAAACATGTTCAGTTTCTTGATGTTGTTGAAGGAATTTCGTGGCACCACAAGTGCATTCAGATAGTGATATGAGATTTGCTAATTTATCTCAATAAGATTTTATGGTGTTATAATAAGTAGCAATCGACATACTTCCTTGCGTTAGCAAACCAACATCACATTTTAGTTTAAAGATATAAGGGTTGGGACTATGAGAAAAAAGAGCTTCAAGATCAAACCATACCTCTTAAGGATTGTTGCAGTAGATAATACTAGAGATAAGGGACTTATCAATGGTGTTGAGGAGCTAGGACAAAACCATGTCATTGCAACTTTCCCAAAGGGAAAGCTCAAAAGGATCAGTAGGTGCGGAAAGAGTGCCATCGACGAAACTGAGTTTGTGCTTGGCTTTGAGAGCCATTTTCATGGCTCACTTCCATGTGAGATGGTTGTCTCCAGTGAGTGGTGTGGAGACGAAAAGGGTAATTGGATGGTCTGATGAGTGGAGAAGGTATGGAGAATGTTTGGGATGATTGGAAGAGTTTGCAGACATGGTGAGGGGCAGAGAATAAAATGAAGGAGGGGATCGAATCAATGCTCTGATACCATGTTAAGAAACCAGAGATAGTATTTGGATATAAAACTCCGTATCTTCTTCATTGTTTACAAGTAAATTTATAATACAAAATAAGGAACAAAATCTCATGAATGGTTGGTTAAGAAGGAAAGTGTAAACAGTAATATCAATCAAGAAAATATACGGCTATACATGAAATGTTGCTTATACAGGAAGCTGGTATATGTGAGAGATTTTCGTAACTCTAATAATAATATATATATATGACTAGCTAGCTGTTCTTTTCTTCCTAGCTAGCTTCTTTAATTTACAGAAATATTGATAAAATTAAATACATGATTGTATATGACAATCCAACCATTATTTGTTTAATTAATGTTCTTCATCGAAATATATGGTCATGTACGATTCGAAAGTTAAACACTAGCACCAATTAAAGTGAGGGTAAGCTTTCTTTTTGGAAATAAATCACATGCAACAAGTAATTTTGTGGGTTTAGCCCGTACGTACTTGAAGTGTTAACTTTATTAAATTATATGGATTTAAGCCATTAATGGGTGTTAAGGATAAGGATGCTGATGAAGCTGAACGAGATTAGAAGATCACTTCCATCAGACTTTGTCATTTAGAGGATTACTTTCATTAGAATTTGTTCTATTATTAATCACTATCTTAGAATTTATTATGAGTCATATTGCTACTATATTTGTATTGTACACTTTCTCTATTAATCAGATAATCAACACACTAAAATGTGTGGTTGATATTTTCCTTAACATGATATCAAGAGCCAGGTTCTAACATCACCTTCTTCATGACTGATCCCAATACACCCATCTCAGAGACCAACATCTCTTCACTCTTTATTCACCCACGACTCTTTACATCAAACACCTTACATGCACACTACAAGAAAAAGCCGTTTTACCAGCCAAAATTACTTGCGGTGAGCAGCAATTGGACGGCAGAAATATTAAATTTACTGTGCCGTGTTTTTCTTCTGGAGAGCCAGGGAAGCCCCGCTAAAAAGACTATTTGCGGCGATGATGTGTCGCCGCAAATAGAGTCGTAGAAACAAACCACCTTATTGGTCTTTGACGGCTGCATTCACTATATTTGCGGCGAGTAATGACCGCTGCAAAATGTCATCATAAAATTCTCTTTATTTCGCCCCGTTTCTTTTCCTTCTCCCCCTTTTCTCTTTTCCCCCAGCTCGAGACTCCCTCTATATTCTCTATGAGTTTGCTGCTGCCCTTCCCAAGCCGTGCCGTCGCCATCTCGCCGAGGAGGTGAGTCTCAATCCTCCATCTGTTTCTTTCTCTATCTTCGTCTCTGTGTGCGCGCCTCTATCTCTCTCCCTCTCCTTTATCTCTCTTCGTCCGTTTCTCCCGCTCTGTATTTCGCCCTAATTTTCTCTCTCTCAATGGAGTTGGTTCTAACTTTTTCTTTATATTATTTTGGGATCAGGATCTGCAGAAAGAGAAGATTTGATCAACGTATGGAAGCGGTGACGGAAGAGAACTAGGTATTTGTTTTCCAGAACAAGTTATTTTATTTATTTATTTATATTTCATTTTCTATATTTTTCTTTGTTCTTCATTTTTCCTATTCTGTCTATTGCAGTTTCTGTGTTAATTTTTCTGTTTTGCATTCCTTTTTTCCATGTTAGTCGTGTTGAAAATGATTGAGCGTAAATGTATTCGAGATTTGCAAGTTTTGTTCCTTCATGGTCAATATTATGTTTTGACTTCATTGTGAATCTATACGAAGGGCATTTTCATTTTTTCTTTAGACTTCTCTGTTTGTTTTATTTGTGTTGTTAATTTATTTGGTTTCTAAACTACTGGGTTTCGTTAGTCCCTGAAATGTCAAGCATTAGAATCAGTCAATTAAAGGGTGACGATTGATAGAAATGTAAAATGTATTGAGATGCAAGATTCTACTTTCCTATTTGTTGGCTGACAATTTTTGTGATGGTTTTTTGGGGTTTGATGCAAGTATTACAAAAGGAGATGCAAGATTCATTTTGCTTCTTGGTTTTGCAAACTTGTTCCACGCCATGCATTTTGCTCTTGTGATTCTCTTCATCTGGGTGTTGGTTAGTTGTTATGTATTTGATTTACTAGAGCATGTTGAGCAACCACTTTGATTTATAAACATTTATGTGAATCTAGTAGGAGTTTGTGTTGTTGTTTTAGGTTCTTAATTTGTTCAGTTTGTGACACGGAGGAGTCTGTATGTGTTTCTAAGTAATGTTGTGTAAAGCTTTCAGATTCTTCATTAGAAATATCTATCTTGGTTTCAACTACCTGATTGGGGAAAATAAGAAATTTATTTATTTTATTTATATCCAAAACAATTAGATTAGATTGGGCTGATAGAGAGTTTTGGGAGTATATAGTGCTAATATTTGTATTTGTTATTATGCTTTTACAAGAAAAGCTTGTTTGCCTTGTATTAATTTACAGAGTATATGTTTGCCTTGTGATTGTGCAAGGTTGGATGCTCTGATTTTGGTTCTGAAATCGATCTTGATCCTCTCTATATATGTTTGCCTTGTGATCCTCTCTGATTTTGGTTCTTGGTGACCTGAATGATAGATATATATCTTGGTGGTAGTAGAAGCTCAACATTTTGAAGATGCCATCAGTGATGTTAGTATAAACTTTCTTCACTTGTCCTTCTTGATGGTGAAGAAGCTTAAGTGAGGTGTACACTTTATACACACCCAAGTAGATTGGAATTTGATGTTTTTCCTCCTGTAACTTTTGATGAACATTAGTGAGGTAGATGTTTTGTCTCCTATGCTTCACATATCATTATTGATTAAGCCTCTGTTATATTACCTATGTGACATTAGAATTATGTATGCCATGTAAATTAAGCCTGTTTTGTCTCCTATCCTTCAATCTTGCTTTTTTTTTTTTTTTTTTTTTTTTTTTTTTTTTTTTTTTTTTTAAGTTAAGGTTACTCACCAATCAATGCTCTTTCTACTTTTATGTTGGCTTCTATATTTAAGGGCTAGAGCCTTTTTTTTTTTTTTTGCATCTTTAACTTTTATATGATCTTTACCTTCTAGAGGATATTTATTTCCTGCACGTTTTTTTGGTTAATTTCTCTTTTGCTTGGATTTTTATTGATTTTCCTTGAAATATACGGTTTTTATTGATCTCAGATTTGTTGGCTTGGATTTTTACTAATTGGGTTTATGCTTTTATTTTTTTTGCATAGCCGAACATCATTTATTGCAATTTAGGATTCTGTGTATTTTTTTTTTTTTTAAAATGCTGAACATTATTTGCAGCGAGACTTTCTCCCCGCAAATAATAATTTCTTGAGAACCAGCCTCACGGCAACAGAGTCTGTAGCTCATGTGAAAACCATCATTTGCGACGAAATGGCTTCGCGGCAAAAGATATTACAACCGACCAATACAAAGGTCACCGAAATTGATCAATCCAGATGTATTACTCCCGACCAATTTACTACGAACCAACATCCGTCGGGTGCCTTTTTTTGTGGCGAGAAGTAGACTTTTTGTGGTGAAATTACATGGCCGCAAAAGACCTTAATTTTTGTAGTGGCACCTGTTACTTCCCTCTCAAACTTCACCCCAAGCAAGCTCACACGTGACAATTATATTTCTTCATTTCTTCGGCTGTGTCTATTGGCCCAACCTACGACACTATAATTGCCACAAATTACAACCTTGGTCCGTTTGTTGTGTCTTTCTTGGATATAGCCAACATCATAAAGGCATTAAATGTCTCAACCCTCATACCTGAAAAATCATTATTTCAAGAGATGTCATTTTTTAGGAGTCCATATTCCCATGTTAGCTTTGGTTAGCCTCATCTACTTCAACACATCAAAAGCTCCAGTCGGTCTAATGTCAATCTCCACAACCCTTTGTCACTCTCATACTAAGGCCTAAAACTTACTCATCTCGTGTAGAAACAGTACCGGTGTTGGCCCAATCACAAGTTGCAAGAAATAACTCCCAAGCCCACCAAACCCACTTGTCTTCTTCCTCCCCACCTACCTCACCCGAATCCACCCTCTCATCTCCATCAACTACTTCCTTAATCCTGAATCCACCAAACACCTCCTGTACTCAACCACCATCCATTACTTTGACATCTCAACACCGCATGGTCACCTGTTCTAAAAACCACATCTCCAAACCCAAAACCCACACCGATGGCATCGTTAAATATCATGTTCCCAAAGCCCTTCTTGTTGAAACCAAACCCACCATGGTTGAAACCAACCTGCTATACCACTGCGGCTAAGCATCCATAATGGAGAAATTCCATGAATCAAAAGTTTGGTGCCTAACTAAAAAATAGCACCTGTAGTCTAGATCCTTACACTATTGTTCAAAATATCATTGGTTCAAAATGGGTCTATCAGATCAAAAGGAAAGCGAATGGAAAGGTTGAACATTTTAAGGCACTTTTGGTGGCCAAGGGCTTTCTTCAGCAATCTGGTGTTGATTTCTCAAACACCTACAGTCTAGTGATCAAATCCATAATGGTAAGAATAGTCTTGTCCATTGCTATCTCTTCAAGCAGAGAGATTCAGCAAATTGATGTGTACAATGCTTTTTTACATGGTACACTGTCAGGGGAGGTCTTCATGACCCAACTTCAAGGGTATGTACACTCACAATTTCCAAACCACGTCTGCAAATTACAAAAAGTACTATATGCGCTAAAACAAGCTCCAAGGGCCTGGGTTTTATGCCTAAGCAGTCATCTACTGGACATAGGTTTCCATGGTTCATGGTCAGATGCTTGTTTATTCATTCATACCTCATCCAGGTACGCAATGTATATACTTATTTATGTGGATGACATTTTGATCACTCATTCACACAAGCATGCCATTGATGACTTGTCAAATACTCTGCATTGTGACTTTGCAATCAAAGACTTAGGCAATCTGAATTTTTTCTTGGGTATTGAGGAACCTACTTCTCACAGGCAGCTCATATTATCTTGAAACTGTTATATTTTGGATATACTCAAAATGACCAAAATACATGAGGCCAAACCCATTAGCACTCCAATGGCTACTTCCACCAATCTCAATGCCTTTGATAGTGAGGATTTCAGTGACCCCACTAGCACAGTTGGAATCTTACAATACTTATCAGTCACTCGGCCAAGCATAGCTTTCACAGTTAACAAATTATCTCAGTTTATGCACAAGCCCTAATTATCCCATTTGCAATTCAACGAACACTGCTCACAAGCATTTTTCGATTATGACTGGGTAGGTTCTCGTGATAACAGACACTCAACAAGGGATTTTTTTGTGTTCTTACAGCCGAATCTTATCTCATGGAGTTGCAAAAAGTAAGCTATAGTTGCTCGGTCAAGCATTGAAGCAAAGTATAAAGCTCTTGCCAATATAGCAGATGAACTCCGATGGCTTCAATCATTACTACAAGAACTTGGCTTTAGAGCCTCAACACCTCCCATCTTATGGTGTGACAATGTAGGAGCAACATATTTATCAGCAAATCCTGTATTCTATATTCGTACAAAGCATGTAGAAATTGACTTTTATTTTGTTAGAGATATGGTGGCCAAGAAGCTTACTGAAGTTAAGTTTTTATCATCCAAAGATCAACTAGCAGATATCTTTATCAAGTCTATGTCTTCATCCAAGTTTGCAACACTTCGTTCCAAGCTCAATGTAGTTTCCACTTCATTTGACTTGTTGGGGGCGTGTTAAGGATAAGGATGCCAAAGAAGCCGAGTGAGATTAGAAGATCACTTCCATCAGACTAATTTGTTATTTAGAGGATTACTTTCATTAGATTTTGTTCTATTATCAATCACTATCTTAGAATTTGTTACGAGTCCTACTACTACTATATTTGTATTGAACACTTTGTCTATTAATAAGATAATCAACACGCTAAAATGTGTGGTCGATATTTTCCTCAACAATGGGTAAGGTTATTTTCATTTGTATTTTCCTTCAAGCTAGCTGGGGCGGCTTCATTTCATATCCCATGCACATCTACATACATAATTAATATACATAGAGGGGGACCATTAAGAAATATATATTATCTCTTAAACGTGATTGTGTGTGATCTCTTCGTTCCTGTAAAATCAAGGCCAATAGACCTAGCTAAGACATTTGATTTGAATTTAAGATTCTCATTGAAAATCTTTGAGAATTTTTTAAATGATTTTTAAGATGCCGCACATTTTACGTGATTTTATAGGGCTCAGCTACTCAAATAAAAACTCCCAATGCCATAGGATCCATGGCCATTTGCTTCCATCCTAAGAGAACGCGAAAGCCGAAAAGGATGTATAACATCAACAAGAGGAAGAGGGTCTTGGAGAAATCACTCCATGCCCAATCCATTAGAGGAGCTAGCTTCATGGGTATAGATGAATATTCTAAAAACAAGAGGCCCGATTAGATTGGCCCATAGATTCCAAAGCTACACTACTATTTGAAGCCTTTCTCAAAATTCTCACACAAGCATAATTAAATACTGCAGATTAGCTTGAATATTAATGTTGTATTTATCTAATAAGAAGAACTTAAAAGTATAATTAGATAAAGATCAGTTATCTGATCTCTCACTGTTATGCTAATTTATCATGTTCAATATATTCTTTTGACTGTTTATAGATATGCATTTTAATCTGTATATTCTTTTTCATATTTATTTTGAGATTATTAGTATTATTATTATTATTACATGGATAATATTTACAAATGATGCTTTTGTATGAAATACTTGAAGATTTCATACATATACATAACTCTTTACATACATACATATATATATATATATATATATATATATGAGCAGTGCTACGTGGATGTAGCACGAGATGGTCCCTAGAAGAACAAAAAAGTTTTTTTTTTTAATCAATTTTTTATATTTTTAATTTTTTTAAATTCACATCATCATTAAAAAAATACTTCTTTAACCACTAAGTGAAAAAAAAAAAAAAAGTGGAAGGTAGTGCTACTATACCGCTCAATTTTCCCACTTGTTGTGCCCTCTAGTATAAATTGTAATTTTTTTTATTTGCTTTTTATTTCAAATATTTTTTAAACATGTTTAAATATTTTTAAAAAATATTATAAAAAATTAATACACTAATATTTACTTTCTTAATTAATAAATAATTTTTTTTTAAATAAAAATAAATGCATCAACGGGAAAATGAATTGACTCTTATAACTAGATTTTTCTTATTTTTTATTGTTTTTTCAGACGTGAATCGGTGAATGGCAAAGGCTGCACTCTGATTCTCGCTGTTTTGGAGTGGCGCCGCCGAATTTCCCCCATTGGGCGCGGGGCTAACCATATTAACGGACAACAACAGACACCTAGGAGAATGTGAATTCTTTTTTTCTACGAACAGAAGAGAAATACTTTTTGCAATCGGCAGATATAGTCGGCGTGCAGTTAGCTGTAAAAAAAAAATTAATACAGAATCTACATAAAAAAAAAATTATTTTTATAACTTTTTATAATTCATGTAGGTCCCCTTGAATATAAAAAAAAAAATTTTATAATTTTTTTTTATTTATTCCGTATAGCCGACTGCACGCCGACTACATCTGACGACTGTATATAACAAAGCCCCCGAACAGAAATGCTAGCGGTGTACGTTAACATGTTCGGTGCGTCCTTCATCATCGATCATACTTTTTTCAAAAGATTAAACATAATATTTGGTTTACACATAGACTTATACGTTTCGTCAAAGCTGTAAAATAGATATAATATATGATGTTTTAAACCAAACAAGCATCTAAACTCTTTTTTAATTTTTTATAATATATCTGTGAATATCTTATACCATATTTCCTTTATTTAATCTTAATATGTGTTGCGATCACGGATCAATGAGTCAACTAAAGAATGATCAAACTGAAAAGAAAATAAAAAGCTCAACTAACATAATGTTTTGGAAGTTGAACTTGTTTTTAAAATTAAAAATTTTTTAACTAAAATTTATAAATTAGCCCAACTTGATGAGATATATCAAATTGTAAAATTAATTTTATTATAAAATATATCTAGTTACTCCAAATTTTGATAATGCCTTCTACATAGTCTACAATAGTATCGGAAAATCCAGTGGAGATACATATGACAACGAGCAATATTACCTACAGTTCTCAAATAGAGACTGTAATGTAGGCCTAGGTAATTTTATTTTTGAAATTTTTTAATATTATAAAAATATCCCTTATAAAATAATATTTATTCTCATTTAATAAAAAATCTACATATACAATTCTTATTTAGGAATTGTAAATAAAATTTCTATATGGCAATAGAGTTAGAGAGATCATCACTTCTCTTGATAATAGAAATAAGAGAGAGTCAACACCCAAAACGTACATGGCAACCCATTTATAAAGACTGAGAAGATCAGTATGGTATAATATTATTTTCAACTTTGCTACATATAGTCGCCACATGCAGTCGGCTATACGGAATGAATAAAAAAAAATTATAAATTTTTTTTTTTATATTCAATAGGACCTACATGAATTATAAAAAGTTATAAAAATAATTTTTTTTTCATGTAGGTCCCGTATTAATTTTTTTTTTACAGCTGACTGCACGCTGATTACGTCTCCCGACTGCAAAAAGTATTTCTCTATTATTTTATACCATTCGGATATAATTTCGGGAATATTAGCTTAAGAAAGATTTAATATCGTAGTGTATTTAGATGTTGAGAGTATCTCAACACTTTTTAACATATTCAATTATTATTTATTATTTTATTATTACTTTTTACTTATTTTTTACTACTATTTAATATTCTATTATTACTTTTTACATATTTTTTCACTATTATTCATAACATACCTCAATACTTCTTAATACTTAAACTCAAGTGTTCCATCCTTGACAATATACAGTTTATTTTATTTTATTTTATTTTTTGAAAAGAACCTCAACTTTCATTCATATAGATCAATTCTTACAAATTCTGTTTTGTTCCATACTATCAACTATACAATCTGGAACCTCTTCCAACCAAACTCTTTCCTCACCAAATTCAAGGCAGCTTTGGCCAAATTATGTGCAACAATATTTCTTTCTCTATAGTCAAACTGTATAAACCAATCCTTTCTATTTGATAAAACATTTCTAATATCCTCAATTAAAGGATCTATATCAGACCAATCCTCTTCATTGTTCTTCACAGCTTCTATAATTGCCTTTGCATCACCCTCGAATATAACTTTCTGCACATTAAGTTCGCTACATACCTGCAGTGGCTTCCATAGTGCATAGCATTCTGCTACCTCTGCTGTTAGAATATTGCTTCTGCTATCACAAACTGCTAGCAAAGGATCTGCATTCTCATCTCTCATGATCACCCCCATGCCCATTCTCCTCCTCTTAAGATCTGTGGAGGCGTCCCAGTTCACCTTGACAAACTCTGCTGAGGGCTTGACCCACCCTGCTCTACTACTTGGTCTGTGATCCTGCTGGTTTACTGCCCCTTGTCTTCTATTGGCTCTTTTGAATTCCTCTAAGGCCTCAGTTGCAGCTGAGACTAATCTTCTCGGGCATGTGAGCTTGTTTTCAAACACAAAAGTGTTCCTTCTAAGCCAAACTCTTCTGATCTGCACAGCCACTTCCTCTAGCCTGTTTTTGTCTAGACCTTCTAATAGCTTTTCCCATAACTGCAGAAACTCCATTCCTCCCCTTTTCCACTTATGAACCCCATTCAAACTAAGAGCCCAGACATCATTGGCTGCTTGACACTCCCAAAGCACATGTGTTACTGATTCTTCATCTCTAAGACATATGAGGCAAAAAGGATCATTTGCTACCTTTTTCTTGTGCAGGTTCAGTCTAGTAGGTAACAAGTTATTTGCTGCCTTCCATAGAAATACCTTGACCACATTAGGCACCTCAAGCTCCTAAATTCCCTTCCACCTAGCATCGGTCTCCCTCTCCTCTGATGATTCCCCCCCCCCCTCTCTCTCTCTTCCTTCTATCTAACTGCAGAAAGTAAGCACTCCTTACTGTAAAAACTCTTTTTTTTGTTAAACCCCAAATTAGCTTGTCTTCTTTCTTGCTTCTACTTAGGGGTATACTAAGTATTTGCAATGCTTCTTCCTCCATGAACATGGTCTTAACTAAATTCTCATTCCATTCTTCCTTGTTTTCTGTCAATAAAACTTCCACCTTAGAGTCAGCATTAAGAGCTACTCTTGGGGACTGAACTGAATATGAGGTAGGTGATTTCAGCCATTTGTGCCCCCATATGTTTATATTTTTTCCATCCCCCACCCTCCATCTCATCCCTTCCTTGATCAACTCCCTTGCCCCACAAATACTTTTCCAAATAAGAGAAGGTTTAGAGCCAACCCTCACCTCTAGAAAATTAGAGTGCTTGTAGTATTTTTCTCTAAACACCACTGAGACCAAAGAGTTGGGGGCTTGAATGAGCCTCCACCCTTGTTTAGCAAGTAGTGCTAGATTAAAACACCCCAAGTCCCTGAATCCCATACCCCCCTTCCCTTTCTGGCTAGCCATTTTTTCCCATTTCCTCCAATGAATCCCCCTTCCTTTTGATGTTTTCCCCACCAGAACTTGGAGAACATATTGTTAATCTCATTGCACAGTTTTATGGGCAGCTTGAACACACTCATAGTATATGTAGGGATTGCCTGTAAAACAGCTTTAGTCATCACTTCTTTTCCTGCTTGTGACAGGAAGTTGTTCTTCCAATTGGCTATTTTTTGCCATATTTTGTCTTCAACACTTTAAAGGTGTTAAACTTTGATCTTCCCACTACTGCTGGTAACCCAAGATATCTCTCATAACTCCCACAAGCAACTGAATTTCCTGCTGCAAGTATACTGCTCTTTACAACCCCAGGTGTGTTAATGCTAAAGAAAACTGAAGTTTTTTCTTTGTTTAGAAACTGCCCCGAGGCCTTCTCATACACTTTTAGGATTCCTTGCAAACTATTCCATTCCTCCATAGTTGCTATACCAAACAGTATACAGTCATCTGCAAATAACAGATGATTTATAGAAGTGCCGCCCCGTGTCACTTTAACCCCTCTAATGACCCCCATCCTCTCTGCATTATTCAGAAGGCAGCTGAGTCCTTCAGCACACAAGATGAAAAGATAGGGTGATAAGAGATCACCCTATCTTAAACCCCTTGAAGGGCTAAATTTCCCACCAGGCTGCCCATTAATAAGAACTGAATAGGTCACTGAGAAACACACTTCATTATCAGGCTGGTCCATCTCTCACAAAACCCAAGCTTTTTCATGACAGCTTCCAGGAACACCCATTCTATGCGATCATAAGCTTTAGACATGTCTAATTTGACTGCCATATTCCCCACTTTGCCCCTTTTTCTGGTTTTCATAGAGTGAATCAACTCATATGCCACCATGACATTATCCGAGATGAGCCTTCTAGGTAGAAAAGCACACTGAGTTGGTTCAATGATCACAAACAACACTTTCTTGAATCTGTTGATGATGGTTTTAGAAATTAGTTTATACAGAACATTGCACAAACTAATCGGCCTATACTCACTCACCAACTTAGGCTCTTTTACCTTAGGGATCAGTACTATATAAGTGTAATTGAGAGAATGAGACCAAGCATTACCATTTAGTATTGCCAAAGCAGCCTCACATACCTCATCAGCCACTAAACTCCAGTGGTTTTGGTAAAAACATGCACCAAAACCATCTGGTCCTGGAGCTTTCAGGGGGGACATTTGTTTCATAGCCACTTCTACTTCTGCTCTAGTAAATTCCTTGGCTAACTTACCATTCATCTCCTTGGACACTCTTGGCTCCATACTTCTTAAACATTCTTCTACCTCAGCACATGTGGGAAGGGTAGTGCTGAACAGCTTTTCAAAATAACGACTGAATGTGTATTCAACCTCTCTACTGCCACTAACCACCCTATTATTTTCATTGGTGACCTGCTTAATAAAATTCCTCTTCCTTCTTTGATTTGCACAAGCGTGGAAATATTTTGTATTCTTATCCCCATGCTTGTACCAATTAAGCTTAGCCCTCTGTCTCCACCTTATATCCTCCTGTTCCAACAGCTTACTCACCTCCTCTTTGACCTTTCTTATCTCAATAATGTTCTGGTGACTTTCAGCTGCCTGAAGTTGCTTCAGTCTTGCTATTTTTTCCTCTATTTCCTTCTCTCCCCCTCTCCTTTTTTTACTAACCCAACTCAGTAAAGCCCTTTGACTGTTTTTTAACAATTCACTCACTGATTCCAGAGGGTTACTGCCCCTTCCAACCTTCTTCCAGCCCTCTCTTATTATCTCCTCACAATCCTCCTCTATTGCCCAACTTACTTCATATTTGAAACCTTTCTTTCCCACCCAACTCCTCCTCCTTCCTTTCACCACATGAACCAGAATAGGCTTGTGGTATGAAGTTCTTGCAGGCAAGATATCTACCCATACTTCATTGAAGACATCCAGCCACTTTGAGTTTGCAACTGCTCCATCTAATCTTTCTTTAGTAAATGTTTCATCTCCATGCATGTTGCTCCATGTGAACTTCTCCCCTTTCCATCCCAGATCATGCAGATCAGATCTTGATAAAACATCTCTGAAAGCCTCCATTTGTTTCTCAGGCCTTGGTCTTCCACCTTCCTTCTCATCAGTAGTGAGGATTTCGTTAAAATCCCCCACTAGACACCACCCTTTTGACCCCTCTGGTTTCAAAGAAGCTAAAAGATCTGAAGCTTCCTGCCTTCTCCCAACCTCTGGCTGCCCATAAAAGCCAGTGAACAGCCACTTCTCGTGTGTGTCTTCATCTCTGACCCACGCACTAATATGTCTTTGTGAAAAATTCATTATGTTAATATGCACTTTCTCATCCCATAGTAATACTAGTCCACCCCCTCTTCCTATTGAATTCACTGTAAAGCAACCACAGCACTTCAACCTCCTTCTCAGCCATTCAAATCTGTCCCCTCCCTTCTTTGTTTCCATTATAAAGAACACATTGGGTTTATATGTCTCTGCTATGCTGTAGAGATCTTGAACTGTCTGAGGGTTCCCCAACTCTCGGCAGTTCCAGCTTATGATTTTCATAATGAATGGTGGGGCTGATTTTCAGCCTCCGCCACTAAGTTTGAAAAATCTGACCCCATCACCATCTCCCCCCTTCTAGCCCTTTTTCCTTTATCAGTTAGCTCTTCCCCCTCTTTTGCTACCATGCATCTTTTAATTCCACTTCCAAGCCAGCCCTCCTCCACCTCGTTACACCCCTTTGCTCTAGTCCTTCTTTTTCAGGTTCCTTTCTTGGAATTGAGATTTCCTTTGAAACCTGAATCGCCCTCCTTGTTTACTGCTTGCTCAGTCTCTTCCACTCTTCCTCCCCTTCCCACCTCTAGAACCTCCAACAAAAACTCCCTTACATCCTCTTCTATCCCCTTCCCTGAATTATTTTCCCATACCACTTCCCTACTTCCCCTTTCCTACACTCTGACTACCCTCCCCCCATCCTCCCCTTTAAGATCTACTTCCCTCATACCTTGAATATTTCTATCTTCTGTATGCTTTCCATCAGGGTTCATCCTATCCCCCTTGGGTGTGTCTTCTGTTCTCTCAACCTGACCCCATACTTTTTTGTTCTTACTTTCGGCTCCTTCTTCCTTCTCCTCCCTGAAATATCTGCTATATCCTTTCCATTTCATCCCTTGACTGGCTCTTAGCCAGACCCCAAACTGCTCATCCCCTTGCCCACTCTCTCCCTTCATTTCGCACCCTTCCTCACCATGCATCATACAACCACAATCAAAGCAAATCTTAGGCAGTTTTTCATAGCTAAAAGGCATCCAAATGCTCTCCCCCTTAACTTTGATTGTTCTTCCCCTTGGGATAGGTTGTACTATGTCTAACCTTATTTGCACTCTCAGGAAATGCCCCCACCCACTTCCATCTTCCAACGTGTCTACCCTTTCCACTTGACCCACTGTCCCTCCTAATTGTTCTCCTCGGCATTTAGTCATATAAGCTAAGGGTAGATTATGCATTCTTACCCAGAAGCTCTCCGAGTTAAACACCATTTTTTAGGGTGGAGTAAAGCCATCGAAAGCCTTCATGGCAATCAAGCTGTTATCAAACAGCCAGGGTCTCCCCTCCCATACTCTATCCTTATCAGCCTCAGTACCAAATGTAATCACGAAGATATTTGGACTTACCTCTAGAAACTGAGCTGGTTTACTGATTCTCCATACTTTGGCTAAAGTTGAGCTCAGCACTCTCTTGCTAATTACCCTCTGCGTGCAGACCTTCCCCACTATACTTCTCCCTTCTTTGTATTTCAATTCCTCGTCTTCATCCTCCTCAAAGATGATATCGGCTGCTTCCTCTTCCGTTAAATGAAGCTTCCTCCACTTTTCCTCTAGTTCCTTCATTCTCCCCTACCTCAGCTCCGTACACCATTCACATACATGGTTGCCTACCACCGCTGATGCCACCTGTTTGGACAATTTTCTGCCTTTTCTCCAAGACTTTCTCTCTCATTACCGTTATAACCACCTTCTGACTCCTCGTGCATTCCACTCTCTCAGCACACATTCACCTCTTCTTTTCCAGAGAGAAAAGAAGAGAGAAGACTCGACTGGTGCTTGAGTACAGATAATTATGTTTTCTATACAGTTTCTTTTATTAAGTTTATTATTTATTCATCTTATCTCGGGTGATTCTTTATTATCTCTTCCTTGTTAGCTATGCATTAGAGTTTACTCATTAAGCGCATGACACTCTTTCCTTGACCATAAAACATATTTACATTTAACATACTGTATCACTTAAACTTATCAATTTATATATATAATATTATAAAATATTCTTTTTATTATTTAATTCTCACTCGACGAACCGTGACCTCAGCTTGATAGGTGACACGGCGACATGGTTTTCCAGCAAACTTACAATTAAATAGAGTACTAGTCCACGTAACTTGTCTGAAATCTTAATCCAATGGGTCATTGAATGACGTTAACTCTTAATTCCTTGGTGGAAAAATAATTGTTATTGAGCTTTGCATCAGTGCATGTATGGTACTTGTTATTTATTTTATGCTGCAAAATACAATATTTATGAAGTATTTAAAAAATATATTGTTTTAATAATATTTTATTGAAGAGTTATATAGAGATTATAAAACAGGCCGTGTTTTATATACTTTTTTAAGAAAATAATTAGTACAACTTGTGCAACTGTATAATTTTTATGTATTCTTTTTTAAAAAAAAATTAAGTAAATATATATATCTATATGAAAAATCTTCATTACAACAGTGGATTCTATGAATTTTCAAAATGCGTATATAAGACTTACACATCAAAATATTATATTTAACATTATCTTTTAATAAAAGAATCTATATATAGGTAAGTATTTTTAAAGTAAAATGTGAATTCAAGATCTCTTCTTCTAACTTAATTCGTAGGGTGAAATTAGGGGTGGCAATATGTTACACGACCTGTTAACCCAATACGAACACGACACGATAATAGCGGGTTAGGGTTTGGTCTTAAAGGGTTCGGGTCAAAACGGGTTGACCCGTTAAGACACGATTGCTTAGCGGGTTGATAACAGGTCAACCCGTTTTGACTCGTTATAACCCATTATGACACGTTAAGAAAGTTAAAGTTACAATTATACCCTTTTACCCAAAAGTAAAATTGTTACAATTTTAATTTCGATATTTTTATTGTTTAGATTATAATTTTAGACTTGTAGTTAGTTTTATAATTTTTATAAATATTATAATTTTAACATTTATAGAAAATTATATTAAATTTAATCAAGTCAAACAGGTTAATTTCAAACATATTCAACACATTTACATAAACAATTTAAAATGGGTCATATTGTTTCGTGTCAACCTATTTAGTAATATTCACTAATGGGTCAAAACGGGTTGACACGACATGACACGTTATGTTAACGGATTGGGTTAGGGTTTGAGATTTTGACACGATAAGTTTAACGGGTCAGGTTAGGGTTTACCTATATACTATAATATACATGTTTTGACACGATACGAACACGACCCGTTAACACGATTTGACACCCCTAGGTGAAATGAAGTGCCATTAGAAGTTGTTTTATTTATTTTTACAAATGAGATGAGTTGATATTAAATTTAAAAGTTGAATAAAAATATTATTAAAATTTAATAAAATATTATTAAAATATTTTTTAATATTATTTTTATTTTAAAATTTGAAAATTTTAAGTTATTTATTTAATTTTAAATAAAATTTTTTAAAAAATTATGATAATAAGATGGATTGGAACGATACTAACAAATCATTATCTATTGATCACTGTCTTTAACGAATAATTTTACCATTTGAAGTTAAAAGAATGTACGGAAATAATTAATAACTTATAATGATGTTTGTCCCTGACATCATTGTCTCATAGCGTCAGCTTGGGGGACCATTACTGTTCATTACGAGTTTGGTTTCAGGCGGAGTGGAGTATTGGCACCGTAGCAGTACTTATCCTTTAAGGTTAGGACTTATTTTTATTGCTATACAAAGTAATATTAATTATGGCATTAAATACAGAGGTTTTTAGTGTTGTTTATTTAGAATTTGATAAATAATTTAGTCGAAAAAAATTTTATAAAATAAATTTATAAATTGATATGATTTGATATAGTATGTTAGATAATAAAATTATTTTTATTATAAATTATATCTAACATATTATATAAACTTATATTAATTTATAAATTTATATTTACAAAATTTTCTTGTGTTATAACACTTTTCTTAGAACTAATTAGCCCTCTTAGATTACTTTAACAGAGTTTATGACCCAATGAACTTATTTTTTGGGTAAAATTCACATGAACAACTAAGACCCTTTAAAAATAGAAACATTTGTCACATTCTTAGACAATATAATTGTCAAAATAAATAAATTCATTTCTTTTTTAAAATTGTAATAGAACTTTGCATTGCCTTAAAAACAAATAACATGAAAACACTGTAAAACCATAATCTCACTGCTAAACAAGATTATGCAATCAATCTTGCGCCCCAAGTTTCCGAAAACATATAAATAAGTGCTCACGCGCGAGAGGGAGTATCGCACGCCTCAGTACTGAAAATTAACGGCAGAGTTCTCCCTACTCTGCTTCACCTCTTTCTCTCTCTCTCTCTCTCTCTCTCTCTCTCTCTATATCTCTTCGACGCTATGTATACAGACTTGAAGAAAATGATGATCGCAGAGCCGAAAGCGAAGAACGCAAAGAATCAGAGACTACCTCCGAGGCGAGGCGGGGTCAAGCGTCGAATAGTCAAAGCAATCGCAGGAGCAATTGGTGTCGTGGTGGTGGGTGGGATCCGACAAAAGCACTCCGAGGCGACTGGAGGCGGTTTTCTCAGCTCGGATTCCACAACCCCAGCTCCAACTCCAACTGGGTATAATTCAGATGCTCTGTCTGAAACATGATCGCTCAGGTGGTTGATGTAGGCAAGAACAATAACTTCAGAAGCTGTGATTGATTTAGGGGCTATTGCTGGCTAATCTTAAATCTTACCGTTGTATGTATAGTTGTTACAGAATTTCTTCATTTTTTATATTCATTTTTTTTTTTTTTGTTCTCTCCCTTCGGAAGTGATTAAAAATAAAAGAGTGGAGAAGGGGTTTGGGTTGAAAGGGCTTAGGATATGGATGGGAATATTGCGAAGGAGTTTGAAGATCCTGTCCAGGGATGGCTCATATTTGTAATTAGTTTGTAGTAATTTAGGTTCAGCTGTTTCCCTATCAATATAATTCGTTGATTGTGAGATTATTGAAGATGGATTCCGATTGATGTTCATAGTTCAAAACACTCCAACAGTTTCTGCAAATATGAGGATGCTCCTTGCGTTGGGTTTTCTTCTTCATTAAGGCAAACCACCAAATATTACGATTTTTTTTTTGGTTTGTTTCTTTTAATTCTAATTTTAGATTCCTCTAGCTCCGGAGAAATAGTTCGTTGAATTTAAAGGAAAATGGCTTTGGTACATTGGTTAGACTAATTCAAGGTTACATTTTGCGTGTTCAAAAATGGAAGAAATTACAAGTTTTTTTTTTTAACACATCTAATACATTATTAATAATTATACTTTTTAATAAAAAAATTATATTGAATTTTATAATAAGTGGTATATTACAAAATTCTTAAAAAGGACATTCCATAAATTATTATTTGAAGCATCACGACGAACAGAAAAATAAGACCTCAATCCCATTCCAATTCTTTTCAAAAAAACAGAAAGCACCATCTCTCCCTACGGATCTGGCTCCCTTTTTTGTCTCTGTTTTTAATTGTAGTATAAAAAAAAAAAAAAATCTGGAAAAGTGTTTTTTGTTTTTGTTGGGTTTTACCAAAGTGGGAAGAATAAAGTATTGTATCTTTAAATGTATTATCTTACATTGAAATGTCAACGAATGGCTTACTATAGATTACATCAAACTAAATATAGTATGAGTTTTGTTTTTAACTTTTTATGTTTTTCACATCTTTGGTCTACTCTAAAGGTAATTACATCATGTACTTGTGTGCTTATCATTATAAGCCAATGCGTCAACCTGGAAATAATTAACCAAATTAATGGTCGATGTTTTTGCTTTCAATCAATTTCCCTTCCATTTGATCCACTACAAATTGAAAAGTTTTAATTTACTACTATTCCTAAAGTATTTAACATTTAAATGTACCCTTAGGATGTAAAACTCTCAAGTACTCATTTTAAAAAAATTGAATAAATCTCAGATACACAGAAAAAAATTATTTATTTTAATGATAGACCTCTTTTATTTTTTAAAGGAAGCTCAAACTGTATCTTAATGTTACGTTTATTTTTATCCATACAGGTCTTTAGAACATCATTAAATATTTTAAAAAAATTAATATCTTTGTATCTATCCTTTTCTTAAAATTGGAAAAGGAATCTAACGCTCAACATTTGTAGACCATATATTCCCTTTCATTAATGTATATTTGCTTTTCATTGTCTCACTGAACAAATGACACCCCACAATTTCTTGTACGTAATAGTTGAATACGCGTTCATTGATGTTAACACTACTTGGTGCAATTCTTTTTCTTTCTTTCTTTCTTCTTCTTTTTATTTTTATTTTTATTTTTATTCTTTTTCTTAAAACGCGTTCTTTTATTTAAATGTAAAAGTAACTCTCATCCTATTGCGTTGCGTCATATTATGCTTAAAAATACATATATAAGAATATATATATATATATATATATATATATATATATATATATATATATAATATACTCTCATATCATCATATTCTATTCTGTGTTAAAAAAAAATTTGGTTATAAAACACTTGTCTAATTATGGTGTTAAGATTAATGAAATAAAGGTGGGTTTGGATCCTCTAAAGTTATTGATTGAATTGGAGAGATTGTACATGAAGTGAATTTTATGTCATTTGTGCTGTCTTGTGCATATGTATCTCCCAGAACTCTAGACTCTAGAATTGGTCAAGAGATTTAAGTAAAATAAAGATAGTGTCTTACAATATTTAATTCTTTATGATGAGATCTTAATGGATAGTGTCAAAGATGAGAAGAGTCGATATTAAAGTTAAAAGTTGAATAAATTATTATTAAAATATATTATTTTTATATTAAAAATTAAAAAAGTTCTAATTATTAAATAAGATTAGATAAGATGAGATGTTTTATGAAAGTGAACAATGCTTTACGTCAAATAAATATGGTGTCTTACAATCTTTATGTTGAGATCTTAATAGATAGTGCATATAACTAATAGTAATTTAAGGGTAATATGTTGATTTTGTCATTTTGATCATTTGGAAAACAAAACGCAAAAATCTCAACAACTTGGAGAAGAAAAATGTATTTTATCTTTTTTGGGACATTCGTAGGTGTTCATTTTTGGAAGTAGAAGCATGCAAGAGCATAATTTTTCAATGTCAACTTTTTTTTTTTTTTAACAAAAGATTTTCTCAAAAAAAATTGGAAAAGGATTGTGACAACCTTCAATATAAAAAGTGGGCATTTAAAGAAGTGGGCATTTAAAGAAGTTTGCCAGACATTTCTTTCTACGCATATTCTGTGTTTTCTTTACTGGAATAACCTCATCATATTCATATCTTTTCATGATGCTAAGAAGTTTGGGTTTTTCTCCTAGTCTCTATTGAGGAGTTTTCTCTGCACTAGGCAGGACTTATCTTCTAATTCATTCTGAGGAGAGTGAGGAGTAAAAGTGAAGAAGTATCTTCATAGAAGTGAGTGACAGAAGGAATGTCGGATGAGATGATTGAAAAACGGGGCAAACTGTGTTTGACTGAGGTTGACAACTTTGTCTTATAGGCTTTATTGTAGTTGAAAAGAAGATCAACACAGAGGCCTTCAAGACTACTATGCAGACTATAGGGAAGACAAAGGGATGGACTTCAAAGAGGTGGGTGATAGTATGTTCATCATTGAATTTCAACAACAAGAAGACCTATAGAAGGTCCATAAGGGTAAGCCATGGACCTTTCATTGTAATCTTTTGTGCCTCAACTTTTTTGATGTTTTTTCTACTCCAAATGATATTCGTTTCAATGAAGAAACTATGTGGATTTAACTCCATAACATACCTTTTGGTGGCATGACTAAAGAAGTGGGTGGGTAGATTGGCAGAAAGATTGGTATGGTGAAAGAGGTAGATGTCGATGATGATGGAATTGGATGCGGTAGATGTGGGTTGCCCTAAAGGGTCTAGTAGTAGGTCCATGCATGGGGATGATGATTACGAGTATGAGACATGGCTACGTACCCTAATCGAAAAAGTTGTCATCAGAAATCAATCAAGAAACCAGAGTGGTTGGGATATACTAGAGTCATAGTTTTCCAAGCAACAAGTTGAAGATGAAGTTAATTATGGAAATAATCCTTTTCATGGGAAGAATGCCAATGTTGCGGGTGAGATGGCTAATTCACAATAGGGCATACAAAGGGAAGAAGATTTACAGGATTATTGCCTTTCAGGTAAAGTGGAGAATCAGAGATGTCAAGCGATGGATAAGAAATCCTTTCCTAATATAGTGGCATAATCTCTAGAAGAAGATTGCACAAGTTTGGGCAAGGAAATTGGTTTGACAGTAACTGATATGGAAACTATTTCAGTTAACCATTATGCTGAAGAGAAGGATCCAGATAGGAGGGTTACTAGAGCAGCTCAAGAAATTATTTCTGCTACGGTATTAAAGATGCCAGCTGTAAAAAAGAGACTAAGTGAAAAAGGAAGGTCAGGAATAAACAAGCCAACGATATGGTTCCAAGTCAGCCTATATCTATATCCCAAAAAAGGAAAGAAGTACAAGTTGACGTCCACCTTGCAGCTGACCTTGAGCTGCATAATGCAAAAGGATCTATGGCAAAGAAGCTCAAATCTAAGGAAGATGTAATTCAGAAGCAAAATATTGCATTGGCAGAGATTGTTTTCCAGCCCTGCCAACACCAATAAGTATCTTAAGTTGTAACTGTCGAGGGCTTGGGAACCCTCGGCCAGTTAGAGTCCTTAGTCTACTGATTAAGGAAAAGTGTCCCAAATGGCATATTAGTGCTATTGTTCAAGAAATCCCAAGTAGTAATTCTTGGATGTTTACTCGTTTTTATGGCCACCCTTAGATGATAAAGAGGGAAGGGAGTTTGAAGTTACTTAAGATGCTTAGAGATGGCATTTTAATGCCATGGTTATGAATGGATGATTTTAATGAAATTGCATGCCACAAAAAGGTGGGTGTAGCAGATAGACCATATAGACAGGTGGAAGCTTTTCAAGAAGCTATGGGGTATTGTGAATTTAATGATTTGCCTTACCAGGGACAAAGATATACTTGGTCCAATAACAGACAAGGTGGGAGTTTCACCAAGGAGAGACTAGATCGAGCTATGGTAGCTTCAGCATCACAACAACTTTATACTGACATTATTTATCAAGTTTTGCTTGCTGTGAGTCAGACCATTCATCATTACATTTATCTCTTACTAGCAGCGACCAAAGGATGGGGGGGGGGGGGGGGGGGGGGGGGGGGGGGGGGGGGGGGGGGGGGGGGGGGGGGGGGAGGGGGGAAACGTGTGTTTAGATATGAGGTTTCATGGGCTTTGAGATGAGAATGTACAAAAAAGATATATGAAGCCTGGAACCCAAGTGGTGAGAGTTGGCCCTTCAGATTCAAGGATCAGAAGCAAGCTCCTCAAGTGCAAGCAGGTTATTCAAAAGTGGAATGCTGATAGTACTAGAAAAACACCTACCATAGCATGAGGAATTTTTATAGAATTGTTAACTTGTAGGAAGAATGGATTGGTGATCACATTAGTTCAGTACAACAGATCCAAGATGAAGTGGAGGCTCATCTAGTAGAAGAAAAATTAAGATGGAAGCAGCGTGCTAAGCAGCATTGGTTGCTACATGGTGATAGAAATACTAAATTCTATCATATGTATGCAAACCAAAGGAGGAAAACCAACGCTATCAACAAAATTATGGACCCAACAGGGAAGCTGATCACATACCAGGCTCATATTGGTTCTCTTATTTTAAACTAGACGTATTTTTCGTTGTATTATTTTATGATTTTTTTTTTTAGCTGTGAGATTTAAATAATATGTTTTCTTAATATTAATAATTATTTCGCATTTAAATTATTCTCTAGTTTGAATTAGTTTATTGTTGAGCTCTAACTATTTTATTTTATTAATATTGAGTTGTAGTGTTTTTATTTGGCTTTTATTTATTTTATTGTACTTTTTATTTTAAAGCAGTTTATTGTTAGATTTTATTATTTTATTTTACTAAGTCACTACATTTAAATTATTTTATTTAACTCGCTGTTTTAAAATTTATTTTCGTTAAATCAGTTTTGAGATCCTGAGTTAAAAATGTTGGATCTCATTTCTTTTCACTTCCTTTTCCTTTTTCTTTTTTTTTTTTCTTTTTCCTTCTTCCTCCCTTGTATTTCTTCCCATGCACGAGCCTCCCCCTCCCCTTTTTCTATACGTTCGGTTTAGCCTTCCCCACCACCATTGTGTACCTCACCACCCAGCCCACCACCTTCCCCTCACACCCACTAGCTTACCCATACCAGCCACCACTCCCCACGCCCCCTCTTTCTCTCTCCTGACTGTGTATAGCCCGAGTGGGCTTACATTCACTACATCGTCGTGCGCCACCGTCCGGTGCCACCACCACCACCACAACTTCCTCTTCCACTGGCCAATATCCTCCACCAATCTCAATCCCTAACTCCTAGTCGTTTGCTCTCACAAAGCCCTTGACCCCCCTTGGTTTTCTCCCCTTTCCACCGCCGTCCGCAATCACCTGGCTACCGCACTACCACCAATGGCTTCCCCATCCACCGGTGACCTCCCCTATCCATTCTCATGCCCAACGTGACCTATAGCCACCACACTCTCCCTCACTCTCCCACGTCCTATTTTCCTCAAAGTTGGCCAATTTCCTCCGTGCATTGCCACCCGTGGCCACTAGCCACCACGATCAACTTCACTGATCTCTATGAGTCATTTCCTAGCCTTCCATAGTCTTTATTAGCCTCCATTCAGATTTGGGTATTTTGATACGCACGATTATAGTGTATTTTGCACTGTTATGTTGCTTTGTCGACTCCTTTTGCAGCTCATTGATTTTCCAAAAATTATTTTAAAGCGCTATAAGTATTTTTCCAATTTTCGTTAAGATTTATATATATTTTTATTTTAACAATAATTTGTGATTGGTTAGTTGTGCCGTACTGAGTTCGATGAGTTGGGGTTCAGATGGATTTGAGGATGGAGTTATTTATGTTTGAATGATTGGGATTGTTGGGTATTTTGTGTCATGTCATTTGCATTGCATGGTGCATGCATGTACATGTGTTGGACATTGAAAATTGAATTTTTAAGTGTTAATGGATTTTTTGGTGCATGTGTATCACGACTCCAAACTGAGATGGAGCATTCTTTCGGTAGAGCTCCTATGGTCACTCGGGAGCGAGATATACTGAATGACATCTCCTGGGTTGTCGCTGGGCGACAACGGGATTGGACGGGATGGTAACGCTCTTGTGCCGACTCCGTGGCCCCTCTGCTGGTAAGAGTTAGAGGATGCTTGGCTACATACGCGCTGAGCGCGGAACTGGACATCGCTTGTTTCGAAGTCACACACATGATCGTTATCCATGGTGTGGTAAAGGGAGCTAGGATGTGCGAATGATCCCTAGAGGAGGTCATGATCCATATGGTTAAAATTGAAAAATGGTTTTGATAATGGATAATGTGCCATTTTTATGGAAAAATTGCGAATTTTGGTGAAAGGATATTTGTGAACCATTTTATGAGAAAATGAAGAGGATATGTTTTAAAGGATATTGTGGGCTATTATTTGGGATAATGGTGAATAAATGTTTTAATTTAACTGTTTGAGCCAAAAATGAGATTTTTGGCTTGTGTTGGAAAAATGTTTATTTTTTAGAAAAGATAATTTTTGGATCTCATGCATATGACATCCTGTTCATGCATATTATTGAGATTTTAATGTATTTCTATCTTATGAGTTGCTTGAGTTATTACTTACCTGCGGTATCATCTTTAATATCGTAGATTTTGATACAGAGAATGAGGAGGCTAAGCCGAAGGAGGCGGTTCTACCGGAGGATTGACTTGTGCTCTTAGTTATTATTTGCAAATTATTTTTCCTATCTTTAAATTATGTATTTTGGATTTACGATGTTACTGGAACTTGTAATATTTCTTTGGTACACTTGTGTTTAAGTGAGATTGATTTTAAATCTGTATTTAAAATTCTAGTACTTAGTTGAATGACTTTTATTAGTTGCATTATTTTTATTGTATATGTATTGCATGTACACATACTTAATGCGATGAGATGTGTGACCCGTATTGTCATCATCCTGACGACTCGATTTTCACATATTTCTACGTGGGAGTTGAGGATGTCACAATAAAAATTATGTAAATTAAAACCAAGGTGGTTTATTGATTGTAGTCGAAAAAGCTATGCTCAACTATTTTGCCATGGTCTTCTTGCCAGGTCAAGAGACGGGGTAGCAAGGCTGCTCATAGTTTAGCTAGAGATGCACTTTTGAATGAAGACTTGTAGGATTTGGAATAAATTCTTTTCTGTATTCAGTCTATTGTCTTAAGTGACACAGTGTAAGTCTTCTCTGAGTAATAAAATTACTTATTTAAAAAAATAAAAATAAAACATGAACATACACCGAAAATGAAAAGGTATACGCTCGAATTTTTATCTGTATTTAAGGATATGCTATCAAGTTATTGTCTAAAAACACTATAGAGATAACAATGAATATGGTATCTTTCATTTTATATATCTACCATATTGATAAGGTTTTGATCCCTTAACAATGGAAAATATATTTGAAAATCGTTAACATAAAATACCGTGTTGACGTCATCTTCTTTTGTGACCTCCAAATTCATTATATGTGTACCATCCGCGACGTTTATATTGAGATTAAGTCTCCTACGGCCGACCCGCGTGCTTAGGAAAGCAATACAAATAGGATATAAATGGGCATTAAAAATAAATAAATAAATAAACAAACGCTTGACATTTTCTAGTTAGTAAGACAACTCCTTATGTGATAGTTTTGTAAGCCTTATCTTTAAAAGGATTGTTATTTAGGATTTATATTTTCTAGAGTTTTAATTTTCTCATACAATTATATATGTTGAATAAATATTATGAAACCGCTTTATGCATTTATCTTTCTCCTAAACACTAAGCTTTAGAGTTTGGTTAAAAAGCTCTAAAAAAAAATTAAAATCTTTTTATTTAAGTGCGACAACGGACAAAGACCTTTCTTTTGTTTGCCAAACAACCGTTATAAATTTAGTGGAAATGTCCTTATAAAAGAGAATGCAAGACATTCAAATTGAAAGTGAGGGCTTGTCTGGACGCTTAGAGTATCTCATATGTATCGTATTAATGGTCTGTGAAATTAAATAATAATGAAATCGTTTGAATTAAGATATTATATTGAATTTTGAAAAATAAAAGAGAAAAAATTGATTAAAGACATTATAAAGTTATAAAGTTGTTTAAATATAGTCTTTTAATATCATTTTTATTTTGAAGTGTTTGAAAAAAGTTGTATTGGTTTTTGTGCTTTATTTTAAATTTTGTAAAATTCATAATAATTTGATAATGATTAAACAAAAAACTTGAATATTTGAAATTAAAAATTATTTTATATTTGAATAATATTTAAAAAAATCATGTAAAAATTTTTCATCTCATCTCATTTACCAAACCAACCTTCCCAACCTTGATTTTGAGTTAGGGGAGTATCAAGCCGGGTGATAAGTGAAAAAATGACCAATCAACGGATACTAGAACTCACAACTCTTTTATAAAACCAAAAAAAGGATCTTAAAATTATAAGAAATAGTGTTTATTAAAAGATATATCAACCGAAAAAATAAAATAAATATAAAATTATGATAAAAAATGATATTTGTAATAAAAATTTTATATGCAGTCACTTTTTCATACTTCTTGCGCATTCCATAAAAAAAATAATTTTTTATTAGTAACTTCCATTATTTTTTAAAATAATTACATAATGCTTGTCCATTCCTTATGTAACATTACTCAATTATGATATAAGAATAATGTTACATATAATCATAAAGTGAATAAATACAGTACAGTCGCTTTAAAAAAAATTAGAGTTTACTATTAAAAATTTAATTTTCTTTCATGTAAATTCTATATTTATTCATTTTTTTCAAAATTATTGTACTGTACTTGTATACTCACAATTACAATTCTCATTCCTTATGATATAATAGAAAGAAATCTACTACATAAGATGACATCTCAAATGTATTGACCTTGTTGACTTGCCCAACACAGCTAACCATAACATTGGAACCTTCTTCGATATATATATATATATATATAAATATAGATAAATCATTCCACAAGCTTTTAATACTCTCCTCTCACACCCTGATCTCTTAAAGTTTCCCAAGTTTCTGTGTAATCTTTTGAATATTTTTTAAGTTTTAATTCAAGTTATATTTTGAAGTTATATTTATTTTCATTTACTTTTCAATTTTTGCATTTCATGCATTGGACAGCCAAGCCGCCACATATTCTGATTATATTTACTTTTCAATACTGATGTCTTCATTCTCTTATATCTTCACTTGCTTCCGCCTTTAATGGTATCAGAGCCACTTCTAGTTCTGGTTACTGATAGATTTGCTTTATCTTTATATCTTTCTTTTCTTGATAAATTCTAAAAACACTTTATTTTTCCTAATGTAGTTTCTTTGCTTTCAACCTGTTGTATGCCACCGCAGTCGAATACATCAAGTCTTTGGATTCACGTGGTTCCCGTGTTAGCCTTGGTTTGGCGTTTGAGGGATATTTGGGATTGAGCTATTGCTTTGATGTTGTGGCCCTCCGGTATGTGCAAGTCCATGTAGCTAGGAAAGGGATCTTCTGGAAGAACTTCTGCAGGGAGAAGTTCTTGTTTAAGAATCCATTCTTCTGGTAAGTCAATGTCTTTCCAGAAAAGTATTTTGGGAGTTCTGATGTTAGCATTTGAAGTTGAGCTATGCATTAGAAGGGTCTGATTTTTGGGAGACTAATCTTAGCCTTTGGCTCAAGACTAGTGCTTAAGACTCTATAATGGATATGATATTCTAAGGCAATGGGTCTGCTACCTGTTACTCTAAACAAGTGAAGATATAAAGTGAAACAGTGAAGATAACTGTGTTGACTTGCCCAACACAGCTAACCATAACATTGGAACCTTCTTCTATATATATATATATACACATACACGTATGTATTTTGCTAAGCATTGAAACCTTTTATGTTTATTTTTATACTAAAACCAAAGCCAATACTTCAAAATTAAAGCTGTTTTTTTTTTTTTTAAATAAAAAATTTAAAGCTGTTAGAACTACATAATAGAGCCCAAAAAAGTTCTTACTTAGACCATCCACATGATTTCTTTAAATTACTTTGCATCTTTAAATTTAACTCATTTTATCAAAAGTTGACCCACATTGAATTAGCCAATACATTTTCATCCCAAATATGAGCTACAATAATTTTATCTTTTTCTCCAAAGATAAAAAGTCATGTAGTAAGTCTATATCAATTGTTTATTAATTTCATCTTTTTCTCTTATATTATTTTGTTATATTTTAAGATTATTATATTATAGATGTGAGATTTTTATGGATTGTACATATAGAATTTTTATTTATATATGAGATTTTATAATCTTTATGTATATGAGATTATTATATTATAGATCGTTGGATTGTGAAAATGAATACGATTGTTGAAAGTTATCGAAGATTAAGGAAATAAAATAAAAAAGTAATTAAAAAATAAAAATTTATTAAAGAGATATAAATAATAAAAAGAATAATATTTTATTATTATAGAGAATATAATAACTAATTTAATATAAATTTTAAGTGTTGAATGATTAATTAAAAATTAAAAAGTTTTATATTTTTCAAATTTTAAGAATTGGGATAGACAGTTCAATACCAATACTCTAACCAAGCAACTTGCAGAAGCACGGTGCCGCCGAGGTTGATACCAATACTCTAACCAAGCAACTTGCAGAAGCACGCGCACGCCTAGGTTGATACATCTGTTTTCATTTAGACAACCAAACAAAAAAAAAATTGCCTTATTTTGAGAAAAACTCGTCTCCAGTGGGTGGGTGAATCTTGAAATTTTATTTTCTAAATATGATGAAATAAATTAAATTATAAACTTAGATTTAGATAGTGAAGTGATTTTAAATATTTTATAAATAATAACAAAATAAATAAATAAAAAATAATAATAAAATACTTTAAAACACTCCACCACTCAAACTAGTTATAAATCTCTTTATTCTGAAATAGGTGTATCTTATTATACCATTTCAATTTATAGGATTTATTTTTGTAATTCATTTTTAAGACGAGGGTGACAGGGTCGATAGTCCTCGAAAGCAAAACCCATATGGCCTATTGACTTGCTCATGGCGTCGCTGGCAAACCAAAGAGAAACAAAAGAGTAAGCATTGGTGGGTCCCGCTCTTTTTGGTGGGTTCTTTCTTTTTAATTGAAATAAACAAAATAAAAATAACTGATTACTGCAGTTTCAATTGCCGATATTAAAGTAATATTATTATTATGAATTTTGTTATATATAAATAAAATTATGTATTAATTTATGTATTAATATTAATTTTTTTATATTTAAAATTTAAATTAATATTATTTTTAATAAAATTTATTTTTTAATTAATCATAATAAATTAATATATATTAATGTATAAGTGTATTTATAATTAGACTTTTCTTATTATTATATACGATCATTTTCAATATCTTTTATATATTTTATTGATATATTAAATTTTTTTAATATATAACTAATTACTTTAATAAAATATATAAAAATAAAAAATAAAAATGACTGCAATAATATCCTTATAAATATCACTCTGCAGTACGTTTTTGTTCCATCTCTCTCTCTCTGCGTGTGTTTGGTCTCTGCTTCAGAGTTCTTCCGTCTCTGCTTCAGCTCTCTCTCTCTCTCTCTCTCTCTCTCTCTCGCTAGCTTCGACGCTATGGATACAGTCTTGAAGAAAATGATGATCGAAAAGCCGAAAGCGAAGAACGCAAAGAATCAGAGTCTACCTCCGAGGCGAGGCGGGGTCATGATTCGAATATTCAAAGAAATCGCGGTAGCAATTGGGATCCGAGAAAAGCACGCCGAGGAGACTGGAGGCGGCTCTCTCAGCTCGGATTCCACAACCCCAGGTCCAACTCCAACTGAGTATCATTCAGATGCTCTGTCTGAAACATGATCACTCAGGTGGTTGATGCACGCAAGAACAATAACTTCAGAAGCTTTGATTGATTTAGAGACTATTGCTGGCTAATCTTACTGTTGTATCTGTAGTTGTTACAGAATTTCTTCATTTTTTATATTCTTTTTTTTTTCCCTTTCGAAAGTGATTATAAATAAGATTAGAGAAGGGATTTGGGTTGAAAGGGCTCAGGATATGGATGGGAATATTGGGAAGGAGGTTGAAGATCCTGTCCAGGCATGGCTCATATTTGTAATTAGTTTGTAGTAATTTAGGTTCAGCTGTTTCCCTATCAATATAATTCGTTGATTGTGAGATTATTGAAGAAGATGGATTCTGATTGATTTACCGTTCATAGTTATAAACAATCCAACAGTTTCTGCAAATATGAGGATGCTCCTTGCGTTGGGTTTTCTTTTTCATTAAGGCAAACCACCAAATGTTATGGTTATTTTTTTTATTTTTTTTATTATAATTTTTGATTCCTCTGACCCCGGAGTATACCCTTGAGAAGTTGCGAGGGAGGGACCAAAGAAGGAGAAATAGTTCGTTGAATTTAAAGGAAAATGGATTTGGTGCATTTAAGGTTACATCTTGGTGCATTTTATGGCTTTGGTGTATTGGTGCATTTCTGTTTGGCCAGATTTTTCATACGAGAATTTTGAGTTTTAAGATTAAATATTAAAATATTATATTTTAATATTATTATTATTTAAAAATTTAAAAAAATAAAAAAAAGTTAAATTATTTATTATATTTTGTATAAAGATTTAGGAAAATTATAATAATAAGATGAAAATTTTATATTTAAGATAAAAAATTTCAAAGGCCAAACATTTTGCGTGTTCAAAAATGGAAGAAATTACAAAGTTTTTTTTAACACATTTAATATATTATTGATGTGAAAGCATTCTATATTAATTATTTTAAAAATATTAATATTTAAATTTTTTAATAAAAAAATTATATTGAATTTTATAATAAGTGATATATTACAAAATTCTTAAAAAAAGACATTCCATAAATTATTATTTAAAGTATCACGAAGAATACTAAAATAACACCTCTATCCCATTCCAATTATTCTCAAAAAAACAGAAAGCACACCCTCTCCCTGCGGACCTGGCTCCCTATTAGAGATTTTTTAATCTGTGTTTTTAATTGTCGTATAAAATAAAATTTGGAAAAAGAGATTTTTTTTTTTTTTTTTTTTTTTTTTGTGTTTTACCAAAGTGGGAAGAATAAATAATTGTATCGTTAAATGTATTATATTTTATATTTTAAATTTATTATCTTACATTGAAATCTCAAGGAAATGGCTTACTAAAGATTACATCAAACTAAATATAGTAAGAGTTTTGTTTTTAACTTTTTATGTTTTTCACATCTTTGGTCTACTCTAAAGGTAATTAACCAAATTAATGATGGATGCTTTTGCTTTCAATCAATTTCCCTTGCATTTGATCTACTACAAATTGAAAAGTTTTAATTTACTACTATTTATAAAATATTTAACATCTAAACGTATGTTTAGGGTGTGAAACACTTGAATACTCAATTTGAGATTTAGTAAATAAATCTCAAATATGCAAGAAAAAGTTATTTTTTTAATGATATACTCCTCTTGTTTTTTTAAAGGAATCTACATGACTTACTCTATTAAAAAAAGTATCTTAGCGTTACTTTTATTTTTATCTACACGGGTCTTTAGAGAGCCATCAAATATTTTTAAAAAATAATATATTTGTATCTATCCTTTTCTTAAAATTGGACCATATACTCTCTTTCATTAATGTATATTTGCTTTTCATTGGACTCTTAATGAACAAATCACACCCCACAATTTCTTGTAAAAGTTGAATAGACTTTCATTGATGTTAACACTAATTGGTGCAATTCTTTTTTTTTTTTTTTCCTAAAACGCGTTCTTTTATTATAGACATCTAATCTCTAGAATTTGCTCAAGAGATTTAAGTCAAATAAAGATGGTGTCTTACAATCTTTATGATGCGATTTTTCTAAAAAAAAAAAAGGAAAAAGATTGTGTCAACCTTCAACATAAAAAGTGGGCATTTAAAGAAGGTAGCCAAATATTGCTTTCTACGCATATTCTGTGTTTTCTTTATTGGAATAATCTCATTGTTGAGGACGTATCTCACTTTCAATCTTTCACTACTTAATCGATCTTCATTGATGAAACTCGAGGGGGGCTCCTCCTACAAACAGTCTGATGCTAAAGTTAGTTAAGAAGTGATCGTTCTTGAAACCTCAAAGATTACTTGTATATATAGGTTTGTTTGTTGTACATATCTCATCTAGGATTTATCGGAACAGATCAAAGTTTAAGATTTTAAATATTCCTATCACTTCTTGCTGTTTTTATCTTTTCGTTAAAGGTGGCACCATGCATATCTCTTTTTGAATTCCTCTTGATTATCCCTTTGTGACTTCTGGGCCCATACTCTGGGCTTCTTAGTGTTTAATATATTATGAGCCTTTTTTATATGTTCCAGGGCCCTCTGGGCTACTCCGCCAATTCTATTCGCCTTTCTGGCAGATAGAATTTATTTTTAATCAAACCCATTGTTGTGAAAATGTTAGGTGTGATTGTATGGGCCTGGATACTCGAAAAATATGTAGTCATGGTTATGGGCCCAAACCACCCACGGCCTTTCGGTGTTTCCTGGTTACACTATTTCCTTCCCCCCATAAAGACTTTGTTATGAAGAATCGTAGATTCGATATCATTTCCCGCTATTGTGGTAGAGAAGATAGACAGTTTTCTTGCGCCGGTTAGCCTTCTTGCAAAGTTACATTTTCTTTCCGTTTGGCTTTTTGCATTTCACTACCCTTCAAAACTTCACTTTTCTGTTGCCTCTCATTCCTTCCCCTGTTAAGCTCTCTACCTTTCCATTCCTATCTTTGCTCTTTGCTCATCTTGTTCTTTCTTGCTATCCTCTTCCCAACGATTCCAATGGCTTCCTACAGCAAATGCGAGGTTTTTAAAAACCCTTTTGTGATCCCAGAGGGCACAATCTTTGTTGGACACCGATGGCGTTCAGGCATCCGAGAGAAACATTTTTCCAATATTCGGGAAGACTTTCGTATTCTTGAAACCATTATCTTAAGCATTCCTGAATATGGAGTTTGTGATAACGAGGGCTTTGCCACTAAAGTGGCTATTACTATTTCTCTTTTGCAGAATGGGTTGAGGCTCCCCTTTTGCCGCCCTCTTCGCGACCTTTTAGAGCTTCTTAATCTTGCTCCCGCCCAATTACATCCTTTCGCACTGAGGGCATACCTCTGCGCTTGCATTGTATTCTGTATGGCTTTGGAACTTCTTGGGGATCCTTATTCTGATCTAACCGCCTGGGAATTTTTAGCATTCTATAACCTGAGGGAAGCTTCAAAAGACAACATTCTCAACTTCCGTAGGAAAGATGATGGGTAAACGTTGGCCTGGTTTGAGACTTGCCACTCCAATGCCAAGGCGTGGACCACCAGGTTCTTTTTCATCTCCAGCCATGGTTTGAATACCTTGGCACGGAAGAAGTTTTCCATGATTTCCCAATTAAATCGATTTTGCGCCCTCTTCCTGACGAGAAGAATCTATGGCTTAAAATGCCGCCTCTGTCGCGTCGTGAACTGGCTCGAATCACAACAGTTGATTCTTGGGCCAAAGCTAATCCAGATGTGCTTTGGACTGACTACTTGCTGACCTCCGCCCATATTGATTGATTCTTGAGGTCTCCCAACCAATCTTTTGTTCAAGGGCGTGACTTCTGGATTTCAGACACCATTCCTCCTTCCCTGCCGAAGCCCACTGAGAAAACTGCGAGGTCTGAACCCTCTAAGCGGAAGAAACATTCGGAAGATGGGGAGGAGGAAGAGGCCGTCGAAAAGAGGGAAAAAAGAAGTAAGAAAAAGAACGATGGATAGAATGAGGTGGTCGCCGAGAAGAGAGAGAAGAGGAGCAAGAAAAAGAATGAAGCGGGCGGTCGCTAAAAGAAAGCTCGTTCTGGAGATCCCTCTCCACCTTCTTCTCTTCAACAGGAGATTCTGGCTCCCTCAAGGGGCCCCCAGAGCTTGGTGCTGCAGGAGGGTACTCCTTCTCAGGAGTCTTCGCAGCTGGCTGCCGTTGAGCCTCCGTTGCCCCAACCGGAGGTCCTTGCAACATCATTAAGGGAAAAACACAGCTAGGGATCTACCCCGCCCGGTACCACTATGGCTTCCTCACTTTGCCGTCCCCATCGCCGCCACGTTCTCGTAAACTGAGGGATGTGGAGAGCCTAGTCAACCTGACCCTTTTTGACTTGGCCACCTCCCCCCAGGTCGTGCCTAGGACACAAGAGCCTGCCACGACACCTGCCCTGCATTTGAGTTTCTTATGCTGGCGGGGTGGGCGAGTCAGTTCGAGCTGGGCGCAAGAGTAGTTGCGGCCCTTAATCTTGACTCAATCACTTCGACAGGAGCTTACTCGCCCCCTTCTTCTACTAGTGCCCATGCTGAGATGGCCACTGTTTTGCCCACATGAAACCACATGGAAGCGCCAGGCACCTTGCCTTCGGATGGGGCGAAAGGTGCCACAAGAGATGTCCCTCCACACCTAGTAGAATCAGGCGGCAAGTAAGGTTGTAAACTGATGCGTCGACGTCGGTTTTCGGTGCCAAACCGAAACCCCACTGACGTGGGAGAGGGGTTCTTCCAACCAGTCGAAACCGATCGACTGGGGGAGAGAAAACCGATGCCATCGGTCTCGACTGCGTCGGCGTGGTCTTCGGTCCGCCGTCAGCGTCTCTGTGACGAAGGAGGGAAGCGGTGCCGTCGTCTGCCATGAAAGTTCTTGGAGGAATGTTGCAGAAAACCTAGGCTAGAAGAAGGAGACGGGAGGAAGAAGGAGGGGCTAGGACGATTTTAATCTCATTTTGGAACGGCGCCAAGCCAAATGGCACTATTCCTTTATATTTTTTTGTGTTTCCTGGATCTAAAACGAAGCCGTTTCAATTTTCCATGAGTGAAATGGCGTCGTTTCTATACGTAATAAAGAAAAACGTATATATAAGAACCAGTCGGCTGGTTCAGCAGTTTTTCGCACAGGAGAACCGAAACCAAACCAGCCGACGTCGGTTTCTATATATTTACCTTGAACGCCGACCGGTTCTTCACCGGTTTCTGCTTGTTCCGGCGTTCGGCGGCCAGTTTCCGTCGGTGGAGGTCGATTCATTGGTTTGGTGTATAGCCCTAGCGGCAAGGTTGGTTCACGCCAAACTTCCCAGAGAGTTTACCAGACACCATCTCTTGGGGAAAAACCTCATTCGCCCATTGGCAGCAGGCCTGGACTTTCTCTTCCTCCTACCCATGCTTCCTCTTTTGGCGGGGATACTGACTCCTTCCTTGAAGAGGAATGGGTGAATTTCTTGAAGAAAGATGCTCACCTTCGTGATGTTGACTTGGCTCAACCACCACCTCCTCTGCCCTCTTTGCGCTTGGTTGATTCATCGAGAAGGACGATGGCTTCGTCTGTGAGGCCTAAGGGAAAAAACCTTCTGGCCCTTGGCGAGATTGTGAGAGGAGAGGCTAGCGGTAGCGATTCTTCAACAGCAATCCACTCCCAAGCAGAGGCCACTACCTAGATGGTTAATCGTTTGAAAACTTAACTTTCTGAGGTATTATGCTTTTTGTCCTCTTTTGCATATACTTATTTCATATCTTTGCCTCTCTTCATGTTGGTTGCCTGTTTTTCTTTTAGAGGGGATCAATGACTTGGCTTCATGGGCTGTTGCTGACCGTTCCCGTCTTGAGGAGGAGGTCAGGGAGCGTTGCCAGCTGTGCTACATAGCTAAACTTGCCTCTGAGAGATGGCAGGTTGACAGAGTTGAATTGGTAGCTTTGGCCGAGGCTAGGGAGGAGTTGAAGATCCTACTGGAACAATCCAAGGGTCACTCCCATTCCTTGCAAGGCGATCTCGAGATGCGCGAGGCTGAACTCCTGGAGCTGCGCGAGGAGGTCCGCCTAGCAAATGAGGCCAAGGCCAAAGACGATTTCGCCTCGTCAATTCTTCTTTCGAAGAGGGACTTAGCCAGGCGGCAACTTTCAGAGGCTTAGGAGAGCCTTCAGGCTAAGAGCTCTCGTTTGAACTCCGAGCTTGCCGCCCATGATGAAGCACTGTCCTCTCTTCGTGTAGACTTGGCCCGTTCTCAAGACAGCTGCAGGTCTTTCGAGAAGAGTGTTCAGGAGGCAAATTTGGCCCTTGGAGCCAGTCAGCAGAGTCTGTCTGAGAAGTAGGAGGAGCTGACTGCTACTCGGGAGGAGGTCGCACGGCTTCATGCCCAGTTGGCCCACGTCCCTGCTACAAGGGACGATGCCTTTACTTACGTGTATGGCCGCGGCATTTTGAGGCTGAGTGACCGTCTCATGAATGATCCTGCCACCAATCTTAGGATTCTCGACCGGGAGTTATTCTACCCTGAGGAAGCTTCCCTCCTCATGGTTGATGAGTTTGGGCAGAAAGAGATGGCCAATGTTTTTGCAAACGTGCTCGAGCCTTCCCACTTGAGGATGCCCCTTGACTAGTTTTTCCTTTTCTGTACTTGACTGTGGATAATAATATTGTTTCTTGGTATACATTCGTAACAATGGACTTTGATTTGCTCTGTTGAACGCTTTGGCTACTGTGTTCTTTTATTTCTTGTCTTTTTCATGGCACCACAAGCTTCTGAGGCTTGCCTTCGGCATATAGGTGTGGTCTGAGGACCTATACGCCTTTTTTTTATGGTACCACAAACTGTTATGTCTTGTCTTCGGTGTTTAGGGTCGAGCGGTCTTTGACCTTTCTCGCCCTTTTTTTATGGCACCACAAGCTGCTATGACTTGTTTTTGGTGTTTAGGATCGGCGTGGTCTGACGACCTACACGCCCTTTTTTTATGTCATCACAAGCTGCTATGGCTTGTCTTTGGTGTTTAGGGTCAGCGTGGTCTGAGGACCTACGCGCCTTTTTTTTTTGTCATGGCACCACTAACTGCTAAGACTTGTCTTTGGTGTTTAGGTTTGGCGTGATCTGAGGACCTACGCACCCTTTTTTTATGGCACCGCAAGCTGTTATGGCTTGTCTTTGGTGTTTAGGGTCGAACGTGGTCTAAGGACTCACGCGCCCTTTTTTCATGGCACCACAGGCTGTTATGGCTTGTCTTTGGTGTTTAGGGGGGTCAGCGCAGTCTGAGGACCTACGCGCCCTTTTTTTATGGCACAACAAGCTGCTATGGCTTGCCTTCGGTGTTTAGAGTTGGCGTGGTCTGAGAACCTACGCGCCCCTTTTTATGGCACCACAAGCTGCTATGGCTTGCCTTCAGTGTTTAGGGTCGAGCGGTTTTTAACCTTTCTCGTCCTTTTTTCATGGCACCATAAGCTGCTATGGCTTGTCTTTGGTGTTTAGGATCGACGTGGTCTAAGGACCTACACGCCCTTTTTGCATAGCATTACAAGCTGCTATGGCTTGTCTTTGGTGTTTAGGGTCGGCGTGGTCTGAGGACCTACGCGCCATTTTTTCATGGCACCACAAGCTGTTATGGTTTGTCTTTAGTGTTTAGGGTTGAGCGGTCTTGAACCTTTCTCGCCCTTTTTTCATGGCGTTTATATTCACCCCTGGGAACTTTTTTCTCTATAAAGAATTCTCAATGACCAAAATGGAATATATTCATAAATAGTGATGTCGCAAACATTGAACAAAAATAAAGATAAAGAATGTTTAAATCAACAAATACTACAAACATTATTGATAAAATTTCTTCAAGTGCTCTGCATTTCATGGGTGCGGTAGTTCTTTGCCCTCACTATCTTTTAATCTGTATGATCTAGGCCGGTTGTTGGCTACTACTAGATAAGAACCTTCCCATCAGGGTCCCGCAGCTTTCCTCTTTTCTTGTAGCATCCAAGCCTCAACTATCTCTCTTTCTTTTTCGAGTAAGTCGAGGTATTCTTCTATCTTTTTGTCATTCCGGATACCCGAGAAATGACTCGTTCTGTAGGTTGGCAGCACTACTTCCATTGCTGTAACCGCCTCGCATCCGTATGCCAGCATAAATGGGGATTCCCCTGTTGGAGTTTTTACTATAGTTCTGTACACCCAGAGTACCCCTAGGAGCTTGTTCACCCAATCTCCTTTCTTCTCCACGACCTTTTTATTGAGGATTGAAAGTAATGCCTTGTTTGTCACCTCAGCTTGACCATTTGCTTGGGAGTGGCCTGAGGAGGAGTATTTTGCCTTGATCCTCAAATCCTCACACCATTCTCTGTAGTGATCTGAGTTGAACTGGTGCCCATTATCGGTTATAATACTCTAGGGAATCCCAAACCTACAAACGATATTCTTTCACAAGAGTTTTGTCATGACTTTGCGTGTAATTGTTGCTAACGGCTCTGCTTTTGCTAATTTTATAAAATAGTCGACAGCGACTATCATGAATTTAACACCACCTTTTTCTGGCTAGAAGGGTCCCACCAGATCTACCCCCCATTGGGTGAATGGTTATGATGCTGTTACTAATGCTAATTCCTCCAGAGGGGCATGCGGTATAGGTGCGTAAGTCTGGCATTTTGCACACCTCTTAGCGAACTCTTGTGCATCCCTTAGAGCATTAGGCTAGTAATATCCTGCCCAAACACTTTCCTAGCCAAAGTTCTTCCCCCATTGTGGTTTCTATATATCCCTTTGTGTTTCTCAGCCAGGACATACTGTGCTTCTTGTATGAAGATGCATCGTAGCAAAGGAACAGAGAAGCCTCTTTTATAAAGGATCACATCGATGAGTAGGAACCTTGCCGCTCTTTTCTTTATCTTTCTTTCATCTTTCCTGGCTTCCGGCAATTTTCTTTCATCCAAGTACTCCACTACATTGTTTTCCCAATCTTGGGTACTTGACCCCAGAACTCCTACCTCGGCGCCTATAGTTGGGACCTCGACGACCCTTCTCTCGACTGGCCATGGTAGGGGCACCTCCTCCCCTCCTGATACCACTCGTGCCAATCTGTTTGTGACCTCGTTGTCCACCCTTGGTATCTGGATTATAGCGAAGTATGAGAAATGATCGCGTATTTCCCAAACTCGTGCCAAATACTTCTTCAACTTTTCGCCCTTAGCAGTGTACAAGCCCAAAACTTGATTTACTACCACTTGTGAATCCGACCTGGCATCTACTTCAATTGCCCTAATCTGGGCGGTCACAGACAAACCCGCTATCAGTGCTTTATACTCAGCTTCGTTGTTCGTTACTTTGAACGCCAGTGTGACCATGTAATACCGCTCCTGGCCATTGGGGCTCAACAAATGTATCCCCAGGCCTCCGCCTATCCGACAGGATGATCCGTCTATAAACAAATATATAGGGCTTTCCTGACGGTGCTATCACGAGGCTCTTGGGGAAAATTTGCGAATTCTGCTATAAAATCCGCCATTGCTTGCCCTTTAATGGCTTTCCATGGCTCATACTCTATATCAAACTCACTCAGCTTGATTAACCAACCTATCAGCCTCACAATCTAGCTTCCTCATTATTTTCGCCAATGGAGCCTCCGTCAATACCTTCACTGCGTGGGTCTGGAAATAAGGACTGAGTTTCCTAGCCGCCACTACCAAGGCAAATGCCAACAACTGAATTCGAGAGTATCTTGCCTCTACTCCTCTGAGTTCTTGACTCACATAATATATTAGATGTTGCACGGTTTCTTCTTCTTTTATGAGTGTTGCCCAGATGACTAACACAAGAAGGGGGTGAATTGAGTTGTATTAAAAAAAATAACAATTATAAATCAAATATATAATATAAAAAATAAACAAAATATGAAATAACAATAAATATAAAGAGTAAGGGTAAGAGAGAAGCAAACTCAGTATGTTAACGAGGTTCGACCCCACTGCCTACATCCTCGCCTCAAGCTACCCCTTGAGGATTCCCAAATTCACTATTCAACGTCATTCAGGTGGAGATAAAAACCTATTACACCTTTAAACAATACCGCTACAAAGGATCCGTGTAGAACACCCTCTACACTTGCAATCACCTTACACGTGGTGATTCAACTAAAATCCATGTGTAGATTTATAATCACATAAAACTTGAAACCTTGGGTTCAACAATCTCCCCCTTTTTGATGATGAGAAATACTTGATAGAACTTGAAACCTGTATTAATACTTAAGCTCCCCCTGAAAATATGCGTTAGTTTTTCAAACAAAAGTATAAATATAATTCCAAGCATATATAACAAGTTTAGCAATTTAAACAGTGTTAATGTTCTAGTCTAACACTTCTCCCCCTTTTGACATCATTAAAAAGGATCCGCAACAAGTAAATAGACTGAAAAAACGGTGCGTTAGTAGACACTATAGATAGTTGAAAAATGGAGCCGTCCGTGACCCAACAAGTGCTGCAAAGCCTCGAGGCCTAACTTTATGAATTTAATACGGCTGAAGATTTAAACAATCGCCTGATGTTGTTGACAAACGGGATTGAAGGCTCCGAGTTTCTATAAAAAAATGATCATTTTCATCTATCGGATGCCAAAAAAATAATCGCTTCTTGACCTGAGTTCTGTTTTTTCACAACGATAGAATGGCTGAGCAATTCTCTTCCACTAATGTTCCAGACTTGAATCAGGAACCCTTGACGCATCAATCATCAATCTTCTCTCTTGAGGCCGTCAATACCATGATAGGAGCAGTGAACCGTTTTTCTAGTAAGGCTGATTCTGAGATTATTGCAGAATCAAGAATGCTCAGTAGTCAATATGCTGCATCTGTTATGATCATGTCTCGGAGGTTAATGGTGAGGGTGAGTGAGATTGATCATCTTAACATGCAAATATTTGAGTTACGACAGAAGCTTGCTAATAAGGATAGTGAGAATAAAAGGCTAAAGCAAGAAAACCAAGAGTTAAAAAAATTTACAGATTGGTATGCTCATGATCTGCAACCACGAATAGAGGAGCTGGAACGAGAAAGGGTTCAGATACAAGGTCAACATCGGCAGATAACAGCAGAGGTTTATCGTTTACTAGAAAAATAGGGACAATCTACTGTTAATCTCGTCGGCTTAGTAAGAAAACTTTTGACAATGTGTGTCCAGCATATCTTGTATTTCTTTTGACTAAATAAGATTTGAAGAGAAAATAGTTTGTCTTATTCTTTATGCTATCTCTATAAAATCAGTCCTGAAGTTCATCCAATCCGCATTAAGTTTTCATCTCATCTCTATAACTCATCTGCATTCTTTCAGCATTCTCGTTTTAAGCCTTCTATTCTTTTCTCAATAGCACATTCTTCTAATATTTCTCTAGATCCATCCATGAGGCATTCTGCATCTCAACCTCCTGTCCTTTCTGCAGCTGTCATTGGTGCCATATTGCAGCAAGAAAATAATAATCTGACTAATAAGTCAGATTCTGATGCTATTTATGACTTGGTGAGTCTTGGGACTCGCTACTCTTCCTCTATTGTTGCTTTTTCTCAGCGGCTACAAGCCAAAAATCATGAAGTTGAAAAGCTCAAAGAACAAATTGTTGTACTTCAACGAATTGTTCAAGAGTCTCACACAAGGGAAGGAATCATTCGGCAGAAGAATAAACAGTTAAAATCTTTATTAGATTCTTCATTCCGCTTGCCGGTTCCCATAGATAAGAATGACATAATATTGTATGAAGAGAATGAGCATCTCAAACATGAGGCTAAGAATCTCAAGTTTATGTAAAAGTATTTAAAAAATCTATCTCTATTTTTATTGACTCTAGTCTATCTTTTAAGAGATATTCATAGCATACATCATACCTATTTCTCTTCTGATCATACATAATCTATCTTCTGGTAAAGGTTTTGTGAAAATATTTGCTAACTGATCGTGTGTGTTTGTGAATTCTAGTACTATATCACCTTTCTGCACATGATCTCGAAGAAAATGATATCTTATTTCAATATGCTTAGTTCTAGAATGTTGTATTGGGTTCTTTGAAAGATTTATAGCACTTGTATTATCACATTTGATTGGAATGTGATTATACTTGAGTTTAAAATCTTCAAGTTGTTGCTTCATGTAGAGAACTTGAGTACAACAACTACCCGCAACAACATATTCTGCCTCAGCAGTAGATAGTGCAACAGAATTTTGTTTTTTACTAAACCAGGAAACTAATGCATGACCTAAGAAATGACATGCTCCACTAGTGCTTTTTCGATCTATTTTACAGCCAGCATAATCTGCATCTATGTAGCTGATTAGATCGAAAGATGTGTGCTTAGGGTACCATAACCCTAGGTTAATTGTACCACTAAGATATCTAAGAATGCGCTTAACTGCAATTAAATGTGATTCTTTTGGAGATGATTGAAAGCGTGCACATAAGCACACACTAAACATAATATCTGGTCTACTGGCTGTTAAATATAATAAGCTACCAATCATACCTCGATATATCTTCGAGTCAACTGGCTTACCGGATTCATCTTTATCAAGTTTAGTTAATGGGCTCATTGGTGTTCCAATTTCCTTAGTATTTTCCATCCCAAACTTCTTCAATAATTCCTTAATATATTTTGATTGATTGATGAATGTCCCACTTTTTGCTTGCTTAATTTGCAATCCGAGAAAGAATGTAAGTTCTCCCATCATGCTCATCTCAAATTCTTCCTGCATAGTTTTAGCAAAAACTTGACACATATTTTCATTAGTAGCACCGAATATTATATCATCAACATAAATCTGAATCAAAAGAATATCATCATTTTCATATTTAATTAAAAGAGTTGTGTCGATTTTTCCTCTTGAAAAACCTTTTTCAATCAAGAAACCACTAAATCTTTCGTACCAAGCTCTAAGAGCTTGTTTAAGTCCATATAGTGTTTTTGTGAGTTTGAAAACATGATTTGGCGAAATATGATTTTCAAAACCTGGAGGTTGCTCAACATATACCTCTTCATTTATAAAACTATTTAAGAAAGCACTTTTAACATCCATTTGAAAAAGTTTGAAATCTTTATAATAAGCATATGCAAGTAGCATTCGAATAGTTTCTAATCTTACGACTGGTGCATATGTCACATCATAATCGATTCCTTCTTCTTGATTAAAACCTTGGGCTACAAGTCGAGCCTTATTTCTAATTATAACTCCGGACTCATCTTTCTTATTTCTAAAAACCCATTTTGTTCCAATAATAGTATGATTTTTTGGTCTAGGAACAAGTGTCCAAACATCATTTCTTTCAAATTGATTCAACTCTTCTTGCATAGCTAGAATCCAAGATTCATCAAGAAGTGCGTCATCAATATTTTTGGGTTCAATTTGAGATAGAAAAGCAGTATGATTGCAAATATTTCTAAGAGATGATCGAGTACTTACACCTTGTGAAGGTTCTCCCAAAATTTGTTCCACTGGATGATCTTTCACAAATTTCCACTGTTTGGTTGCATCTTGTATTAAATTTTGATGATCTTTCCTGATGGCTCCATGTTGAACTTTCTCTATTGTTTTCTCTTTGTTGAGATTGAGACTTTCCGTGTTATTTATATCTCCTGTTTCTTCATCAATAGATTTCTTGGAGAGTGGAGAATTAGATTCATCAAATACTACATGCATAGATTCTTGTACAAAGTCTTTTTATTGAATACTCTATAAGTTTTACTATTAGTAGAATACCCGAAAAAGATACCTTCATCAGATTTTGCATCAAACTTGCCTAAATTATCCCTGTCATTCAAAATAAAACATTTGCATCCAAATACATGAAAGTAACCAATGTTGAGCTTTTTCTCATTTCAAAGCTCATAGGGAGTTTTATCTAACTTAGACCTTAGTATAACTCTATTTATAACATAACATGCAGTACTTACCGCTTCGGCCTAAAAATAACTAGGCAAGTTGTTCTTATTGAGCATTGTTCTTGCCATCTCTTGAAGAGATCTATTTTTCCTCTCTACTACCCCATTTTGTTGAGGAGTTCGAGGAGCAGAAAAATTATGCACAAAACCATTTTCATCACAAAAAGTTTCAATATTTTTATTAACAAACTCTTTTCCCCTATCACTTCGGATACTTGAAATAGTATAGTCATTTTCATTTTGAATTCTCTTGCATAACTTGGTAAAAGCATTATGTGCCTCATCTTTATGAGCAAGAAAGATGACCCAAGTATATCTAGAGAAATCATCAACAATAACAAATGCATAATATTTTCCTCCTAGACTTGTAACTCTATTTAGTCTAAAAAGATCCATGTGTATCAGTTGCAATGGTCTAGTAGTGGAAATATGTTTCTTAGTTTTAAAAGAAGTTTTTGTTTGTTTACCAAATTGACATGCATCACAAATTTTGTCTTTAAGAAAATATATTTTTGGTAAACCTCTCACAAAATCATTTTTTGAAAGTTTGGAAATAAGTTCTATGTTGGCATGACCTAATCTTCTATGCCATAACCAACTAGTTTCATTTTGAACTGAAAAGCAAATAGCATCTTGTGAGGTAATTTCTTCAAAATGAATTGTATAAACATTATTGTTTCTAAAAGCAATAAAACAAATATTACAATCATGATCATTCAAAATAATGCATTTATCCATTTTAAAAGTAACTGTAAATCCTTTATCACATAATTGACTTATGCTCAAAAGATTATGTTTTAAACCTTCAACAAGTAGAACATCTTCAATTATGAGAGAAGATTCATTACCAATTTTACATATTCCCACGATCTTCCCTTTCGAGTTGTCTCCAAATGTCACGTGTCCTTCTTCTTTAGATCTAAGATCAAAGAACTTAGTCTTGTCTCTCGTCATGTGTCTTGAACATCCACTATCTAAAAACCATTTGTTTTTGCTTGTGGAAGACTTTATGCATACCTATAAAAACAATTAAAATGATTTTTCTTGGTACCCAAGTTCTTTGGGTCCTTTATTTATTAGTATTAGAAGAAATAAGATTTTTAGGTACCCATATGGCCCTAATAGTCATTGTATGATTTCTTCTAATAGAACAAGTATGATAATTATGACCATTTCTATTACAAAAATTGCAAATAGCATGTGACATATATGAAAAACTTGAATGATTATAATAATATCCTTTTTTGACAAAATTATTTTTATGAAAAGAATTTTGAATATTAGTCTTTGATGTAGAATGATTATCAAAGAAATTTTTATAAGGTTTGTATTTTTGTTTTGGCATATATCCCAAACCTGCCTTGTCAAAAACACATCTTTGACTACCAAGAAGTTTGTCAAAATTTCTTTTTCCATTCGTAAAGTTTTCAACAATATTTTCTAAATCGGTTTTCTTCTTATTCAATTCAAGATTTTCATCTTTCAAAATGATACTTTCTTTTCTTAAAATTTCAATTTCGTTTGTTAAATAAGAATTTTTCTTTTTCAAAGCAATATACTTGATACCCAATTTTTCAAATTCCTCATATACCTCTTCTAAAACATTTTGCAATTCTTCATATGAAGGATTTTCAATATTATCAAGATTTGTTATCTCAATGTCATCTTTAGCCATAAGACAAAGATTTGCTGATTCTTCATTGCTTGCTTCACTATCTGAGCTACTTGAATCATCATCTCATGTAGCTTTCATTGCTTTCTTGCCCTTGTTTCGATCTTTCTTTAGCAGAGGACAATTTGGCTTGATATGACCAGGTTTATTGCATTTATAACAAATTAAAGTGTCATTTTTACCTGAATCTTTCTTGGAAAACTTTTTGAAGGATTTCCTCGAAGGAGTTCTATTTTTCGTCAAGAACCTATGAATTCTTCTTGTTATCATCGCAACTTCTTCATCTTTATCTTCATTTTCCTCATCTTCATCACTTTCACTTTCATGAGGAACAGCTTTAAGTGCTAAGCTCTTCTTTGGCTTTCCTTCTTCTTCTCCTCTTTTCAATGTGTACTCATGGGTGATAAGTGACCCGATGAGTTCATTGACTTCGAACTTCTTAAGGTCTCTAGCTTCAAGAATCGCTGTCACTTTTGATTCCCAGCATTTTGGTAGAGAGTTGAGAATTTTTCTTACTATCTCCACCTTGGAATAAACTTTGCCAAGAGCTGTCAAGTTGTTTATGATGTTAGTAAAACGAGTGTGCATACTAGAAATAGATTCATCATCATTCATCTTAAACATTTCATATTCATGAGTAAGAATATAAATTTTTGATTCCTTGACTTGCGAAGTTCCTTCATAAGTAACTTCCAAGTTATCCCAAATTTCTTTTGCCGTAGCACAAGTCATTATTCTATTAAACTCATTTCCATTGAGACCATTAAATAATAAATTCATAGCAGTTAAATTCAAAGTATAAAGTCTATCGTCTTCACGATCAAACTCTTCTTCTTCCTTTTTGACCTTTACTCCATCAACCACTTTTGTTGGAATATAAGGTCCATTTACAATACATTTCTAGATTTCTCGACCTTGAGCTTGAAGGAATATTCTCATTCTAACTTTCCAGAATGAGTAATTATCTCCATAAAAGAGTGGAGGCCGACTGCTAGATTGACCTTCACCAAACGAAGCTGAAATGTTAGCCATAAGATCTTAACTCAAAATATAGTTAGTCTTATAATAGAGCTCTTAGCTCTGATACCAATTGTTGCCCAGATGACTAACACAAGAGGAAGGGTGAATTGAGTTGTATTAAAAAAAAATAACAATTATAAATCAAATATATAATATAAAAAATAAACAAAATATGAAATAACAATAAATATAAAGATTAAGGGTAAGAGATAAGCAAACTCAGTATGTTAACGAGGTTCGGCCCCACTGCCTACGTCCTCGCCTCAAGCTACCCCTTGAGGATTCCCAAATTCACTATTCAACCTCCTTCAGGTGGAGATAAAAACCTATTACACCTTTGAACAACACCGCTACAAAGGATCCGTGTAGAACACCCTCTACACTTGCAATCACCTTACACGTGGTGATTCAACTATTCCCTGTGTAGAATACTTTCTACACACACAAGGGTTATACACACTTTTTTTCTGATACAAGAGCTGATAGTGGGTAGGTTATCAGAAAACACTCCTCAATGAGTGAAATAAGAACAATACAGCGCAAACTATATCTCTCAAAATGAACAAGGATTAAGGCTCAATGTTTAGAGAAGAGAGAATGAAAGCTTTGAATGAATGTTGTATGCTCTTGGTGTTGTGAATGTGAAGCTCTCAAATGATCTATTTATAGGCATATGAGACTTCATATTCAAATTTAAAAAGATTCACATGTCAAAGACAACATCATTCACTTTTTCAAAAAATTCAAATAAAAGGTTCTTCTTTTTCAATTGTCAAAGACAACATCATTCATTTTTTCAAAAAAATCAAACCTAATCTTTTACTTTTGGCATATGACAAAATGAGCACACTTTCCTTTTCAAAAAATTCAAACCTAATCTTTTACTTTTTGCATATGATAAAATGAGCACACTTTACTTTTCAAATTTTTCAAACAAAATCATCTACCTTTTGTATAAGTCTAAAAAAGCATCAATCACTTTTGAAAATATTCAAATAAAACATGCACATGTGAAAGATGACAATCAATCATCTTTAATATTTTCAAAGTTCAACCCTTTAATCAAGGCATGCACATGCAAAAGATGACAATCAATCATCTTTCAAAATTTTCAAATTTAATTTTTAAAAATATTCATGCACATGTGGAAAATGTATTTTAATGCTTTATGATAAAATATTAATTTTGAGCATTAATCCTAATTTCGAATTTTAAGAGATTTACAATATTACTCTATGACTTTAATGTGAACTTGTTTCCTTCTTGCTCATACTTGGTTCTTTGATGTGCTTGATTCCATTGTGTGAACAACTTGAGCTTGAAACTCCTTTATTCTTTGAATTCATTTGTTATCATCAAAATCTATGTGTAGATTTATAATCACATGAAACTTGAAACCTTGGGTTCAACAATGAGGACGGCAGATATAGCGTGCGGGGAGACTGCTAGATACGCATAGAGTACGTCTCCCTTCTCTGGTGGTTTTACAATGGGCGGATTGGCCAAATACTGTTTTAATCTTTCGAACGCTTCGTCGCACTGCTCATTCCAAGGATGCAATTTCCACAATACTTGAAAAAATGGGAGGCACTTGTCTATTGACATGGCTATGAACCTTCCCAGGGCAGCCACTCTTCCCGCCAGTCGTTGAGTATCATTCAGATTTTTTGGCGGATTTATATTGATTATGTCCTCTATCTTATCTGGAGAAGTTTCAATTTCTCTCTCCGATACGATGAAGCCCAAGAATTTCCCCGACTGGACACCAAAAGCACATTTCGATGGGTTCAACCTCATTTTGTAACAGCGTAAGAATCCAAACGACATTCGCAAATCCACAAGGTGCTGGGCTAGCCCTTTGCTCTTTACCAACAGGTCATCCACGTATACCTCCATAGATTTTCCAATCTGCTCCTTGAACATCCGATTTACCAGCCTTTGGTAGGTAGCAATACAGTCCTCGGTCAGTATTTTCTCTCTGCTCCTTGAATATCCGGTTAATCTGCTCCATAGATTTTCTCTCTCTCTCTCTTCGACCTCTATCTCATCACCTCTCTCTCATCTACGTCTCTCTCTCATCAAGCTCTCTCACTGATCAAGTCTCTCTCTCTCTCATCAAGCTCTCTCACTGATCAAGTCTCTCTCTCTCTCATCAAGCTCTCTCACTGATCAAGTCTCTCTCTCTCTCTTCGACCTCTCTCTGAACTCTCTCTCTCCTCAAGCTCTCTCTCTCTCTCTCTCTCTCTCTCTCTCTCTCTCTCTCCTCAAGATCTCTCTTTGACCTCTCTCATAAGCTCTCTCTCATCAAACTTTCTTTCTCAACAAATTCCTCTCTCTCTCTATCCGACCTCTCTCTCTCCTCAAGTGTTTTCTCTCATCAAGCTCTCACTCTCAGACTCTCCTCAACGTCTCTCACTTATCTCTCTCTCACATCAAACTGTTGGTTTCAATGAGGAGAAACAAATTCAAATAATAAAATCAATTGACACATAAGGTGTGGGTTGTGTAAATTCAAAGGATGCCAATATTTCCTCTTTCAAGTATCACGATGAATAGAAAAATAACACATCAATCCCATTCCAATTCTTCTCAAAAAAGCAGAAAGCACCCTCTCTCCCTACGGACCTGGCTCCCTATTAGAGATTTTTTTATCTGTGTTTTTAATTTTCATATAAAATAAAAGTTGGGAAAATATTTTTTTTCTTTTTTTTGTTAGGTTTTACCAAAGTGGGAAGAATAAATAATTGTATCGTTAAATGTATTATATTTTATATTTTATATTTATTATCTTACATTGAAATCTCAACGAAATGGCTTACTAAAGATTTCATCAAACTAAATATAGTAAGAGTTTTGTTTTTAACTTTTTATGTTTTTCACATCTTTGGTCTACTCTAAAGGTAATTAACCAAATTAATGATGGATGCTTTTGCTTTCAATCAATTTCCCTTGCATTTGATCTACTACAAATTGAAAAGTTTTAATTTACTACTATCTATAAAGTATTTAACATCTAAACGTACCATGTTGGACTAGAATTCTCGCCCAACTCTTAGTGAGAGAAGCTCCTCCTTCTCTCTAGAAAACAAGGCAGTGCTTCTGTCCGAGGGAGGTGGGAGCCTAGGCTTCCCCTCCCTCCATCTCTTTGGTTTTTTTTTTTTAAGTTCCATTTCTGTTTCCTTTTCTCTGGTTTTTGCTTTTAGTTTTTCTGCTTATAATAAAGCATTGGTTTGGAGGTAGTTTGGTGGTCGAAAGCTCCAACCTCGGTCAAGGAGGCCAAAGTCATTCCTCCGGTTTTATATCTCGCAATTAGCAAAGTGAGGCTTGCACAATGGAAGAGGAGGGCCTCAACTTCGTTTTTTTTTTTGCTGTGGCATGGTGTGGTCAAAGCCAACCACTCGGGGATGCATGTAATAAGAGGCGTTTTCTGGCATCTGTTTGGTTGAGTTTTGTTCCATTGAAAGGCCATCACAAGCCTGGTACCGAGTCCATTTCCATATCATTTCACCCAGCTGGATGGAGAGTCATTCCTCGCTGGAAATGGAGTTGTTTTGGCTTTGTATGGCCGGCTTTCCTGACAGTTTGTGGTGGTCTTCTGAGGTGATAGCAGAGAGGATTTACGATGTGGCTCGGTTAGGGAATCTAGCTTTTGGAGGTGGATTTTAACTTGCTGTTTTGGGGTGCTCCTCCATGGGGTATATGTATTCTGTCTTATCTATGGAAAACAGGGATTTTTTTGGGTTGCATGCTGAGCGGCATGGAGGGGATAAAGAACCTTTGGGGGTGGATTCAGCCATAGTTTCACGGTGGATGTTCTTGGGGATGATGGTCGGAGCTTCAATAAAAATAAGGTCAAACGGTGTCCTCTGTTCCTTCATATTTTTGTTTTGTTAAATCTGTTTAGTTATGTTAGTGTTGTTGGTGGTCTGGAAATAAGCTCCTGGGTGTTGAACGAAGAAGAGGAGGTTTTCGTCTCTGGGTTTTGTCTATGCCAGCCCAAACCGGAAGTTGTCCTGATCGGAGGTTGACAGTAATGAGATAGGTGATGGCAACGGGGCTGGTTTCCTAGGCATGGGCACCAGCGGACATGGGCATGGAGACGAACATGGGCAGCAGCTATTGTGCAGTTAGTGGAGAGCACGGTGCAGTTAGTGGGGTTGAGTAGTAGCGTACACATTTTTTTGTTTTATTTTCAACTACAGTTGTTAGTGGTTTTGAGTAGTAGTGCATGCAGTGCAATTAGTGGGGTTAGTAGCGTACAACTTTATTTTGTTTTTATTTTCAGTTACAGTTGTTAGGATAAAGAAAATAATTAAAATAGACAATTTCCTTTCCTCTTTTTGAGGAGTAGGGTAGTGAGTCTCTTTTCTCTTTTGGAGGAGTAGGGTAGTGAGTCCCTATCCTTATTTGGAGGATGAGGATGGAAATTTTCCTCCTCTTTTGGAGGGTGGGAATGATATGAGTTGTTGTCTTACAGACAAGCCGAAATGGACACCTCTGTTTATATAGAGTCTCGCATCTTAAAAGGATTGTGTCATTGGAGAGTTTTTTAAATCTTTTTAAACAGTGTCCGACACAATAAAACTTGTGTGTGGGGGAGCTTATAACAGACGAGTAGTTGGCTTGTAATCAGGGTTGGTACCCGAACTTATTAATCACAACTGTAACTTTCTTTATTCATGAATTGAATTGAAGTTTATTTCAAAAAAAAAAAAAACATCTAAATGTACCATTAGGGTGTGAAACTCTCAAACATTCATTTAAAAAAAAGTACATAAATCTCAAATATACATGAAAAAGTTATTTTTTAATGATAGACTCCTCTTGTTTTTGAAAGGAATCTACATTACTTACTCTCTTAAAAATTGTATCTTAACATTACTCTTATTTTTATCTATCCGGATCTTTAGAACATCATTAAATACTTTTTAAAAGTAACATTTTTGTATCTATCCTTTACTTAAAATTGGAAAAGGAATCTAACGTCCACATTAGTAGACCATATATTCTCTTTCATTAATGTATATTTGCTTTTCATTGTCTTACTGAACAAATCACACTCCACAATTTCTTGTAAAAGTTGAATACGCTTTCATTGATGTTAACACCACTTGGTGCAATTCTTTTTCTTTTTCTTTTTTTTTTTTCCCTAAAACATGGAATTTGGTCAAGAGATTTAAGTCAAATATAGATGGTGTCTTACGATCTTTATGATGAGATTTTTCTAAAAAAAATTGAAAACGATTGTGTCAACCTTCAATATAAAAAGTGGGCATTTAAAGAAGGTAGCCAAATATTGCTTTGTACGTATATTCTGTGTTTTCTTTGTTTGAATAACCTCTTCGTAATGTCCGTATCTTTTTGAGTGATGTTACAGGTACCGAACATTTCGCCTGAACAAGTGTCCCGAATAGTGTATTTCCTTTTTTTTTTTTTTTCATTTTTAATCATTATAAAGATTTAAAAATAAATCACAATATTATTTAAAAACACTTCCTTAATTGCTAAAAAAAAAAAAAAAAGTGATTCGCGACACTCATTCGGGACATATTGTATTTTCCTATCTTTTTATGATGCTAAGAAGTAAGAAGTCTCATTTAAGCATGAGTTTATTGTCTATTTATCAATAAAACGTGAACATGCACCGAAAATGAAAAGGTATTCACTCAAATTTTTATGTGCATTTAAAAGATCATATGCTATCAAGTTATTGTCTAAAATCTCTCAACAGATAACAATGAATATAGTATCTTTTATTATATATATATATATATATATATATATATATATATATATATATATATATATATAAATACACTCATATATTTGAAAATCGTTATCATAAAATACCGCGTTGATGTCATCTTTTGTGACCTCCAAATTCATTATATTTGTGCCATCCACGACGTTTATTTTGGGATTAAGTCCCGTGCGGTAAGTTTTAATTTTCTCGTTCAATTATATATGTTCAATAAATATTATGAAACCACTCCATGCATTTATCTTTTTCCTAAACTCTAACATTTAGAGTTTGGTTAAAAAGTTCTAAAAAATCAAAATCTTTTTATTTAAGTGCGAGAACGGACAAAAACCAAAGCAAATACTTCAAAATTATAGCTGTTAGAACTGCGTAGTATGGCCCTAAAAAGTTCCTTGGTAAGCAAGCAACTTGCAGAAACACGCCGAGGTTGACATCTGTTTTCATTAAGAATAAAAAAAAAAAAAAAATTGTCTTATTTCGAGAAATACTCCTTTCCTGTGGGGAGTGAATCTTGAACATTTATTTTCTAAATATGATGTAATAAATTAAACTGCAGATCTCTTTATTTTGATAAAGATGTAACTTATTATATCATTTCAATTTATAGGATTTATTTTTGTAGTTCTTTTTGACGACTTGGGTATTTTTCTTTGTTTGAATTTTATAATTTATTCTAAATTTTATTATTCCAATTATATATATATATATATATATATACACACACACATATATGTATCTATTGGAAATTTGAATCTTATCAACATATGTAACAAAATCTAGCACCACCTAGAGTAGGATTTCCCTATAAATATAACTTTGCAGTACCTCTTTTGGTTCCATATCTTGTCTATGTTCTTTGCCCTGTACACCTCTGTTTCTCAGCATCCTTTCTCTCTGCCTTCCAAATAATGGATGTCCAATCCACGAAAATGACGGTTACAGAATCGAAAGCCAAGAACACCCACAAACAAATTGAACCTTGAGGAGAGATGGGATTAAGGGTAACATTCTCTAAAGCCTGGAGGCCACACTCTGCTCCTTGGTGCCTAGGTTCGGACAGAATCGCACTGAAACTGTACCCTCTCTCACCTCAAATTCCACAACCTCGGGCCCAACTCCAACTGGGAACAACTTGGATTCCCCACCCTATTCGTGAACATAGTTTGTTGTCTACAACACTCCGAATTCTAGATCTATTGTAGCTAGTCTACCGGAACCATATTGTTTGTAAATTTTTAGAAATTTAACTTTCTAAAATTTTCCTAAAGTAAAGAACGGAGGAAGAGGGTTGGGTTGCGCGTGTTCAAGATATAATCATATTTTCATTTTCATTAAAATGTTTTCTTTTTCCTTTTAAATTATCGAAGCACCAACTAATTTAGATCTTTTAATTTAGTGATATTTCGGATGGGTTTAAAATACAACCCTTTGTATATAGATATGAAATTGTGTTGCATGGCAATTAAGTTAGAGCCATGGCTAATGTTACGTATAGTCATAAAATACATAAATATTATATAGTCTCTTTTAAAAAAAATATATAGTTTACGGTTAAAAATTAATTTTTTATTTAAATTTTTTATTTCATATTTATTTAAAATAATTATACAGTAATTATAGATCCACAACTATAACTTTTAAGTTGTGCAAGACAGTTGTGTTCAGAGTTTCATGCCACATTTCCCACCTGCGGACTACGTTCAAGGTTTGAGCAATCGATCTTAGTAAGGACATTGGTTTTTTTGTTTTTTTGTCGGAAAAATTCTTTCATGAGTTGGCAAAGGCAAGTGGATAAGAATGATGCATGTGTATTGAACCATTTGCTACTCATGATCCACAAACGTTACATACGTCATATTTATTTTTATTATTTTTTTAATTTTATTTATTTTTAAACTAATTAAATTTTTTCACTCATTATCTATATATCACATATTTAATAATAGAAAAAAAATTATGTATAATGTATAGTATATAAAGATGATGAGCAAAATTTTTTATTCGTAAAAAGAAAAATATATTACAAAGTATAATTTTTTATTCATTCAATGCATTAGTAATATGTAAACTTTAGAGATCAGCTATTTTAAAAATTTATTAAATTTTAAAATCCAAATCAAATATAAGAATAAATTTTGTTTTAAAAAACTATATCAATAGATATAAATAATTTAAAATTTTAACGGAGGCTTCCCTTTTTTTTACAACACAGTCATTTTTTACTTAAGGTATGTTTACTTCGCCACATATGGCCCTAGAAAAGGAATATTAGTCAATCCATATCCTTTTGTTTTATGAGAATAGCATGGAAAGAATATGGGAATATGGGGGCATGGCCATTCTTCCCAAAAATGGAAAGAATAACAATTGCATGGATAAATGTGTAATATATAAGTTTATTTTCATAATTATTTTTTAAAAAATTACGTTGATCGGTCGGCTACCAAAAGGGGCGTAGGCCGTTTGACCACCAAAAGTCAAAATCAATGAGGGTGGTCTCTCATCCTCTAGGAGCCACGTTATAACCAAAAAAATTTATAATTAAAATTTGACGCCGGACGGAATGGGTGATTATTCTACAGTTGGCGCTCTGACGTCCTTTTAAAAAATGTGTAAATTTTATTATTAAAAAATTAATATTTTTATTAAATTTTATATTTATTAATTTTTTTTAAAAGAAGAACCACTCTATGATAGTTGGTGCTTTGATCTTTTAAAAAAAAAAAGAGTAAAATTTATTATTAAAAAATTAATTTTTTTATTTGAATTTTATATTTATTAATTTTTTTAAAAGAAGTGCCACTACTCTATAACTATAAATATTATTTATTTTTTAACTTTTCAGTCTCGTGCTAGATCAGTCGTGCAGATAAAAAATTAAAAAATAAATAAATAAAAGCCTTGTATTTGCCCAAATGATAAAGATATGATATGATTTTGGAGTTGGGTGGGTGCATCCGGATAAGATGCAGATGCTATTCAGGAACAGGATGTGTACGTTCAATTAAAAGTAAGGGCTTGACTCTCGAATGCAGCAGAGGAGAAGTCATGGTACAAATAAAAGTTCTTCCTTGTAGGCCATAACTGGGGGAGGTCAGAGGTGCAAAGGATAAGGAATGGTCTAAAGTCTTTATTTGACAGACAGGCACACACAAACATATTTTCTATTTTCCTGGCTATGCAGTGTGAAGAAAAAGAAAAAGAAACTTGCAAAAAGAGTCCATTTCGTGCAGCAAAACTTGTCCTGCATCTAGAAATTTGAAGTCTGAAAAGAATGGTAAACATTACAGACTGTTAACCAATCATGTCGTTTTACACATGCTCACGGCAGGCTTTTGAAAGTGGCTATCCTTCTCGATTCATACATATTGCTTGCCTAACAAGCAAGTAAGATACGTATAAATGATCACTTCAAAACAAAAAGAAAAAAGGAAGTACCACGTATGTGTGATGAATATTTAAATCTGAATTTTAATATGATCTAAATTAAATATTTTATTTTTAAAATCCCAAATTTGAAGGAAAAAAAAAAAAGAGAAATAATACTATACATCACACACCACACATTTTATATATTAAAATATTATTTTTTATTTTTTTATTTTTTATTTTATTTTATTCTTATTAAACTAATTAAATTATTCTATTTCTCATCCACACACTACATATTTATTATAGAAAAAATAAAAAAAAAATTAAAATAAGTGTGGTGTGTGAAGTGTGAGGATGACAAGAAGATTTTTCCAAAAAATATATACCTACCAAATATATATACTAGCATAAATAAGTTTTTTCTTCTTTAATCATTTTTTAAACATCTTTAACTATTAAGAAAAATATATATATATATATATATAAATTCACTAATAGTCATTTTTTTAACTATTTAAAAAAAATAAAAATATATAAGTGAACATATTTGTTGGACATATTTGATATTTTTACTATCTTTTTCCTAAATGAAAATCTTGTGAAAAATAAAAATTCATTACGCATTAAAATGAAAGCCCGATAATATTTGCTTTTCTATGAGAATTTACTTTTATATTTTTTTTTTTCCTTTTGTTCTCTTCCCTTAAACCTCTCTTTCTTGTTATAGATGGGAGTAAGTAATGGGATGTTTAGAATGAAATTTTCTTATTTGAAAATCTATAAAACCTTAAAAATACTTATAAAGATGGGTTTTATGAAGTCTTGGGAAATAGTAGAATATAATAAAAATATATTACGATTAAGATGTTTTTATTGGATTTTGAAAATGGCAATGCTAGGGTGCAAACTAAATATGCATCTCAAATATGCACACCATGCAAATTGTTTTTTTTTTCATTTCTTTTTCTTTTTATTTTAATTAATTTTTAAATATCTTTAACCATAAAAAAATTAAAAAATTAAAATATATGAATGTGCACATCTAATAGTCATATTAACATTTTCTTTTTGAAATAGTGATAGAACTCATTGAAAATATATTTGGAAGTTGGAAGAATATCTTTGTACGAGTTTATATTTGGTATTGTAAAAGTTGTTTGCTTTTTATAGTTAAAAAACAGAGATAAAATTTTTGGGTAATTTAGATTATTTTGATATAAAGATGTTCGAATAATAAGAAAATCTTAGACAGAAAAACTCTTGTTGCCAAACATATTCGGAAGGATGTTAGAAGACAATGGCCCGTTATAAAAGAAAAGAATATATCGATATATATATATATTATTTATTTGGATGGGCTAAGTGATTGTAAACTCTTTTTAGCCCAAACCAAGCCGAAAACATCTTTAGCATATACCCATCATGCAGCCCAATTCGTCAAGAGGACACGTCAATCCCAATCCAAAATAATACCCATCTTAAAGGAATTGTTTAAGGAATGCATGAAGAATAAGATTATATGATAATTTTGTGAATATTAATAAAATAATTTATAAATAGTAATGAGATAGTTTGAATTAAATATTAATTAGATTTCAGAAAATGAGAAAAAAAAACTGAATAAAAAATATTATAAAGTTAAAAATATATTGTTAGAATAATTTTTTAATACTATTTTTATTTTGGGTTTGAAAAAGTTGAATTATTTTTTGTATTTTATTTGAAAGTTTGGAAAAATTGTATTGATTAGTTTGAAAAAATTGTAATTATTAGTTTGAAAGTGCTTGTGTTTAAAAAGAAAATTAAATAAGATGAATTGAGATGAAAATTATTTCCAAACAATCCCTTATCATTCAATCTATTTTCTAGGTTTGGATGAGTTTGGCGAAGGGAGCCTTATGATCTGTCAGGTACTTTTACAATAATTATTTTCAAAATGTTAGTATAAAATATGAAATATCATCATCATTTCCATTTCCAATCATTTTTTTCAGTGGCGGGACTAGTAATTATGTTGAGGAGAGGCCAACTTTTCTACTTTGACACATTTATGTAAATAGTAATAATAAATACAGTTGTAGGGTTGCAAGCACTACATATTCTCTTTGAAAAAAGAGCGAGGTCCACCATTAAAAACTAATTTTTTCATATGAGTTGTATATTTACCTACTTTTTTAAAAGAGAGTATGTGAAGCTTGCACATCTTAAAACTACTAACATCATTTCTCTTATGTAAATTAAAAAGAGAATAAAAAATCATAAAAATATAACTACATATAAAAGTATATCTCGATAATTTGCTACATTCATGTAGAAATAAAATTATAAGAACACAACTTAATATTTATTTCAGATTATGACGATAATGTTTCATGAAATAATATTAATCTATTATATTGTGTTTTCAAAAAGTTTGGGTGGACCATGGCCCCCCTCAAGACTAACGTGGGTCTGCCACTGCATTTTTTCATTTTAAATGGAGAGAATTTCTTATCCTAAAGTTAGATATGTTTGTCTTTGTGGCTTTATTTAGGAGTTATAAGAACCCAAAATCTCAATCAAATAAAATGATGCTTATCGTGTGAAAATGAAATTCATCTTCACTTCTATGATTCCAAATATACAAATAACTAAATAAGCTAAATCATTAAATTATTGTAAGTCCAAACCAAGCTAAATTCGTTGGAGGAAATGTTTAGACTAATTCCTCGAAGGGGGACTTGCTTAAATATGTTAATAGTAGTTGTTAACGTCATATTTTGTATGCCTGAACAAGGTTCTGACAACTCGGGCCGAGATCTTCACCTACAAACACAAGGGAGAAGGTGGGTTCAGGTGGTCCTAGGAACCTCCGATGTCTCAGTTAGTCTCGAGTGCTTAGAATCTTGTCTTTTTAATCATAGTGTTCAAAGAGAATTATTTGTATTTGGGATGTAGATTTTATATGAAGTTACGAGGGAACATTCTGTTTTCCGTGTCAAGGTTAAGTTGTCTCACCCCTATCCTTAGTCTAGGTATTTAATGTAACATAGTGTTATGAGGCAAAGCTTTAAATGTGGCGTGGCTCTTGAGACTACGATTTGAATGTGGCATGGCTTCCAAGGCAAATATCGGCGGTGGGTGAACAATGTGATCTTCTCTAGTCTCCTTCATCAGAGAATAGAGGGTTGTTTGCGTCCTCTATTTACCTGTTGACGTAAGTCCTTTAATGCTAGGTGCGACAGGGGACGTCAGAGTCGATGTGTCCCATTTGTTCCCCCTATTCGACTTCCCACACTATGCATCCTCCCTCCTCTGATGCAACCTTGAAGGTTGGACCCCTTTGACGACTATGGGGCCTTAGAAGGGGGAGACCCAAGCTGGAACGGGGCTACAATGTTGAGCCCAGGCCCAATTAGGATGGGCCAATAGAGAAATACCCCTCTTAGTATTGAAATGGTTTGTGAATAATAGTGAAATGATTTAAATTAAGATATTATATTGAGTTTCGGGAAATGAGTGATAGAAAATTGAATAAAAATATTACAAAATTAAAATATTGTTATAATATAATTTTTATTTTAGAATTTAAAAAAGTTGAATTGTTTTTCGTATCTTGTTTGAAAGTTTGAAAAAGTTATAATGATTAAGTAATGATTAGATAAAAAAAATTGAAGATTTAAAATTAAAGGTGTTTGTATTTTAATGATATTCGGAAAGGAGATCAGATGAAATAAGATGATGTGAGTTCCCAAACAAGGCCTTAAGATGTTGGATTGGTCTCCAAGCTTTGAACTTGGCTAAGGATCCATTTGGATACAAAGTATCTCAGAATATATGTAAATAGTGGTAAGTTAAGATATTTGAGTGAATTTTGTATAAGAGTATACGTCTCATTGAGATATGTGTAGATGTATAAAATAAATTCAGATAGTTTTAATTTTTTATAAAAACTTTAAAAAGTGAGGGATGCCATTAATTATTGGTTTATTTTTATAATGATAGAGTAATTAATTTATTTATATGTATTATTAATAATGATTAGTTTTGTCTAAAGATGGTTTAGGTAGGGTTGTGTGATGGAAAAGGGAGAAATGGGGAGGCGCAGAGTGAAAGAAAATTTTTTCTCTTTCATTTGCCAAGCTTAAAAAGTCTTTTAATTGAACATTAATGCAAAGAGAGAAAAGAAACGAAAATATAGAGACCAAGTTTGGAATGATAATATGAAATACATTGTGTACATTTGGAATGACATTATACTCTTCCATACAAAATTGTTTATGAAAATCTCATGATATCTCCTCATCAAAACAAGCCCTAGATGATTATCATTTCCTCAAGAATGAGAGTTTTAGGCTCATTTAAGCAAAAAACTCATGTTCAAATTTGAAACCTACGACCAATTATCAAATGGCCAGCCGTCCCTACTTGAAAAGCCACCCTCTCAGCTTTTTTCTCACTTGTTTATGAATAAAATTATCTATAATTGTTTGCTACAAGTACAACATAAATATATATAAATGGTAGTTTTTTTATTTTGTCATATTAAATTTATCATCATAATTTTTTCATTTCAATCATATTTATTGACGTTAAGTATTTTAATCATATTTACAAAAAATGATAGGATGGAATGATTGAAAGTGACTTTCCTATTTGGATATGATCATAGTAGCACCATAGCCATTGTAAATCAGATAGGAGAGACCTAGATGGTGAGAAGCCACATACGCTCCCTCAAGTCAGGTTTGAACCATAGCTTAAACTCTAATTTCACTAAAAAATTCAATGAATCATTAGATGGCTAATAATAATAGTTAAAGTGAATCCATATTTGGGTTAAAACCCATAACCTTGTACATCAAAGTTTTGAATTCCATTATGGACAGCATTTCGGTTTAGACATTACAATAAAATATTTTGCTATCAATATGTACTAGCATACCGTTTTGAGATTGCATAATTTTACTTTATATATATATATCATACTTATAAAAAAATAATCATCAAATAAACATAATTTTATATGTCAAATAATATAAGACATTAAATCACTTTATTTCTTGGAAAGTTTGATTAAATCCCTTGTTTGAAATTTTACAAATCTTATGTTCTTTAATTTTACTTAATACAAGAATTTAACCCATCATTAGCCACCATTATATGCTAAAGAAATAAAAAAGGATTTGCCTTTTAGATTCAGTACAAAGATTATACATCATTACAACTCTGAGCCAGCAGTAGAATTAACATAGAGAAAAATTTCAAATCATAATGTGAGGCTGAGAGAGACGCACAGACAGACACTTAAGAGCATTCTCATCCAGCTCCCTAAATATTCGTTATCTCTATATTATGAGAAAAAACATTGGGGAAAGCTCAAAAACCCCCTCCCATCTGATCCGTAAATTAGGGATTTGATTTAGGGTTGCTACAATGGTTATCCAAATATGGAGAACCATTGTACATCCTCAGTCGACCCATCCGTTTAATTTCTTGCTATCAGTCCCGCATAAAAATCTCTCTCCACTCCCAATTGCCCTCATTCATATCGGCGCTCCTTCGCATTGTTTGCCAACATCAACAGTAGCCTCTCTTTATCAACCGAAATATATGTAAGTTTCTATCATTCTCTCTCACATAAATACACTTCTTGAATTGGTTTCCTCCCTGGCTGGACTCTGTCCTTCTCTCTCGCACAAATCAAACACACTCAAATATGAATATGTAATGTCTTTCATTTGAGACATTACACAGTTTCAACTTGTTGGTTGTATGTATTTAGATTTTTGGGCACTCAAAGTCGAAAACCCTACATTTTATCTGCTGCTCAATGGTTTGAATTTGAATCTTGGTTTTTCTTCAAAGCAGCAATTCAAGTTGATATATTTTAGTTTGGATCATTATCATAAATTGCATTATTCTGGTTTGAGTCAAGTGTTTGTTGGTTTGAATCCATTCATACACTGTTTGGCAGCTATTCGAGGTGATATATTGGTTTGCATTCTACACTGTTTCAATTTAAAGATGTTTATGGATCCTCTCTACTGCTATAATTGATTTCATTTCAATGTTTGAAATTATCTTTGTTTATGGATTCTCTATACTACTTTAATTGATTTCACCATCTTTGTTTTCATTCATGGCAACCATTTGAGTTAATATTACCTAGTTTGGACTAATTGAGTTGATGTTGGTTTGAATTCTTTGTTGATTTCAATTCATTCATAGACTGTTTAGCAACCGTTCGAGGTTATATGTTGGTTTGCATTGTAGACTGTTTTAGCTTAAAAAATGTTTATGGATTCTCTCCAAGACTCTTTTGTTTTTTTGTTTTCTTTCTCAATAATTATGCAAGCACCTTCAATAAAGTTACCTCATTATTTTTTAAATATATTGCTTTTCTCCTTTGTGTTTAGTTATACTTCTGTCCTTTGCAACTTTTGCTATCTATTTAGGCCTATTCTATGGGGTTACATATCTAGTATATAGTTGTGATGATAGTTCTAATTACTCCATGAGAGGAGGCTAATCAACAAGTGTTTAATGGGGCTAAATCTATATGGTAGGGTAATCTGAACCATGATGGCCACTAAATATTTTGTGATAGTTTTCACACAAAAAAAACTGTGGTTTAAGGTTTTGCAGCCATTCAAGATCGAGCTTCTATCTTATGCATGTTGTAAATAAAAAAACTGTTTTGAGCTCCATGAAACACATTCGTTATGGAAGCGGATGAGAATGCTCTTACTCATTTAGTTTCGATTCAGTTTCTTAACTATCACTATATGTTTCTTGACTAACTAGGATTTATTCATGTGATGTTTATTTATTTGACACATAGCCATTTAGCATTACTTTCTACCAATCTCATTACTTTTTTATTTTCTTATTTATATTTTGACCAAAACTTTCTTGCTTTCTCAATTCTATTTTTATGTTCTTATTCATTTTGCATACTGCTCATTATTGGATTAAAACATTCTATTTTGTACCATATATTGTGTATCTCATTTCTATTTTGTTAAAGCCTTTATGATATTTGCATGCTGATTTCCTGCTCTGACATGCATGTGACAGCTCTATTTGTTCATTTACAATATTCTGTTTTAATCAATATATTACGCATTCATTTATATTTTTATGGTCTTATCCATTTGCATACTGCTCAATATTGTTTAGATTTATAAATTATATTTCTTGATGTTATGTTGTGATTTAGTAATGTCGTTCAGTTTTTTTTTTTAGTTGGATTAGAGTTTTGTTGTCATTAGATTTTCCTTCTCTAACCCCCTCAATTGTGATTAGTAATGGACCAAAGATATGCCCAACTTTGAAAAGAATTAGTCAATACTGTAATGAGTATATAGAAAGTATTGGGTCATTAATATATCGGTGGTCAACTATTCAAAAGGTGACCAATTAATTATGTGCTAAACTAGCCGAAGTCAAATGGTTGAATCAAAGTGGCATGACTGGGCAAGATAAGTTATAACCATCCAATTTTATATGCTTTTGGCGTTTACTTTTTTATAAGTTATGTTTTCTTTATCTGCTAGATCATTAATTTTGCTCTTTTATTATTTAATTGTAAGTTTGATAAAGCAAAGATCATGTACCAATCATTGGAAAAAATCTCCTTTCAGTTCGAGCATTATTAGTACCTGTTGAAAAACTAACCCAAATGGATTCAGCATTGCACAAAAGAAGATCTAAAGCACAGGTTGACGATGTCCCCGACCCCAACTTGTACCTTAGTTGCTGCTATAGATTCAATTTATGGTATCGAGGCTGAGAATGTTGTGGACAATGATGTCATTGAATTGGAGAGGCTAGTGGGAAGGAAAGCTATGAAAACAAAATGTAAGACTCAAGGTAAACTAGCAAAAGAGATTGGTGAGCTAAGCAAGCTAAAGTATACTCTTTTCGAGGAGTCATGCACTCAGGAAAAAGATTTTTTTTCTGCTCAAGGCCGAGAAGATGCAATATGATCAAGAAAGAGAGGGAAATAGAATCTAACAAAAAAACGAGAGATTGAGGTTGGAGGACGAGAAACTAGAACTTGCCAAGAAGGAAGCATATGAGAGAGCAGAGCTAGCACTTAGAGAGAGAGGAGCGAATCATGTTAATTAATGTGAGTACCGTGCCTAGACTACGACAGATATATTTCTAGTAATGTCTAAGGGAAATCATGGCGAGATGTAATGCTAAACAAAACTAACTTTTTTTTTTTTTTTATGTAATTTGTTTGTTATTCAGGCAAAGTACAATTTGTATAATTTTTCCAATATTAATAAGTGAGTTTGACACTAAGGTTGGCTGTTATTGTTAAACACTTAGATGTATGTATATTATACTTTGTACCTTTGGTGGTAATTATTCTAGGAGCTTAAAGATTTAGACAATGATTTTCTATATGGATAGAATCTATTAATAAGTTTGGCATTATAACTGCTCATACTATTATAAATAATGAACATATTACTACATTAATTTACATGTTCTTAAAAAAAACATATTTAAGGAAATGGAAATTGAAGAAGCAAAAATATATAGTCACTACTAATCAGAGGATAAAATATAATGGATTGTTGTTAGTCTATTGTTGAGAATATAATTACTATTCATGTTCAATTAGATCTGTTTGGAGATGATGATGTGCCAATCTATTTCTAATTTCATGATGACACTGAATGAAGTCTATAAGTTCAGTTGTAGGATTGCGCGACAATTCTAGAATATCATCATCAATTTGATCATACTCGATATTCGATCCCTGATTATCATCATGCTCGTTTTTTATGATCATGGTATGTAGAATAACACATATTTTTATTATATTTGTTAGCTTCTCCATTGTGAATATTCATGAAAGTCTACAAACAATTTCAAATCATTGTTGAAGGCAAATGCACTCTTTGCATCCTTTCTTCTTATTTTTGTGCTGCTGTAAAGTTTTTCTTCGTATTCTCTTGTGGAGATGGAATCATCTTTATAAACGTTGACCACTTTGGATAAATATTATCAGCAAAGTAGTGCTCTAGAGTGTAATTATTACTATTGATTGAGTAATTTAGTAGATGAGCATACTGTTGGGAAAGTTCTGTGAAAATAAAAGATCTCTTTAACACATTGATATCGTTATGCGAATTGGACATACCAAAAAATGCATACCATATTTAAAGATCATATGAAGCAACCGCTTTTAAAATAATAATTTGTTCACAATTGTGGCTGTAGTACCTTTCTAGGAAGTAAGACAACTTTTTTACTTCCAATGCATGGAATCAATTCTTCCCAGCAACTCTGAGAATCCATGTTATTCAGAAACCACAACCAATATCATTGGAATTTGGATACCGTAAATATTTATTTGAAAAAATATTGACGACTGCAGTTACAAATTCTTTCTAGGCTCTCCATTGCACGGTGCTTTCTCCAATGTATATGTATTCAACCATAAAATCACCAGTTACTTTATACGCAAGCATTCTATGTGATATGATTACAAAATTAGTAGAATGTGATATTTGAAAATAAGAGAAAAAGACAAAAGAGTTAGTAGTTAAGAATGGAAATAGAGGTGAGAAAAAACTAATAAAGAAATAATAGAAAAATATTATTTTAATATAATAGAGAAATAATAAGAAATGTGATGTATGAGATTTTTTTTAAATAAGTAAAATTTAGGAGAAAATTATAGAAAATATGTTTTTTTTTTTTTGTGGATATGATAATATTTTAAACACGAAGTTGATTTGTTTTTTGGGATACAATAATAGTCCTGAAGTTATTACGGTTTTACAAATAATTTATTTATTTTTAATAAAAATTCATCTTTTCCAATGGTATTTTATTTTTAATAGATAAATAAAAATTAAGATTATGAATTTCACTTAGATCTAATGGTAATATGTTTTTTTTTTTTTCATTTGTCTAATGGAAACATTTTTTGTCCTTTATTTAATGGTAATTTTTTTCTTTATCTAATGGTAACACATCCTTTCCAATTTGCAACGGTAACTTATTTTGTCATTTTCCTAGCGGATATATTTTTAAACGGTAACATTTTTATGTATAAATAAGAGTACTTATGAATCTATTCACATTTAGAGTAGCCTAAGTTTCATTTCATCGTAAGAGAAAATTCTCATTCTATCCTCATTTTCCACTCACTTCTTAAATGGCTTGTTCTTTTTTCACAAATTGTTAGACTCTAAAAATAAGTTGGTGTTTGTTCTTAATGAAGATGGAGAATCAACATCTACTCATCGTGGTCCTTGCCAATGTTGTAAGTACATTAGGTGTGATCATATTGAAGGGAACAAATGGCTATTTTACACCTTTTTTTAGAAGCAATAATATATTCCTCAAATTTATTTCGAATAAGATTTCGTACAGATTGTTCTATGTTTCTTCATATTCAGTATAAGGCAGATGCTTACAAGCCATACTTCATCCAAAGAATAGATAATACTAAAAGACTCACTCTATCTTCCTTTTAAAAGATAAGTATTGCACTTAAAATGCTTGTGTATGGAGTAATTGCTGATTTTATGGATGAATACATACGAATTGGAGAAAGCACCACAATAGAGAGCTTGAAAGATTTTGTAACTGCAATCGTAAATATTTTTTTAATTAATATTTGATTTCTTTAAATGTCAATGATATTACTCGCTTCTTCACTGTTGGTGAACAATGTGGATCCCTAAGAATGCTATGAATCATTGATTACATGCACTATAAGCAAAAAAATTGTCTGTCTGCATGGAAATGTATGTATTCCGACCACAGTCGTGAACCAACTATTATATTAGAAGCAGTTGTTTCATATGGTTTTTGAATATAGCGTGCCTTTTTCGGATTACTCGGTTCTCATAATGATATCAATGTGTTAGAGAAATATTTTATTTTCACTAAACTTGCCCAAGAGCATGCTCTTCTAGTGAATTACTTAATTAATGACAATGACTACACTATGGAATATTACATTGCCGATGGTATCAATCCAAAGTGATCAAGATTTATAAAGATAATCTCATCTCCACAAGGGAACAACAAGAAATATTTTGCTGCAGCACAGGAATTAGCAAGAAATGATATAAAACATGCATTTATGGTCCTTCAATAACGCTTTGTAATCATTCGTGGACCTACTCAAATGTTCAAAATCAATGATTTTAAAAAATATATAATAAAAGTATGTGTAATTCTACATAATATGATCATCTAAGACGAGTGTGATGATAATAGAGTTCTTGAGTTCAAATATAAACAACTTGATGAGGATTTGCTTGAACTGTTGTGCAATCTTACAACTGAACTCATGGAGTTCATTCAGCGTCACCATGAGATTAGAGACGCTTTGGCTCATCATCACCTCTAATCAGACATAATTAAGCATCAATGCAAATTATATTTTCAAATCTAACATGCAATCCACTATAATTTATGTTGTCACTAGTGACTAAATATTTAATTGTATGATTTATTTTCCCTAAAAAATGTTGGCATAACAACATTGGCCAAAATATCTGGTTGTATTTTCTCTATCTATAATATTTGAAATGTTTGTAAGATCTCTTTACCATCTTTCCATCCATGCACAAGTTTAACATATGTCTATTTCTAAATTTCCTCCAAAACCACATACATATGAAAAATAATAATGTGTTACAAATTAACTAAGGATTTAAAATTGGTGAAAGTAGTAAAAAAATATTTTCAAAAAAAGCCAATAAATATTTTAAAATAACTATCACTACTTCTTTGCATTACACTTCACCATAATCTTCCTTTGACGTTGTTGAAAATGTGTGTGTTGTATTTCAGGTAAGCTAGTGACATCCATCAATATGATCCACTCCTCTCTCTCTAACCGGACTGCAACCGCTCTCATCCATTATAAACAAGGCAAATTTAAGTCTTTTGGCTTCCAACCTGAGATACTCGTACTCTTATAGTATTATAGAACCCTCATTTTCTTGATCATATTGCATATTCTCTTTCTTAAGACAAAAAAATTCTTTCTCTTAAGCGCTTGACTCCTCAAGAAGAGTATACTTCATTCTGGAGATTTTGGTAATGTTTTTAGCTGGTCTAATTAGGGCCTACAATTTTGCTTTCTTTGTTTTCATTCACATTAGCCTCTCCAACTCAATAATACCATTGTTAAAAATATGCTCCACCTCGATATCGTTTTTTGAATCTACAAACACATTACTAGAGGTACGAGTTGGGGTCAATGACATCATCAATTTTTACTTTGGACTTTTCTTTAAGCAACGCTTAATCCATTCTAGTTGATCTTTTAATGGGTACTAACAATGCTCAAATAGAAATGAGCTTTTCTCCAATAATCGGTACATAATTTTTGTTTTGTCAAACTTACAAAATAGAACCAACTAGAAAATAAACTAGCAAAATGGCCCAAAAATTTAAATAAAACAGCAAGTACAAGAGATTGAGACCTTATACCTCTTCTTGCTTGGTCATGCCACCTTGATTCAAACATTCCACTTGAATATATCTTGTCTTGCAGCTTTACACAAAATTTGGTTGTCACTTTTTGAATCGCCAACCACTGATGTATTAAGGACCCAACAATCTGGTCCGTTATGCTTTGTTTATACTTATTAACATATTAGCTAATTTTCTCCCAAAGTTGGGCATGTTTTTTTTTTTTTAAATTCATTGGATGGCATTTATGCTAGTATTCAATCATGAGAAGACAAGTAGCTTGTCTTCTTCTTGGGTGAAATTCGCAAGATTTTTTCCTGGATAGAATCTCTAATTAGGGTAGGGGTGGATAGTCTTCCACTATCACTGGAGAGCATTGAGTTGACTTAAGTAAATGGGACCGGTGTTAGGGTCCTCATTGGGACCGGTGTTAGGGTCCTCATTGAGGAGGTTCGTGAAGAATATATGTCCATGGTCTTGTGAATCAATCACATTATACTAATTATAGACAATGAATAGTGGATTGCAATATGTTAGAAACTCAAAAGTAATGGGGACAAGATATTGCAAACCGGCTCAAGAAATTAATGGTGACATATAGGAATTGGCAAATTTCTCAATAGTTGATACAATCGGTTGCCAGTATTCATTTGTCATCTAGGTTACCCAGCCATTGAGTACTTTCCCTAATTTTTCTTTGTCTTCACTCAAATTTGCCATCATAGTAGCCGAAGGCTATATAGTTTAGCAATCAACAAACAAATCCAACCAACAATACTGGAACAGAACATCATGCAAAATGTAACTAAACAACATGCTAAGTGGAACAAACAACAATAAAATGGTCAAACAAGAACATCATGAAAGAAGTGGAACACATTGCTTTCAATGGATAGGTTTTCTCGAAAAGTAAAAGAGATAAAAAAAGCTTGGGCAAAGAATTAATGATTCAAATCACAATTCAACTAGTGGAGTAGGTAACTAAAGAAAAACCACAAGAAGAGACTACAAAATAAGCTCCCAATAAACACATGAAAAAAAGCTAGAAATAATCAAAACAATTACACAAATTATAGTTGATATGCAAGCAAGGTGTGGTTCACTTACTTTCAAATAGACAAATTCATATTTTGTTTGATACATGAAGGTTGCTACAAAATCTATGTAATATCCTTGAAAGAAGATGCAATCTAACATAACCAAAATGCATACACTTGCCGCAAGTTTATATTATGCACCATTCGTACATAGTTTTCTAATCCACTATAATTGGGAACTCATTACCTAAGAGAGCTCTCAAAACCCATATTAGATGTAGAAGAAATCAACAAACTTATACTAGTAAGAATACACCATCTAATACAAAATAAAAAATAAAAAAAATCATAAGAATGTCACAAAATATAAGGCACAACATTGAGCATCAGTTTGTCTTCTCCTCCTCTTCAACTAAGAGCATTCACAACATTCAACTCTCCAACCAAGTTTTATGTGAAAAACACACCAAATCTGAAAACAATGCACAAAGTCGCTGCCAAAACTAATGACATCCAGCTTGCACATAAACCAACAAGGGCCAAGGCTCTTTGCAGCACAACCAACCAAGTAATACCCAGAAATCACAAAATCAAACTCCTAAACAAGTTATAAGGTACAATTTAAAACAGAAAATATATGCCACATGAACCAACAAGGGCCAAGCCTTCATGCACACCTAATAAGCCATTAAAGCACAAGATAGGATAAAATCAAATACCAAACCAATTTATATTTATATATCACATAGGCTTAGAATGGTACAATTTCAAGTATAACAAAGGACGTAAGATAGGATGGCTATAAATCCCATTTGCCTTTGTCAAAATTTCATAGTAAGGATAGCCATCTGGGTTACCTTGCCATACCGATCAATGAGCATTCACTACAGTTTTTGACATTATACTCGGGTACACCCAACAATCCTACCATCATCACAGCCCCTGCACTTATATATACAACCTCTGCACTTACATATATAATCCCAACAACAACTCCAATCGAATGCCAACCACATAATTTGAAAATTACACTTAACCTCAATCACAGCCACAGTAATGCTAAATCATAGCCCCAATGCTGTAGAAAAGACTAGTGAAATTCACAGCTATCGTAACATGTAAATAATAGGAAATAATTGAATCATCTACCTAAATGGGAACATGTAAATCCCAATGCTACAAAAATGAGAAGTTCCAATTCATAGTTATAGTAACATGTAAATCAGATATCCAAATGTAAATCACAATGAATAATCGAATTAGATACCCAAATGAAAACATTTACATCCCTAATGTTGCAGAAATGACAAGTGTCAAATTCGTAGCCTGTAACATATAAATTAGATACCCAAATGTATGAGAATGTAAATCATAACCTAGAAATCGCATCTATAATAACAAAATCAAAGACCCAAATGTAAAATTGTAAAAAACTCAAATCAGAGATTCATCCAAGTAACATGTAAATCAGAGCTTCAATGCTGTAGAAATGACAAGTTCCAAATTCATAACTACATCTCCAAAATCAAAGACCCAAATATAAATAATAAGGAATAATCAAAGACACATTCGAGTAAATCACAGTGTAATGTAAATCTCAAGGAATACTAGAGCAATGAACCAATATAGGTGAAAAAATATATAATCGGTATAGAGCATTCTAATGAGAGAGAGAGAGAGAGAGAGTGTGTGTGTGTGTGTGTGTGGGAGGTGCATACACTTGCCAACTACACCTTGCCGAAGACAATGACTAAAGGGACTGTTGGATTGGGATGCGAACAAGGGTTGGTAGCAAGTAGGACACGAAGAGAGAAGCTGCATGGGAGTAATTAACCAAAATGAGGATTAGGGATGTATGGAGGGCCACTATAGCATCCCAAACCCAAGCATTATTTTCAGGAGGCAAATGGAGCATGCACTTGGGGTTTTTTTTTTCCAAATTTAAACCCTAAAATTTAGAGAAAATTGAGGTTTGGGGAGTTAGATGTGGTGGGTACTCTAAGGGATCAAAGCTGCAGCATGCATGTGGAGTGGTTCTTAAACTTAGAGTGATTTGATCAAAATTTGCGGCAATGAGAAAAGTAACAAAACTCTTGTTGCCTGAAAGAAGAGAAAGTGAGAATGGGTTTTTAAACCATGTACGAAAAATTACAATTACTATAACTTGAGGATTACTGGAAACCGACCTAAGCACTCAAAACAAGTTGAAATCGACTAAAATTTAAAACGAAATGAAATATCAATATGTCTTGTATTGGTGATTGTTTTGGTAAGACAAATTTCAGTCGTACCAGTCGGTGTGAAACGGTTTTAAAAACATTGTAGTACATGCTAGATCACTTGGAAATAACCCTAGAACCATTGAAGCACAACCCTTAATGGTACAACTACTTAAAAGGTTTTAAGTGACTAAAAATGAAAGCTCTAAGATTTTAAATGACTATATAATTAATGAGTAATAATATATATACAATTGTTTTCCCGCTCAATTCACATTAAACCAAGCGTACTGTTAGTATAAAAATAATTTTTTTTCATTTTCATTTAAATATTTTTTTAACATCCTTAATTATTAATAAAAAATACAAATCACTAGTTACTTTCTTAATTATTAAGAAAAAAATAATAAAAAAGAAATATAAAATATTTGAGTGATTACTTTAAATGATAAATTTGAGGAGATAAATAGCATTTTTCTTAAACCAATAGGATGATCCTATTTAAATATCTAAAATTATATAAAAGTTGGAAATGTAAATAAATAAATAAATGTACGCAAAAGTGTTAAAAAGACTCCATCGGCTACAAAAATTTATACGGTAAAAATTGTGTGGGAAAAGGAAAGAGATTTCTGTGTTCCCTTGTTTTCCAGAGCTTTCTTTCCTCATTTTTATTTTGTTAATCTGTGTCCATTGAAGAAAAAGATGGGAAGCTTTGGAATACTCAGAAGGGCTTCGCAATCCCAGCGCTCAAATACAAAGCAATTGCCCTCGCTTTTCTTCTCCCTATTATTCTCTCGCTCAATCTCTCAGCTTTCCTCACAGTCTCAATGGTCATTCTCTCAGCGTTCTTTTTTTTTGTAATTGTCTGTTTTATCTTTTCAGACATTCGTGTATGCCTAATGCTTTGGTTCTACGTCTTTGAACTGCAGGCCTTCTTTTGGCATCGCGTTCGATATCGATGGCGTCGTTCTGCGCGAAGACACGCCGATTGGAGGCTCCCCCCAGGCTCTGAGAAGGTTATATGATGACTCTGGTACTAAGCTTTAATTTATGTGTTTGTGTTTGTGGGTGTACGTATATATGCACGACATTTAGTTTACTTGGTTTTGGGTATCTGCTTGATTTCACATTTTGATGATTGATTATTAGTTTGTGCCCAGGGATAATATTCATATCTCGTAAATTGGTAGTCTTAAGTCTTAACTTTTGCTTTCTCGTATAATTAAAGGCATTTTCTAACACTATATAGTTATGTAATCGGTTGTTTTTATTTTGCAAGAAGGTTATTTGAAGATTCCTTACGTTTTCTTGACAAATGGTAAGTCATCCATGAGTATTCTGTGGTCCTTCTTACAATAATGTTAATTGAACGAATTCATAGCTCTCTGAGTCCAAATCCTAGATATGGTCTAAGGTTGAAAGTTAAATGTGTTAGGCTCAATGTCTGGGCAGAGACCCGAGTGATTGTATGGCATTGTCCCAAAGACCTGGGAATCTGGAATTGAATATAGGCACGTGAAGCGCTACCTCAGTGAAGTATCTAACGGTTAGTGTTGGTTCTGTAATCAAACAGGAGGTGGTTTTCGTGAATCGAAAAGAGCCTTCCAGTTAAGTGAACTGTTGGGTGTAAACATTTTATCCTCACAGGTAATGCTAAGGAAGATTTTCAGAAATAATTTTTAAGTGCTATTTATCCTTCCTTTTCTATTGTCATCTACTTATCATTCTTGCTCAGCAATCAGACCTGTTGAGAGATCACATAAATATAATATGATATCAAAACTTTTATCATTTGACCCTCAAACTCCCGAACCTTTGTTTGATTTCTCTTTGATGATTGCTTTTTGTTTCATCTTCGAACCACAATTATCATGCAGGTATTACAAGGTCATTCTCCTTTTAAACAACTAGTGGATAGGTATGCCTTCAAACCAACTGTGATCTATCATCAATATCCAGTTTTGTATGCAAATCACTGGTGTGCAATAAAGTCAAATACAATTGATTTCATGCATCTCTTCACACATTCATGGAGTGTGTAAAACAACATAAAGATGACAAGGACATAATTTCGTGCTGAAGTAATAGATGGGTTGAAGTTCCAGCTGGTGAATTAATGCCCCATAATATATGGCTCTGATGGCAACCCATGCATACACTTGCTTAAAACATTTTGAAAAACACATACATTCAGTTACTTTCAATTATTATATTTTATTTTACTAGATTTATATGGCAGAATTATATATTTTTTTTATTGGCACCGGGGAGCATAGTCTAGACTTAATTCCAGGGGTCCACAAGCTCTAGGCAAGGAGTTTCCCACAAGTGCATATCGGGTAATTCAAGCAAAAATTCTCCCAGTTTGATGGCCCCTAAAAATTGTTTGCACTCAAGAGGATTCAAAGCTTAGACCTAGAGGGGTTTGACAGACTTTTTTTCTTTTTCTTTTTTTTCTTTTTTTAATATAAGTAATAAACTTTATTGAATGGAATGAAACTAGGCAAAGCCCATGTACACAGAAAGTATACAAAATGAGACACCTAATTTCATCATAGAAAGCTAAAAAAAGACAAAAACTCATTAACATTCCCTCCCTTAAGAACAATAGCAGAAAACCACTGAATAAGAGAAAGCACAAAGAAATTCCAGATTCCCCAACTGCTCGCTCCTTATTGTTGAAACACCTATCATTCCTTTCCGTCCAAATGCAGCACATTAAATACAAAGGTATCAATCTCCATGCCTCAGCCAGTTGAGAGCTAGTATGATGCCTATTCCAACAAGCTAATAAATCCACCACACTCTTAGGCATAACCCAAGTTACCCAACACAACCCAGCTCTACTGAAAATGCCAATCCATAACTCCCTAGGCATTTCACAATGTAAAAGTAAATGATCAACCGATTCCCCTTTCTTCTTACACATACAACACCACTCCAGAACAATCATGCCACGTTTCCTCAGATTATCAACTGTCAAAATCTTCCCAAGTGCAGCAGTCCAAATAAAAAAAGCCACTTTAGAAGGAACATGGACCCTCCACATGCTCTTCCACAGAAAAGAAACTAGCTGTTGGGCATTCAGCACCTTGTAGAAGGAACTAACTGAAAGAATTAGATCTTATTGGGGTAACTAGCTGTTTGACAGAGTTAGATCCCAATGCAAGAATAGGCGTGCTGAACAAAGATGTAGATCTTATGATATGTTACCCCAATAATAAAAGTTTTGATTCTCTAGCTTGGCATTTCTTTTGTATACTTCCTTTGTACTGGAGTTGTGTCTTTTGCGCTTTTTAATCAAGGATGGACTAATAATAGTAAAAAAAGATAAAAACCCAAATGCTGAAAACTGTAGCTTTGATTGGCATAAAAAGTTAAAACATCTGAGTAAAATTGAGAATTAATTTGTTACATTGATAAAATAAAATCATATCTTACAGTACTCTCTTTAGTATTTACATTATGTGTTGTGCAGATATGAGAATGAATTCATTGTTGCTGTGGGAAAAGGTGAACCTGCTGCTGTGATGTTTGAATATGGGTTTAAGTAAGGCTTTTGCTTGTTGAACGCCATTAATACGTCTGTATAAACTCTCAAATATGGCGTGAGGAGTCCCTGAAGGACTTCTGTGCTGACATATTTTTTATTTTCAGAAATGTGCTCTCTATAGATGAGTATGCATCCTTCTTTGAAGACATTGATCCGTTGGCAAAATATAAGAAATGGACAAGTAAGTTGGCTGCCAATCAGAGTAGCACTTTTAACAAGATAACTCAAACAAAGAGTCTTTACTCACAGAGGGTTCAGGCGGCATTTGTTGTTAGTGATTCTGTAGACTGGAGCAGAGACATTCAGGTTATTCTGAATCCATGGCTTATCTCATCATATAAACTTTTATGTGATTCAGTGTGTTGATTTATTTATTTACTTGTGTGGGAAGTTACTGGGGCAGAGGCAATCAGGTTATCCTGAATTCATAGCTTATCTGATCATATAAACTTTAATGCGCATTTAGTGTGTTGATTTATTTATTTATTTATGCAAGAATTATTATAGGTG